>NC_137194.1:16071909-16421909 GCF_960531495.2 Zeus faber | reverse complement strand
TGAAAGCGAAAGGATCCCAGGGAGGAAGAGGCACCTGTAGCGAGCACCACTCGAAAACTTTCATCGGTTTCAAACGGTGCAGATTTGTCACGTTAGGTGAAAATCTTTATCCTGCAGAACAGTGACTCTCAACCTTCTTCACATCCAGGACTCGCAATTTGCCAGGAAACCAGGAAAAATCGAGAAGTGTATGTGCAGTTTACCGTGTTCTGAAACTGGAGCAGGAAGCGGGAGAGGGAGAGGGGGGAAGCTCTCGCTCTCTCCACTCAGCGCCGTTGAGAAACTACTCCGGATCTCACTTCCCCTCGACAGAAACTTTGGGCAGGTGCTCAAAAAGAAAGAAAAGGTTCTAGGCATTTTGAAGCTCTGGTCAATCAGAGCAGCATAGGGGAGCGCTGATCACTGGGAGGAGCGCTCCCAGTAATAATCCAACCAATAATCACATAGAGAAAGATTTACATCTATTATGTTTCCTTAGTTCCTTACGTGTATGGAAAATGAAAAACGTCAACCTAAATTAGAGAATTGGAGTTTTTTGTTTTTTCTTCCTTTCTCCTCCAGACAACAGCAGTGTGCGCTGTTGTCTGGAGGAGAAAGGAGTGCCTGTATTTTTATTTTCGATCTATTTTCTATTTTTCGTTTGTTTCCTGCATGTATGAAACGTTTTTAAACACAATTGAGTGAAGGGACTGTACCAGTCCTTACTACGTACTGTTCGGGACGCACGTCTCCCTGTTGCATTCTGTTTTCTATGGGACTTCATTTAGTAAAAACTGGATGTTTTTGTGTAAATACTTTACTTGTAAACAATGAAACCTGCACTTCTGGAATGGGGAGACCGCATTTGCCTCTTAACATTACGTTCTATGCGCGCACGAACCCCACCGCGCGCATGCGCACGAACCCCACTACGTGCGTGCCCCCCGCTTAGATCGTGTATAACCGAACGTTGGGGGGCAGCGATCGGCGATACACAATTTTGATTGATTTTGATTTTGCATGATCGCTCAAGCCTATCACAAGCTGCGAAGATTTTCATTGTTAGATATGACTCAGTCAAAACTTCTATACCTGTCGATACTATAGTTAGGGAGATAACAGTGAATCTATGATCAGGAGCTATTATTGTACATCCTCTAATGTCACTAAGGTCTTGTTACTAAAACAAGGATGAAGTTAAAAACTATAATGAACGACTATTAATCATGGGCTGGGGCCCCCTTAGAGCGTCTTGAAGGACCCCTGGTGGGTCTCCAGACCCCAGGTTGAGAACCACTGCTCCAGACCTGCACAACGCCCATGAAAAGTAGCCCAATTGGATAAGAAAACAGTGTGGCTGGCAGTCGTGCCCCAGTGTTGAAACGAGAAAACAAGAAACGGAAACAAATTCCACAGGCAATATGGCAGTTACATACTGTACGGACTGCCGCCCAAAGAGAGCGAGGCAATCTTCGTCTCAAGTAAAATAACTTCCATATCCTCACACTGCTGTATATTCCTGCAAGCACACGTGCACAAATTATTATACACATACAGACTCGGGGACAATTTCACTCATGCATCTGATAAAAGGACCATGGAAGACCATTCATAAAACCCACACTCATGAGCGCACACACACAGATAAACCACAGTGAAAAACACGTGTAGCAGCGCACGTGGAGGCACACAGACACAGTCATACAGGAAGCAGGGTGAACAGATTAAGAGCACGAATTCCCAGGTGAGGTGGATCCATTAAAGCTTAATTACTCAGACCTGACTCCCCTCACTGGAGCGCAGACCCCAAGAAGAGGGAGAGCGCGAGGACGCACGCCGCTCCAAAGACAATGATAAATTTAATTAACTGCCAGATAGCTCCGTATGGAAATTCATAGCAATCCGGGCTCTAATCCCCTTTCCCTGAGAACGGTCCTGAACAGGATTATCAACGGGAGAGAGTGAGAGAGCGAGAGACGGAGAGACGGAGAGATGGAATGGATGGAGGCTGGGAAGTGCCATCGGTGGCACAAGGGCATCTCGCTTCGGGTTGCCGAGGGTAACCGTTTTGGCCGACGGGTAATACGGTTTAGCTGGAAAGAGTTTAGAGAAAGAAAAGATAAGAGGTCGGAAGAGGGAAGAAATTAAAGGGAATCTCATCATATAGGCTTATGATAGTGTAATAATACAGGTCAGGGACATTTATTGACATTGAAAATTGGAGCATAACATTTCTGATAGACATTTAACTTTAATGAACGGCACCAACCAGCATTCTGTCCATTGCAACATTCTTGACTTGGCTGATTTGATTGGCTTAAAATTTCCCTTCAATTTGGACGGAAACGTGATTCAAGAATCTGACAATTTTAGCAGGTATTGTGATAAGCTCAAATACTTGCAATCAGATGATTATCTAACAACTGTCACAGCAACCACGGCTCGCTGTCATACATGCATACACATGTAAGAGTCTCATGTATGAGTCTCAGTATTATGCAAATAAAAACTAGATCCCTATACTCAAGCTGTGGAGGTGAGCGGGGTCGTCGTCTCATTTGAAGTCACATTTCCTCACACGTTTAGGCACCGGGGACACAAGTGTAGACACAGAGGGGCCGAATCTTAACTCTGTGGATCATAACCAAACATTGGTGTAGCTCCGCAGCCTCGGGGGGTCCTCGCTATATTAACATCTCCCGACGTGAGTGAAGAGCCTGTCAGGAAGCGGGGCATTATAAATCTATTAGAACCAACAGAGAAAAAGCACATTGTTGTGGGGCAACCCCCTGATTTTCAATTACAATAGCAGATTAATAGTCATCAGAACACCCAGGTGGTGCCTATGATTAGCAGAGGCGGGGAAGCGTGGATAATGACATCTGTTCCACTCCACTCCCAACAGCGCTCTGGCTCGCACTGGTTAGCGTCGGTACTAAGAGGCGGTGGACATTCCCAAGGGGTTTCCCGACGTACGTCAGCCGTAAGTCGGGAACCCCTTCAGGATGTCCATCGCCGGCCACGATTCTTAGGATGGAGTGCTAGGTTGGGAGAGCTGCTGGGTGCAGGGGCGTGGGGGGAGGCAAATGGGAAGGAGTTCCCATGGGGAACTTTGCCTTCTGCATTTCATCCATCATCGATGTTTAGGAGCAGTGAAGCCGGAACCAACTCCAGCGCTAGAGCCAATGCCTTCGTCAAGAGCTTGGGCAGACATGTAAACCTGACATACAGGTCTTTTAGGCGAGGGGAAAGTACACGTGTTGTGATGAAAATGGACTTAACCATTCATTATAAAAGGGGTATTTCAACATAGACGGTTCATTTATTTAATTTGTCCTATCCTGAAAATAATGGCACTTGAACTCAAAAGAACCTCAAGCCAAATTCCTAGCTGTGACAGCATGCAGAGGTCTCTGACTACGCCGGCCTTTCCAAGTCCTTCAAGGAACATGCCACTGATCATGTGTAGCGGTCCAAGATTTGCCCGCAAATAATATCTGTAAACTATAGCGGCATGATTTTTATGCCAATAACGATTAAAATTTATTAAAAGAAATTGTATCAACTGTATCGCTCCCTCGTGAACAAGGCAAAGGTAAACGCTCAATGCCAATCTCCTAAATAGGCAGGGAAGGGAAGCTGAAAGCAGGCTCTAATTCCAAGCAATGAATACGTTTTCTTTAAGCCATTAGGGGCGTTGAAAGAAATGCCATTACGTAACAGGCCGGCATTCATCACATTGTATACGAGGCCACAATTGAGGCATTGGTTTATTGGGATGCGATAGATCTCTCTTCAGTCGGCGCCGGTATGACTCACAGTGCCTATCACTAGATAAAAAAATAATAATTAGAGAAACAGGGTGGCACATTTGGGGTCTCAGAGAGTGTAAACCAGAAACGGTTTTCTGTCATTGGGAGGTATCTCCCGGACAGGAGTGTATTTCTGCAGTGGCAATTTATTTCCTTTACAGGGTGGACGACTTATATTTCTCCCCTCAGGAATAGCACTAGAGGGAATAAGAAACGTAGAGACGTCGGCTGTTTCATTAAAACTGGACGCCTCAAAATCACCCAAAATCCCCAACGCCCTATCTAAATAGGAAATGGACACTTGTGACCTATGTCCAGCAGAGTGACGGGTACAAAGGCAAATTAAAATCGGGAATTCTACTCACCTTGCTTTTGCTGAATTTAAAAGGTTATGCCTTCATTGTGATGCAAGCGTGACTGCAATCAATGAGTTGCTTATGTCAGGGATTACAGAGCGATGTAAATGCGAAGAGAGATGCGAGAACTCGGGAAAGCAGGAAAAAGTCATTAGAATTTTAAATAAATACAGCCACGGGAGACACATTACGTAACATGTCATGTTTTTTTTGTTTTTCTTGGTATAATATCATGCATAGACCGGGCATGAGTTAACAGCAATGCAATCTAATAAAACGCCATCACTAGCGGTGTATCTCAACAGCGATGTCCTCATCTCAACAGCGGTCTCAACTGCAGCTCAACTGTAAATGATACTTTAAGTACAGCACTTATCTGTGAAGAGGCGACTGTGTCAGCAAAATATGGATGAATAAGTGAATAGATAGCAAAAATAAACACAGAAGAACACAATTAATACCATTTTGAGAAAGGCCTTTAAAACAGGGCCTAGAGGCTCCGAATGAAACAAAGCGTGTCATTGGCTGTTTTCCTTTTACCCCCACCAGGTTAGATGAGGAACCGGCAGCTCTCTTAGCCTTCCTCAGAAGGGGCGTATAAAAAGAAATGCGCGAGGTGAAAACCAGCTCTTTCACCGCATCGCTTGCCTTCAAACACACAGCGTCCGAGGGGCGAAGCGGCAGCTAAAGCAGCCGGTGATTGATGCCGATAAATGAAACAAAGCGTGTCATTGGCTGCTTTCCTTTTACCCCCACCAAGTTAGATGAGGAACCAGCAGCTCTCTTAGCCTTCCTCAGAAGGGGCGTATAAAAAGAAATGCGCGAGGTGAAAACCAGCTCTTTCAACCGCATCGCTTGCCTTCAAACACACAGCGTCTGAGGGGCGAAGCGGCAGCTAAAGCAGCCGGTGATTGATGCCGGTTATATCTGTCCGCCCCCCCCCCCCCCGCCACCACCACCACTGGTACAATCACCGCGAGAACAGTGTGGAATGAAGGCGGGGCACGTTTTGATGAAAAATGATAAAACTCTGCTTTTGAGCATGGGGGCGAAAGAAAAAACAGAAGAGGGAAAGAGACGAACGAAGGAGGTGAAAATAAAGGAATCATAATTGAATTTTGCATGGAAAAATGTTGGAACGGCGGCCCATATTGGATACAGTTCTTTATAGGGTATCTCTGAATGAGAATAATAATGAAGAACAATGGCAAACAGATACAGAGGTGGGGACGTGTATGTGTGTGTGTGTGTGTGTGTGTGTGTGTGTGTGTGTGTGTGTGTGTGTGTGTGTGTGTGCGTGCGTGCGTGCATGCGTGCGCGTGTGCGGGGTGCCTTAAAGATTTGCATGTACGCACTACCGCAATACCTCGGCATGTCAGATCTAGCTCCTCAGCGCTGCATAATCAATCAAGATTCCCCCGGTTTCTCGTGGGCGGCGTTCGGCTCGCTCGGCGTGCCACCCGCCTACGTACGCCGTATAAATATTAGATGCGGTGGAGCACGGAGCAAGAAGTTCACTTAGGCTGCAAAGCCGCCCTGACGGCACAGCGAAACAAGACGTAGAGGCGGAGGGAGGGCGGTGAGGGAAGCAGAGGGGGGAGAGCGGGACGCCACGGCGCGGCAGCCGAAAGCACCCGACTTCATCTGCTGGCGATCGGAGCGACGGCGGCTCTCCGTCAAAGCACGGGAGAGTGGGCGAGGGGAGAGAGAGGCGAGGAGGGACACCGGGGGCTCCGATTGATTGTTTTCACCTTGAGTCGAGGACGGGATTGCATGACAATGAGGGTGTGCATACGGAGAGAGGGACGGAGGGAGGGGGTGGAAGGAAGGCGGAAAGAGGAACAAGAATAGGAGCAAGAACAGGAACAAGAGGAGCAAGAAGAACAAGAACAATAAGAACAAGAAGGAGAGGAGCAAGAAGAACAAGAACGATAAGAACAAGAAGGAGAGGAGCAAGAAGAACGAGAACAAGAAGAACAAGGAGAGGAGCAAGAAGAACGAGAACAAGAAGAACAAGAAGGAGAGGAGCAAGAAGAACAAGAACAAGAAGAACAAGAAGGAGAGGAGCAAGAAGAACAAGAACAAGAAGAACAAGAAGGAGAGGAGCAAGAAGAACGAGAACAAGAAGAACAAGAAGGAGAGGAGCAAGAAGAACAAGAACAAGAAGAACAAGAAGGAGAAGCGGTTTCGAGAGGCTCCGAAACAGAACAACCCCCGACTCGCCTCATGCGAAACATCACTGATGTGGAGTTAAACGGTGTTAAATGGAGAAATGTGTTAGCTCAGGGGTGGGAAGATGAGAGATGAGGGAGTGGAAGGGGGAGGTGAGGTGCACTGCTCCGTCTAACTATGTCACCGCATTAAACGCTTCCCTGGCAAAACGTTTCTTTCCAGTTCGCTGATGCAAAAGACTGTAATGAGTTGCAAAACTTCCCAGACAGTCATTTCATATCTCTCCTCCTTTTGTCACTCACACATTGCTGCGGCTGCTAACTCATGTTTTGGTACGAATAATATAATTATTTTTACATTGAAAAATAAGTTACCTTCGGTAAGTTCAAGGCGTTAATATAAAGCACACAGAATAGAATAGAACAGAAAAGAAGAGAAAAGAAAAATGTCATTTTAAATGTATTTTTCAAAAAATATATATATATTTTGAAACAATAAATCAATAGACATAGCTACAGTTACTCCTCGCTTGACGACCGAGCTCCGTTCCTAGGACCAGGTCGTTAAGCAAATTGGTCGATAAGCGAGGACCCGTGTTATTTCACGGTAACGGGGCGTGGCCATTGCGAACGCTAGTGTAGTGAATACTGACAGACTGCGGGAACCAGGCTGAGACAGAGAACGGTGATGAGATGAGATGTATACAGTGTATATAGTATATGCAGTATATATAGTGTATATAGTGTATATAGTGTATATAGCCTATATATAGTGTATACAGTGTATATATTTTATATAGTGTATATAGTATATATATTTTATATAGTGTATACAATACATATAGTATAGATTCAAGATTCAAGAGGTTTATTCGTCACATACATATACATACTTTAATACATATATGCAGTGAAATGTAATGCAACGCTCCCGGTGATTACACACAATATGTCCTCGGAAAATGCCTTTCTACTAGACCAACTAACTGATTCCTAAAACATAAAAGTCGAATACTTATAGGATAAATCAAAAATATATAGAATAAAATAAAATTTAATCAAATGGAATAGATAAAAGGTATATATAGTATATATGGTGTATATACCATAAACTGTATAGTGTATATGGTATACAGTATATAGTGTATATAGTATATATAGTGTATAAAGTGCATAGAGTGTATATAGTAGATATAGTGTATATAGTATATATAGTGTATAAAGTGCATAGAGTGCATATAGTATATAAAGTGTATAAAGTGCATAGAGTGTATATAGTAGATATAGTGTATATAGTATATATAGTGTATAAAGTGCATATAGTGTATATAGTATATATAGTGTATAAAGTGCATAGGGTGTATATATTAGATATAGTGTATATAGTATATATAGTGTATAAAGTGCATATAGTGTATATAGTATATATAGTGTATAAAGTATATATAGTATACATAGTGTTTAAAGGCTGATGTGTGATGACATGCTTGACGCTGAGATGCAGTGGTATTGTACAATACGGACCGGTTGAGGGAGCTGGTCGTGAGTATGGACAGTCGTTAAACAGGTAGGTCGTTCAGTGAGGAGAACCTGTATAATTACATTTGTATGTTAACTTCACTATTTTCATGTTAATATAAATAAATGAACATACAGATTAGAATGAAATGGAATACAAAAATGGCAATATGTGGAGTTGTGGCCAAACCACTTGGGGGGGGGGGGGGGGGTATGTTTAGTGTACGTTGTCAAAAACAAAACAACCAATACATCAGTGGATTAGTGATCGGTGAACCGGTGAATCACTCACTTAAAAAAACGAATAAGTATTGACTGGGTGTGTCAAAGTTTCACCTGAATGATCACTAAACCGCTGACAGTGAAGTCAACCGCTCAACATTCCCAGCGTTTCAGTCGTGTAGGTCGTACTATCGGTAGACCACGAGATCCATCCAAACACGCCGCGCTTAACAGTACGTGACGCCGTGCAGCCGCGGAACCTCATTTCCCTGGCGCTTCCGTGACAAGATGATCGATGATGGGATGGAGATAGGCGGGCAGAATGGGATATCAAAGTGTCCCTCGTCCTCGTGAGCGTCACTGCCACTGCGAGCATATGATACTGTAATGATTCAGTTCACCTGAACTTCAATAAACTAGCAGCACCCGGCAAGAAAAACCAACCAACTCATTATAGAACAAGGGCAAAGCGAGACAACGGGGGATTGGGTTAGAGCCAAACTGCATGAGTTGCTCAACTACACCAGTTCGATGAGCATTACCAAATAACTTAGACAGAAAATCAAATTAACATGAACGGAGCTTACGGGAAGGCAACAGGATGATACAAATACGTATGTTTGGTTATTCTCGTTGGTTTTCTTAATTGTCAAATATATCAATTTATGTTTCTCCAATAAAGACAATTTGCAAGATTATTTACGTAATTCTTTCGAGAGGTATTTCATTTTGCTAAGTAAACAGCACCACCATTTCAATAATTACAAAAGTACACACGGCCCCAACTATCTATATAATGTATATTAAATATGGAAAAGGAGAGAGGTTTGAAATGTTTGGCGCGCACACAACAGCCAGTCAATTT
Organism: Zeus faber; assembly: GCF_960531495.2. NCBI lineage: Eukaryota > Metazoa > Chordata > Actinopteri > Zeiformes > Zeidae > Zeus > Zeus faber. The sequence goes on along the minus strand of NC_137194.1, from coordinate 16,412,986 downwards.
TGAGCCCACGCGCACTTTGACGTGTTGACAGACGTCCAAATGGTACGGTTAATAACTGTTCTTAAAGAAAGTTACCACAAAAAAATGTTTTTATTTTAGGGAGGGAGGCAAACGGGCAGTGAAGAAGAAAGGGGGAGAAAAAAAAAAAAAAAAAAGAAGTAGAATGTCACAAACTGAGCCAAAGTCAGCTCTGATTTTCAGAGATTGAACTCACTTGCGGGTCAATGGTTTTTTGCCGAGGATTCACCAGGAACGCTTGGAAGCTCGGGGTTACATAAGAACAGAGGACAAAACAGATCTGCATGCGCTGAAAGGAGAGCGCGGCACCATCGCCTCTCAGCTCCCTCCGTCAAGAGCCGTAAGCAAGGGAACAAGGCCCGGGGTGGTTCACTCCCACCAATTGATCCCAATTCTTTCTTTGACAACTTGGACAGGAACAGGACGGTAAAAAAAAGACATCTGCACAGCAAAGGACAACATAATCTTACCTGTGACGGTCACATCCGACATCGATGCAAATGGCGCGACAGGATCCACATGGGAGAGGGAGAGAAAGAACGTGTTGTGAGTATACAACACAAGTATTAATTCACCAATATATTGCAGTGTTAAGACATTTCACTGCATATATGTATGAACGTATGTATATGTATGTGACAAATAAACCTCTCGAATCTACACGTCTTGTCTTGTTTCAGCCCTTTTTGACATCCATGTTGCTGGTACCGATTAGGGTGTTTCGGTGAGTCTAACATGAACCTCTTAAAAGTAAAAACAAGTGGCTCCTATATACTTTGCAGTTTGTGGGGCCGGACAGGATAACCTCAGTCGAACATGACAGTCAACGGGGCAGGCAGTCATGGATCCCTGCATTGGTTCCTCTGTGCATTTAAAACGATGCGCCGCACATAGTAATGCAGCGGTGTTTGCGCCCGCTCATACTGATGATAAAACTTGGAGAAGCATTAAAAAACAACTGCGAATGAAAAGTAAAAAAAAAAACATAAACGTTCGTAGAGGACTTCAAACGCTGGATTTAAGAACTATGGAAATATTTGGCATCAAGCCTATTCATAGAAACAAACTACGCAGCGTTTCATTAGCCCAATTTCGTAAAATAGGCATTCAACATGTATTGGGATGTACAGTAATGCAAATCCACAATATACATTCCACCTCGTCCAAATCCAGGCCACAAGTGGCTCTCACTGTAGAGAAATATGTAGAAAGGAGGCCACGATAAACTTGTTTTTTACATTACCTGTTTTGTCTAGCTCCATAGTACCACATTAATCAAACCAGCTGTGGCTGCTGCATGGTTTCTGGGGTGAAACATGATCTGCTCTCTGCCGCTACATCACACGTGACATAGTTTCCACTACCCAGCCAAGCCCCAATGAAACAACAAGACAAAGGGCGAATGAACTAAATCAAACCTCCGTGCATTCCATAGTATATACTGTAATATTCCGATGCTGTTGCGGAGTGTCCTAATATAGTTCGGCAAACTCCTCTCTGACAAGGTAATAATTAGACCTCTGAGAGACCGAGGGCCAAACTGCAATCATGGAGAAAGGGCAGATAACACGACCTCCATTTGCCAACAGATTACAACAACTCATTACAAGTATCCGACACAGTGAAATTACCCAGTGAGTGCTTGGGCTCATCCACATTGTACTGTCCTTCTTCGCAGAGAATCCTACCAAGACCTCTGAGGTGGGAGGTGTGGGTACGGAGCCGAAGACCTGCTATCAGTCTGCACAAATGGCGGAATCAGCTTCCAATCCCTTACCCTCCGAAGAGCAGGGACACGAGGAGAGCTCGTATTAGCGCCTTATAAAACCACTTAAAAAACCGAGTGCATAATGATACGTCAAAGACGTCACAGATTATGCGACTAGAATTCAGGTGTAGCCAACTGGGTGTGGACTCGGTCGCGAGCTGCGAACGCTGTGTGCGCTTGCCGGACATTCTCCCCATTCCATGACGCGGACGTTCCATGACGCGGTTCGGCTCCGCGAGTTTCTGAAGACATTCTCCAAGGTGTGGACATTTCAGGATACTCAGGCAACCTGCAGACAGCCTGTTCCTCTCATTAGTCTGTGTGAACGAATGGGGAGAGAGACATTTTCTTTTGTAACTAGTGAGCATTCTCGGCACACTCGTAGCGGGGCCCTCGGTTTTCTCCCTCTGCAGCCGTCCCTCACACTCGGGACGGCCGCAGGGAAGCTTACAAAGATGCACAGGGGTAACATTTCAATTCCTCCAAATAAAACAACGAAAAACACACTTTTTTTGGTTGTTTTATTTGGAGGAACGGGGAACGGAGGGACCCGGACCCGCCCCCCACTGAATAGTCGAATGTTTGCATTCAACAGCCGAATCCGATTCTACTTACAAAATCCTGAGTTGGGTACAGCCCTAGAAATAATTAATAATAATCGGACACACACAGAATGAATCCCCCATATGTTTGATGGGCTGTCCCTCCCTCTCGGGGCCAAAAAGCCAAAGTGATGAGTGGGAGCGGACTCAGCGGAGCAACTGAAAAGTTTCTCCAGAAGTCCTTGAATAAAGGACGGAAAATTGTCAATGAAGATAACTAAACAATGATTATTGTGTTTATATTTCGCATCACACACCATATGCTCTCCTGGAACTTTCACCAGAATTTTTTTGGTGATGACGGTAATAAGCTCAACCCCGTGGTGACGTCACATGACCGCGGTGTTGCGGTAATGCGGTTATCGTCACAGCCCTACTTCACACTCATTAATTCTGCCCGTCCCCATGTGGCTGCTGGTTGGTGCGATGTGATTAAGCTCAAATGAACCACCAGGAATAAAGAGAAGCCTCTCGAAGGGGACGCAGGGAGAGAAAAGGCGAGAGACAAAGGAGAAAGTACAAACAAATCTTTCTGATCAAAAGGTGTCTGGGACTGTGGGTCTCAAGGGACTCTATCTGGATGATTATATTTTGATTGAATGTAAAACCCTTCTGCCGTGTTTCTTTCAGGCTTATAGGACAATACACACGTCTGGCTTGAAATTAGATTCATCTTAAAACTGCAGTTAGACTAAAGTTATGTGAATACTTGAGTTAGGACTGGGCTAAATATACAGTAGATAGAATATCAAGATTGTTATATGAGAATAGATATCATCTGGCATTTTGGTAATTGTTATATTGCGGTATAGTTAAATTATGTCTTTAAGCAGCTGCATTCCAGGAAAGTAGTGCAATCTTCGGGACTTCAAAGACTGTTCTAGCTGTTCTAGTTAAACAGCTCCACTTGCTTGGTCATAAAATCCACATTAGTAACCACTGATGATCTAATAGGTCTTCCGTGTATCTTATGAAAACACCTTTTGCCCCACAAATATCATGAAATTATCCATTATGAGGACAGAAATATTGTGACTGTCGCTTGTCGCTAAGGCAATTTACCAATGAAAACGCACGCTCCCAGAGGAGGTCCTACAACTCTCACCCCATGAAGTCTCTACAGAACTGGCGATTAAAATTCAATTCTTATATAGCATTGATCAAATTGAATTGACACTTAGTCAATACAATGCGATGCAATATTAAAGTCACTATATTGTTATCAGTACTAGTATTAACATTTTTGAATGATACCCAGCCGTATACATCTATAGATGAACAGTTTCTCTTCACCGACGGCCCGTCTCCCTCCCAGGGACGCTGCCCCTGTTTGGTATCACTCAAAGGCCTGTCACCTCTGCTCTTTCCACCAACTCAGCATATTGAAAACCTGTCCACATGGTGGTTGTGGTGTATGAGGTTGCACTCTGGGAAAACAGGGAACTCGTGTCCAGAAAACACACAGGAGAAGTGGGCCTGATTGGTCTGCTATCAGCCTGGTCCATCTGGGCTGTTTGGCTGTTTATTTTATCCACAGACTAACAAAGCCAACCAAGCCAAACAAAAAGCCAGACTTTTCAAGGTCAGTGTTTCTGACTGGGCTCACTGTTGTCATAAACAGAGTCAAAGGGGAGTGATGGCGGTGGCGGCGGTGGGCGGAACAACTGTTGCAATTCACTAATATGGATATAAAGTTTCTACATTAATTTCTGAGTGTGTGTGTGTGTGTGTGTGTGTGTGTGTGTGTGTGTCCAAGCAGGTTTTTAACACAATGAAGACATTCTTTATTGATCTGATCTACCAGAGCGCATTAAGAAGGGCATAATACCCATCAAATACCGGAAAGGCATCTCTTCAAAAGGTCTTTGGTTAATTGCCTTTTTTTCTATGAGGCCCACTTAAACACAATCTCATCAAGGGGGGAAGACGACACAGCATAGTAATCAGGGCTGTTCAAGCATCATTAAGACACAGATGGACCCACGTGATTAGAGGTGTCTGTTCGAGGAGATAACCTCGCCTTAGACCCCGTATGACACTATCAATACTCCCCTCCCGTTATCACAGCATTCAGGACTCGTATCTGTACTGGCTGACTCTCTTCTCTCTGTGCCCTTCCTCGTTCCTCCGTGGCTCTTTAGCATTCAGTTCATTTTTTTAACCGGTTCCCTGGGCCTGTACATGGGCCAGTCACGCTTTTGGACTGTGTTTATTCAAACATTTTCTTCATTAAAGGTGCATGGAAGAATAACTTCTCTCAGGTTCGATGTGAAATACAGGACATCGGTGACCACAATCCTTGTGTCCATAATTGTCCCTGCTTTCATTCTGCAAACAAGAGATTTAATACCCCCGTCCAAAGATGGTCGTTTGGTTTGGTTGTATGGGATTTCCTGAAGACACCGGGATATTCACAACAAGCTGGATACTGTGCCCCTATTTTAATTATACACACCCTTAAAAGTATAGGAAGGCAATTGGAGTCTGGATTCCTAAACTGGCTTGAATCAGACTGTAAGCAAATGAAAGACTGTCCAAATCAGATCAAGGTGCCCCACATCTCTTACAACCACAAAAACTCACAGAAATTACTTAACACAGCGAATATACTGTACAATTGGAAGAAATAACAGAAGAATATATACAAAGAACTGATAATGCTATTTGAAATGTAATTGTGTTATCTGAAGCTGCTTTCACACATGCAATGCAAACCTGATTTTGGCAACTTTGCCTGCCACAAGCCACCAAAGTAGCGTATTCGGGGCCCTCTGGCACAGAGACACAGACGATGGGGTAGAAAACACACAAGTTTATTGAGGAGAGGGGGCTTAATAGAACAAGCCCCGGAGCAGATGGTCACATCTAATGACAGGGCTCCTCTCCTGAGTGTGTGGGGGATGGGGGTTTTACCTGTTGCACGTTAGACCAAACAACGTGCAACAGGTATGCAGCCACTCTGATCCTGGGTCCTCAATTACCTAGACCCAGGTCAGGTGTGGCTGCTCAAACCACACCATCCCCACACCGATATTATCCGGACATCCGGAAGAGATGAATGTGTGAACGAAAATGTCCGAATCATTTGACCCAGACACTACCCAGCCAGCACACAAAGTCTGTGTAATGTCTAATTGCGCAGTACCTGTGAACAGAGCAGGTAATTGTCCTGATCCTTCACAGCGAGCGAGTGGGCGTGTCGTGTGTTGATGATGTCTTTTTCATGTGCCAGTTATTTATTTTTCGGGCAGATCTTCATGCAAGGAGCGTAGCTGCTGTGTACTCCTTTCTGCTTTATTTATTATTCCTTTCTAGTCTCTCGTTTATATTTCAGATATGTCCAAATGCATTGAGTATCAACGCAAAAAAAGCCAACCTACTGATAAATCTGTCATCTCGTCCGCCATCTTGGGTGTGCTGTAAAACTTCGACATGTCATTGAGTCAAGTCCTGCCTCCTGCATGCTCTAGCCAGGCCCTGCCCCTCGTCTAAACCAAACGGAGTATTTCCAGGTGGTGTAAACGCGTCTGAAACGGACAATCTCCATGTTTTTGCTACATGTGTGAAAAGGTAACTCCGGACAATGTTCGGATAATGAGGTCTGGACATTATCCGGACATTGTCCAGAGTGCATGTGTGAAAGCAGCTAGAGATACAATATGCAAAACCTGAAATCGTTCTTCCATGGGTGGAAAGTCCTGAAGGCGTTTGGTAAACAACTTAATTGCAATAATAATTGTAAATGAGAACTGAAAAAATGAGACACATACAAAATAGAAGCTGGACTGTAAGAGACTGTGAGAGACAGACTAAATCGGATAGTTGATAGTACACCAATGTGTACGATTGGATATCAACAACAATCCACATATTGTCCTAACCCAGCATGCTGTTCCTGCCATCTTTCATGTGTTGACAACCCGCATCTCAGCTGGGATATACCCCAAACACCTGCGAGGAGAGGCCGCACATTTAATAAGCAGTGCTGATCTATGTGCATGTACAGTAAGGAGGCATGAGGGACCTTTTCCTGATTTAGTGTCATAATCCTGACATATGTTATTGTTGTGCGTGGCTTGTTCTCACTGAGTGATGACATAGGCTGTCAACTCACTCGATTTCCCAGCTGTCACTTCAACGGGCTGGATTTCATTATTAACCTGGGACTCTGGGGGATGGCAGCTGACACCTGACCTCTCCTGCCAGGCCGCCCGTGTCAACAAAGGCCTAAGGGTGGGAAATTTTCAGTCCGATGTCGCTTCAACTCGGTGCTGAAACCCAAACCGCGCTGGCTGAGGGTGAGGAATGCCACTGAAAGTAGAGCACAGCAAGACCGACAAGTTCCTCCACATTCTAGGAATTCTTCACACATTCCAAATGCTTTGGCGCTCAATGAAATATCAGTTAATGTAAAAATAAGAGAGAATACAAAATAGGTAGGGAAAGAATTGAAATAAACAGTCTTCATCACGCTATGATTCCACATACAGCTATACTAGAGATACTGAGTTTTTTTATGAGGATGTTCAATGTAATTTTAGTCCAATGAGTTATTCATGTGTTGACTGCCAAACGCATTTCCTGCAGAGCCTGTTTCACATTCCTGGAGCGTGACCTACGTCGAGAAGATAACACACACCCGACAACCTTATTACCCATGTAGTGTGAATTATGCCCCCGCCACAGACGCATACAGATATGGAATAAGATAGTGAAACGATCATAAAACACATATTAGCAACTCAATAATTTGGTTTGTTTCATGCCCACGAAAAACATTTGCATAACGGTTTAGAACAAAGAATATCAGGTGTGTAAATGTGTGTGATGTGTGTCTCGTAATGATGACTGTACTGCACGGCTGCTGCATATAGCTTCTGTAAATGGCCACGCCAACTAGATTCTGAGGGATAGCGCTCATTATCTCTACAGGTACATCATTAATCAGATCTCCAACATTGCGCTGGGACCCAATAGCCCGAGCTGACCGAGCCTTTAGTCATCGGCCATAAAGAATAATATATAGAAGGGTAGCAGCCACCCGGAACTGTGTGTATACTGTTCAGGCAAAAGCTTTTGTCATACAATACAATATGACATCCTTGTCTGCAAGACAAGCTTAAGACAGTGTGTGCTTTAGTATTTTGCGTAGGCTACGGCACCGCTAAATGAATGAACCTGGGAACAAACAGCTTTAGCGGCTTATTGTGTGGGTGAAACATTTAGCCCGACATGCCAAAGTACACCCGTTTTCTATCCAAGTTTATCCTTTCAAGAGATGAGAAGAGTGTACAAATGCCAGATGTCTATTTTTGCCCCCGATAATTTATTTTATTTCAACACCGATTCATTACCCTCTGAGGGGAAATGATCTGCCATCGGCCGTAAATGAAGTATAATAACAGTGTGCGTCTGCTTCAGAGGGACTGGGTGTCAGCGTTGCCTCACTAATGCAGCAGCGTTTCATCCAGTGTAGCTCCAAGCAGCGTGAGGGCTCCTGCTGCTGCTCCACAGCGCCGCAGAGACACAGTGGGATGGGCTGCGTGGGGATCTGCCTCGTCGAATTCATTCAAAAATAAAGAAGAAGGCGGCGGAGAAACCTCAGTAACTGCGCGGAGAATACTGCGCTGGCTTATTGGCGATATCACTGCGAAGGAATAGCATGAAAAACACCCCACCCACCCCCCATTCACGCTTGTGGGCTTCTATTCCTCGCAGGTAAAAACGGTAACATGCGGCACGGTCGTTTCAGAGAGATCTGAACGTGGCGGGGGGCAGCGAGACGGGCTGCTCCGGAGTCCAACAGTTAAAAGGTCAGACCTGTCCAGAGCCGGGCGCCACACAGATATGAATCTCTAAGATGAGCCGAGAGGGGATGAAGGGAAGGTGAAGAGGGGAGAGAAGCAGTCGAGGATAGGGAGAAAAAAAAAAAAAAGAAGGGCGAAGAGAGGGGGAGTGATGCAGATAGATTAGAAGAGACAGAAACACATTATAGATAAAGCAAGAGCAGGGGAGAGAGGACAGAGATACTGTCGCTGGCGACGGAGGAGGGTACACTCTTCATTCCCTTGACGCGCAAAATTCACAATCCGGAAATAATACTCTGCTGTTAAAGTGCATTTGACAGCCCTTCTTCGAAGGACGTGTTGAAAATCAACGGCTTCATCGTTGCCTTTTGAGTCGTAGCTTTCATTTGCAAGTTTTTTTGAGTGTATGGCCAAATATGTATTCACTGTGAAAGCCTGCAGAACTTTCATCCCAGAGACCATAGTGTGCGCGTCCCTTAAAGGATAAATCTAAACTCTCAACCTGATTTTCTTGATTGCAACTGCCATCAAAGCCTTGGATCCAGTAGTGAGAGAATAGCTTCGACAGACAGACAGACAGACAGACAGACAGATAGACAGATAGACAGATAGACAGATAAGTAGATAGATAGATAGGAGGGGTTTACCAGTGGAAGCGCCACACAGCAGGGGGTGAGGGGCAACCGGCGCCGCGCTTATTAATCTATTGAGCTCATTAAACGGCAGGCATTTTGAGGGGGATTTGTGGTTAGCTGCTTTATCAACAGCTAGGACTAATTAGTGTCAAGATGCTATTAAATTACTGAAAACATTTTGGAATTATACACACCATTACACTGTTTGTTTGTTTTTTTTCCTTTCTAGGCCCCGTCAACAGGGTGGCAGGTGTTGGGTGTGGGGGTGGAGAAACGCAATGCACTTGTGGGTGAGAGGGAATGGGCACGATGGAGAGGAGAGGAGAGGGAGGGAGGGAGGGAGGGGGAGAGAGAGAGAGAGAGAGAGAGAGAGAGAGAGAGAGAGAGAATGTCGACAAGAAGAGAGATTCTAATATGGGGGTTCTGAGCCCAGTGCACCGCTTCTCTATGTCTGTCTGCCTGTGTATATGTGTGTGTGTGTGTGTGTGTGTGTGTGTGCGTGTGTGTGTGAGCGTGCAGCCATGACTGCGACAGCCGCTTCGCAGGACGGGTTCAGCAGGGGGAGCCGTGCCTTGGCTGCTATCTGATCCTCTGTCTCTCACCTTCCACTGCCGCGGTGCTACCAGGCCTCACCACCTCCACCACGCCGCCTTTCCCTTTCCCACCCTCACGCGATCTCTCTCTTCACAAGTTATTCCGTCCTTTGCGTTTGCGCGCTTCCCTTTTATTTATTTATTTTTTTCCACCCCCATTCGCCAGCTTCTCTGGGGAACATCAATCAAAGTCTTTATCTGCCGTGCCACATTCTCATTACCGCTATCTAAAGAAGACGTAACGCTGCAGAATTACGACTCGGGGGAGGGTGTGGGGGTGAAAAAAGCATAAGCTCCCGCTCGCTCGCCCTCATTGTGACTCAGCGGATCCTCGCCGGGCTTTTGTCGGACGCTCGCGCTGAGGGGCTTGTCGGAAGCGCCGACGGCGGCGGGTGACTGACAGTCGGCAGGAATGGGCGACCGGGGAGCGGACAAGATCGTACGGGAGGGCTGTTTTCGGGGGGAGGGGCGCCGGCGGGGGGGCTCGGCTCTCGATCGGATCCACCGGAACAAATCACAAGGCGAGCAAAGTAGTCGTTTCATTGAGGCAGAAAATGGCGACACATCCGCCGACTGTGGCCGCGTTGTGTCGTCATGTCTTGAAAGTGACCATGAGATAGAAATGAAGCTGTGGGGCAGAAAGGTAAAGTGAGGGGACCACGACGACAGAGCATCTGTCCTTTATTTAGTTGTTAAGTGGCTTTTCATCTTTGCTCTGATGATCTTTATTAGCTAATGACTGATTACGGACTCTTCATTATGCATGGGAAGCTGCGGCTCTGCCCAGCCAGACAGCTGCCTCGCCTTTTTACTCTTCTCAGAGATGCGCGCGCGCCCCCACCCCGCCCCCCCCCGGTGATTTCTAAGCCTCAGGATTTGTCTGTGCGAGATGGCCACGCCACTAAAAATAAACACACGGAGCAATGGCCCAAAGTCTCAGACACCTTCTGCCCCGCTCAGACACTCCATCCGCGGTGACCGGTAGCGTTCTTCGCCATTGGAGTGAACGCCCTTGAGAGAGAGAGAGCGAGAGAGACAGATTGGATAGAGAGAGAGAGAGAGAGAGAGAGACATGTCGGCTGACTTGGCAGCTTATTTTCCCCCGTCTCTCTCTCTCTCTCTCTCTCTCTCTCTCTCTCTCTCTCTCTCTCTCTCTCTCTCTCTCTCTCTCTCTCTCTCTCTCTCTCTCTCTCTCTCTCTCTCTCTCTCTCTCTCTCTCTCTCTCTCTCTCTCTCTCTCTCTCTCTCTCTCTCTCTCTCTCTCTCTCTCTCTCTCTCCAGTGAATAGTTAATAACAAAGTGCTGTTGGAGAGCGTAAAATGGAGATGGGGCACAAACGGCATTTCTATGCCAGCTCATCCGCTTTATCAGCGTGCCAGCTTGTGCAGTTGGGGACTTTCTGACAAAAAAGGGCGAAGAAAGAATGAGGCTTTATCTATGTAATTTTCTTCTTTTTTTTTTCCTTATTCAGTCCTGCCTGGTTCCTCCGGAGCCACTTTATGAAACAGTCGCTCGCTCCGAGACTCAGTAATGGTTTACTTTGGAAGGAATTTGGGATATTCTAGATGTCGAGCCGCTCGGATTGTTTGACTAAACATATAATCGAAAAGGCAGGTTCAGGAGAGCAGGCACACCACGGAGGTTTACAAAGATATCACTCCTAATCTTCCCTTTCCTAAGTCAGTCTCTCTCTCTCTCATTGACCTTGCCAGGGAAAGAGAACACAGTCCCAAGCATCAAACACCAGCAGACCACTTATTTTCTCCAAATAATCTAAATATCTCACTGGGCCACAGCCTAGAAATGGCTGTACGTGCATCAAGCTGGATAGGCAGTATAGAACGAATGAGCATTCAACGTAACAATTTGATATTTGAAACACAAGACCACAGGGGTAAAGGTGCTTTTGTGCACAAAATGTAACCTTATCATAATATCATAATGAATCTGTCGAGGAGGGTTGCAGCCCTGTTGACGGTACTGATGTCATACACTTTGGGGTGTTTTGGTATTCACCCAACTGCTGTGGGTGGTTTGCAACATAGTGACTACAATTTGGAATGTTCCATATAGAGCTTAAACGTGACTCCTTTGAGATGAGTTACATCAACAGCAGCTTCCCTCAATGTAAACCAGTGATTCACAAAGCGGTTTTCATTGCTGCCTTGAAATAGTTCCTCGGGAGAAGTAGTGGTGGTTTAATTGTGATATTATGCCATTCATTGAAGTTTGGCCAATTAAAATGGGGGGAAAAATCCTGATTCCAAAGAACTATTTTTTCTGGTCCACTGTTCTGTAACTACAGAATGGACATAAAAAAATAAGGATAGGCAGTATATTGCAATGTTGGCTAAGTATCTCTGGTCTGGGTCCTCACTCACTCTATGGTCTGTTGTAAAACTCTCAATGGCCTCCAACGTCACCCAATGCATTCAATCTATCCGCATGAATTAACAGAAGAAAAGAAAAACATCAGACGGCATGTGAAACGATTGGCAGCGATCTCACTGGGGTTGTATGCATTCGAAGCTGTTGTGTCGTCGGGGCAGCGGTGCCGCAGTGCTCAACAAAACAGCCTGTCCTTGGGACGCGGCATAAATCACTGGGTGTGAGAAAGGGACTTCCACGTCCTGTCGGGCGCCAGGGAAACGCTACAGTTAATTAACTTGTATCTGCCGAGCGGAGCGCACTCACTCAGCTATCCATGTCCGAGGAGCAGCGCAAGGAATGCTGACAGAGAGATGAGCGGTGCCAGAAATAATTGCGATAAACTATATTGTTGTCATTTTTAGACCATTTTTTGCCACTTACATAATGATAATACAGTATAATAGCATAGCAGTAGCACCCCTGGGATCGAGTTACACGTTATCGTCACCTGGTTCACTGTCGCTGTGTGTGTGTGTGTGTGTGTGTGTGTGTGTGTGCGTGCGTGTGCGTGTGCGTGTGCGTGCGTGTGTGCGTAGCAGCCTGAGCCCTGCCCACGTTGAAGCTCTGACGCAGACAGCAGACGAGAGGACAGAAACAGCGCGACCGCAAATGACAGCAAAACGTGTGTCAGCAAAGTTTTGTTCTGTTCATTCGGCTCATTCATTTGCAGAATGGTTTACACAAGTATGACACTATTTATTTGTGGATTTAGAAATAAATGTATGTCTCCGATTTTTTTAAACCTTAATACATTATTGTAGATTGTAGTGTCTTGATCTTTTCCCATTTATAATACATATTTGTATTTGTGATCTGTGACACATAATTCCTTCCATAACCTGTTTTTATTATCTTTGAAACTTTTGAGCTACAACATTGGAGCTGCATTACGTTGTTAAGCCGGCACTTTTGTCAAAACCAAATTTCCAAAATATATTTTTCCACAAATTCAAATCTAAGTAGAGTAGTTATGGGTGCGACGGCGTCGCCTCCCGGTGCTGAGAAAAAACACTTAGACGCTGTCTTTAAACGGTGCTGTTTATTCCCGCATCATGTTGGCTAGAATTTTGGCGACATTCTTATGTAAACAAACACGCATGTAAACACGAGGTCAAAGAAATGTTCTAGGTCATGTCCACATATCGTATGATAAGTCGATAAAGTAATTATAGCGACAAGCCTAATTGTTGTTGCAGATTACTACTGTTCCTTTCTCCCCCAATTAAACCGATTTCTTAAAGGGGAATGGGGAAGCCAGAGAAGATAATTCTACACCTAAAATGTATTTTTCATTTGTTTAATAGATGTATTCTAGGCCCCGGGTCTATAAAGAGAGGGAGTTCTCTCACATGCTCGAAAACCGGACTAAACTTCTTGCAGCAAATCATGCCTTCAGTTATGGACAATCTCAGATCCAGGGGCTGGGGATTATGCGCTCCATTTTAACCGCCAGATGTATGACTTCATCTTTCTCTTGCATACATTTCAGTAGAGTGTTCTTCTACAGATAATCCTTCTTTTTTTTGGATTGCAGTATTCACATCAGCAGCGTTGTTGGAGTTGAATGTTACTAGCCATTGCCATGTTAGTTGGTCCGACACATACAGTACTTTGAGTTGAAAGTATGCTGATTGTTGCGGTGAAACAAGGCTTCAGCCACCCAGCGTGCATCATTACTCAGAGGGCTGTGCCGTGTTTGGTTTTGCCCACTCAGAGAGAGATCCGCTGCACACAAAATCAAACAAACCTCGACAAAAAGAACTATCACGCCCCCACATTCCTGTTTCTACACAGAAGAATGAGATTCCGCCGTCTTCCCTACAGCACTGCAGCATAGCAATGTATTTTCTCTTCTTCTGCACAACCCTGGAAACCTGCACCACGCCATCTCTTGGGCAGCTCATTTCTGCCTCATCTGAATATTTATGAATGCTGTTGAGTGGCCACATTCCATTATCAAGGAGATTGCTCCAAGTGACGTTCCCCAAATCCTTTCACCGTGATCACGTAAGTCTGGTGGCGAGTGTTTCCCTGTGCCCGTCTGCCTGCCCCCTGCATGCTCGTCTCGGAGAGGCTAATGAGAGGCAAAGGGAAAGGCAGTCAAAGCCCAAAATGGAAATCCATATCGCAGAATGAAGAATGCTGTTTTCAATGTTACAAAGTTTGAATTAAAAACCTCTGAGTTGAGTGTGCGACTGTTGACTAACTGGTTGAGCCTGGTCCAACTCTACACTCACGCTTACTGGTGATGCTCAACGACACCTAAGCACAGTTGTGTTGTTTAAAGCGTCGACTATTGTAAATATTTTTGAAAAGATATCAATATCTAGTTGTCATCCATCAATTTACTTCACATATCGGACACACTTCTGGAAAAAAAAAAAAAGACAAACATCAAAAAATGTTATATTGCAGTTTGTCTTAATATCAACCAATTAAACAATCTAACCATATCCAATAAGATCTAATCATCAAGATATTGATGAAAATTGTGGATTGCCTCTTCAGTTCCCTATTGAGTACAGGGAGTATAGAGGAAGATAGAGTATACATCCTTCCTTTTGGAGCAAATCTTTAATTTCCCTTGGTGTTCTGTTCATTTATTTATGTAATTTTAACTCATATTTTGTGATTGTTTAATTTTGTCCCCATTATTTGACAGTTTGGATATTGGCATTCAGGTAGCGTGCATTTGTACAGATTGTTTTCACATTTCACTTGACACGGTCTTGATGCTTGAAAAGTGCAGAAGTGCATATAGGTTATTGCTCAGTTTGGAAAAACTCGATAAACCAAATTAAGAAAAGCAAATGTTGCATTGATCTGGTGAGACTACGAAATGTCAACATCATTTTGCAGTAGTGGAAGTTATGTTTTTAGACTCCGAGCTTGGCACCTAAATGCATTGCTGCTTGCTGGCATATTACAGCGCTGTACCTACAGTATGTATATATATATATATATATATATATATATATATATATATATATATATATATATATATATATATATATATATATATTATTATATATATATATATATATATTTTTTTTTTTTTTTTTTGTGATGTTCTTCAGATGGAACATGAAAGCAGAGATGTTTAAATAAATAGCAGCCTTGATGCGGTACATTTGAACAGAGAATTATTTATGATTTAATTTGAATCCCTGTGTATAGCTATTTTGTATGCCTTTGGTGCCTTTTTTTTCCAAGGATATTTTCAAGGTATCAAAGTCTAACATGTTAATAAATCAGTTGGTGGAGGAGCTACAGAGGGACACACAATGTTATCATTGTTCCTGACCCGGGCAGACCTGACTAACATCTTCTTTTTCACTCTGCTGAAAGCAAACACCAGTGAACTGGGTTTCAACAGAAAGGGGCTGAACCAAAACCACCTGACTGCCTACCTGAATCAGTCCTTACTTTGTCCGCACGTAAGTGACGGACCGGTTGTGTTGTCATCAAATACTGCTGAGAAGTTCTTATTACGGCGCGCATGTAGCTGTCGTTAAGCGCTTGTACATTAGTTCAAAAAAGACGTCGCATCCAATTGAGGGCCTCTCTTGACAGTCACTCGTGGGTTTATTCGACTCGCTCATCGGTGTGCTGACGACACGATGACGCATGGAAATTTTGCCTCCAAGCTCTCTTATTATTTCTTTCTTTTTTTTTTTTTTCCTTCTCACTAAAAACAGCCGATAAACGCTCTAGTCATTTTTCCCATGTAACCCAAAGGAAACGTCAGAATTCTCCGTGTGAACAAAAAAAAAAAAGAAAAAGGCGCTTTAAGGAGGAATCGGTGGAATGCGCTGGGAGAAGAGGGAAAACGCAAGATAAGAGAGAGCCGCACAGGCCGTTCCTGTAAGAGGCAAAATGTGATGAAAGGGTACGCATGACAAGTGGCGCAGCAGAAAACACGGATACAAGACTGCAAACACACGCACAGCCCAAGGTAGTCTGGCCTACAAGTCGACTTAAAAAGCCTCTAAGCCTATGTTGAATCATCACCTCCAACACCACTGACGGTTTTTTCGGAGTTCCTGTAAACGCAGCATCACTTCCGACACAAATTACGGTGTTCAGGGTTCCCGTGAACGCAGCATCACTTCCTGCTTTGGAGCGCTTTCTCATCCACCTGAACCAGAGAGCCGTGTCCGCGTCTTCTAACGTGATACCAGAGAACTGGTCCAGGAGTTAATCACTCATGAACAACCATGAATTGATATCACAATGAGATTTTGAATAAAGGCCCTCTTCACAGTGGCTTCCAAACTGTGTCCCACCCTTCCAGTTCTGATGCGTCTCCAGGACTGATATACTTGTTGAATGCAAGATATAGTTCTTCGAAACCGCCGCTATTTTTTTTCTTTACTACCTGCAAGCTTGTAAGTTATTAATTACGGCAGTGAATTCAAGTTAAGGCCAAGCGTGCGGTATTTCTCATTCACACCTCGCAGCAGTCGCATTGTTTTGTATTTATGTAAGCGGACATCTTCCTGGCTGACATGATGAGAGGCTACTTAAAATACATCAGATCCCTGCACGGCTGATACTTTCCTGCCTCCTCCGACAAAACGGTTTATGAGATGGATTGGTGACGTAACGCCACAATGAATGTTAAAGGCGAGAGGTTCCTTGTTGCCGGAGAGCGGGACCTGAGTAATTCCAAAACAATGCCGGGTCACAGGGGTAATCTGCAGCCCTTCCTCAGAGGGGGGAAAGCGATCTTCAGACGGGTCTGAAGACGGACGATGGATGACTGTGGAAGGAAGGCGACGGAGGGCGGGTGGAGCCGGAATATGTTGCTGCACCTGCTGCTGGGGGTGACAACTCATTGTTATGCACTCTCAGTCCCCAGGTGACTCGCTCTCTCCTACATAACAACCCCTACTTTAGAATCAAAACCATTTCTCATTATACACAGGCCCACTACGCCCCGGTAGCTTTTGGGGGGCTCTTTTGATATCAAGCTGATATCACAGACATTCACACACCAACACACAGCACTTACTTTAATTAGCCTGTCAACAACTGGTCACGCTGCTCTTATGCATCAGTTTGATGTAAACGCATTTTAAAAGTGCTGAGATGAGGTGAAGGTGTGTGAGAGCTTTTACACAGGCATGGATTAATGCCTGTGTGCTTGTTTTGTGTGCGTGTTTGTGTGTGTGTGTTTGTGTACGTGTTGGACAGATAGCAATCAGCTGCCCGCTGACTCGGTGAGATACAGTATATTGGCAGCAGTAGTCAAGGTCAAACATACAAAGCTGTGCTGTGTAGTCTACGTGCACCGCATAGTTTATGGTGGCCCGGCGGTGCACACAAAGCATTGTGTGGGGCAAGCATCAGGTAATTGGGATCCAGCCGTTTCCGTAAAACTGTCAGGTTATAGATCCCATGACCTACTGTATCACGGCGTCTTAGCAAGATATCACTCCGTATTCTGTATCTCTGGCGAGTTCTGTCGCAAAATATGTTCCAATCACATGCCAGATAGGATTCCAAGATTCCATGCGATTGTTTGGAGACGATGGGGGAGACCAGGGTGGGGTAGACTATCATTGGCCTTTTCTTGATCGCTTTGAATCTCAGTTAGAAAAGTTTAAGAGCCTTATTGCCAATTCAGGCACAGCATGGAAACTAATATCGTGCAATATCTCGTTCTGATATAAAGAAAAAAATTGGATGTTTCAACTTTGATCACGGAAGAAAGATGTCTCATGAGCTGCTCTCCTGAAACACTGGGGGATATGTTAGAGTAAGGAATTCGACTATAGATATGCAACATCTGCTTAAAAAAATCCCCAGTATCCTTAAGTTTCAATTAAACCCACTCAAATAGTTGAGGCCTCAGGTCATGATACAGATTAGGTCACAACCTCTGCCTTCTTATAATTAATAATTTTGACTTTGTGTATCATGAATTGGGCTTCACAATGCGGTACAATCATAATATACCACCAAACCCCGAATAACAATATAAGTGCATTATCTTGCAGCCCTACTACCCTCTTTCTGGGGTACACTTCATTTGGGAAAGGTCATCTCATGTTTTTTTTTTTTGTTTGTTTTTTTAAATTAATTATTGTTACTATTATTTTATTTATATATATATATATATATAATTATTTTCGAATTAATTGATTAATTAATTAATCTATTTATTGATTGATTAATTATTTATTAATTTTTTAAACCTGTGCTGTCAGCATGCTGGGCATACAACACCGAGTATTTGTATGCCATTGCATCCAGGACAGAGTTGGTCTGCAAGTGGAGTTCAAGTTCTCAACCTGCAATGCAACTCTTTATTCACTCCTAAATCATCAAGAACTGCTGCAATAACTCTGTCCAGTGGATGACCTGTAGAATGACAAGAGGTTTTTTTTTGTTTTTTTTTGAAACATGGTAAACTGACCTTGGTAGCTCTACGTTTCATTTTTCTACAGCCTTGTGAATAGTGAACCATAAATCATTTTGCTGGCCAAGTTTGCATGCCAATTAGCTTTTTGTGAACATCACTGAATTGAACCATATTTATGTAGAGAAAATCTGTGTACCACGTACTTCATTTCCAGTTTGGGTTATGACGCGAGTCCTTGGCATTTCAGTTTGATGCTTTCAAAGCCATTGACAGCCATGACACAGTCATGAAACCATTTAGTGCGACCAATCAGGTGGCACGAGGAAGCCTGGCCCCGCCTTCCCAGGGAACAGCAATGTTCCAAAGCGAGAATTCAAACTGTGGCCAAACAGCATCTTACAAAGACAGGAAGGAAATAACTAAAAGGAGTAGTTGTACGGCTGCCTGGATCTAACCCTGTGTGCAGATCAGGACAATGGTACACAAGAAATGACATCAACTTTCCTGCTGCTGTAAACACCTGCTTCAAAACTGGGGGCCATAACACTTGTCAACAGTCAGATTGCTTGGTTATTTGGTTATAAATTTGTCCTAGACTTGGTCTTGTCCAATGACTCGCTCCCTACAAAAGGCATACGATGTGCGACCTACAACTTGTAAAACATACTGTGAATTTACAACACGGCAGAGCAGCCCAGGATTGGCCAGAAAACAGTCAAAAAAGTTTCATGATTTTATAATTTTAAAGTAATGAACAGTGGGGAATGTTTTTGCAGGTGAAATTGGTAGCTTTAATTTCAGATGTTATAACCATGTACAAATGTTCATTTCCTGAAAAATAATACAAATCAAGAAGTATGCAAAGCAAATTATATATATATATACATACATATAATTTTAATAATATATTTATTGTCCATGTTTATGTATGTGCATATGTGTATATGTCTATATTTCAACTATCTTTCTATAGTTTTATTCCATCCATATTTTCTTATCAGCTCAAGGCTGGAAGCCTTGAGCACAATTCTAAGACACAACTCTAAGACTAAGGACACAACTCTAAGACAGCTAAAACGTTTGTTCAGAGAGAAAGTGTTCCTTATGGCTATGGTTACTTACACTTTAAGTGTAAAATTGATTTTGACATGTTTCAAATATGTGGTGAACGGGGATGGTTTAAAAGTCGAAACGATATTGATGTTGTATAATGAAGCCTGGTATAAGAGCTGTAAGTTAAAGAATAGGGAGATGAGGACCCAAGGTTCTAAAAGACACAACTCTATCTCTAAACTGTTAAGGGATAAAAGGCTGATTTACACGACTACGTTTATAATTCACAACACAATACAACTCTTTTTACAGTTCTAAATTTACCTTGGTGCAAACAAGACACGTACAAAGGAGTGGTCACCGCTACAAAGATTCCAGCCGACAAAAAACAATACCATTCTATTAAAAACACTACTCATTACATAGAGAACCAGAGAATAACAGAAGAGGTCACAGACACTATCAGTTGAGCACATCCTTTGAAGCTATACTACCTCATCATTGTCTGAACAAATTAGGGTTCTCTAGAGACCATGCTGGTCATAAGACAATGTACTCATCCAACTTTTCCAGCCCGAAGCTACTCAAACAAGAAAAGACAGAGCAACCACAAGGGTACTGGGCAGAAATGAAGGGTGAGAGGCAAAGAAAAACTTTGACAACCTTATACCTCGTATCAAAGGGGTACTACATTGCCACTTAGAGGCAAGACTGAGAAGAGGTAGCAGGGGTGGTGTGGGAGGTAAACATGTAATTTTGTGATGTCAGGACGGTGACTGATGGCGGACACGGGGGAGAAATCTAGAGACAGGGAGGAATCAAAGGCCGCGGCGCTGAGCGAACAGAGAGTGACGGAGAGAAACTCGGAGAGGGACCGATCGAGAAAAAACCATCAACACTGAAGCAATTACCTGCCGGGCGCCTAACCTTTCCTTACTCCTCTTAACCCAGGACCCCTGGGAGACCACTGGGAGGGTGAGAGGGCTGAGGGCTGTCAGCCGCGCGCACCCGTCATCTCTCTGACCACATCATTTCAACTGTCCCCGGTGCACCACTGGACTTTTACACGGTGTACATGCCAACCACCAAAGGGGGTGTACATTTGCCCATCAGCTGCTTTCCATTGGAGACATATAGTGTGTAGAAATGCTTAATGGATGCATTACACCATCATCATCATCATCATCATCATCATCATCATCAAATTAAATCTCCTCTTTAAACAAACATGAAGTACATCAAAGTTGTTGCAGATTTCTATGGGTTTGAGAATTTGATATTCTATGTAGCATCCTATGTTTACTGCTGAGCACAAAAGAACGCACCATCTCTGCGGTCTGTCAGCTCAAACTATTTACCATGGCATTTCCACATGAGGGCTGCTGTCTATTGTATGTCTAAACATCCCAGGCTTTATTGACAGCCCCATTCAGCCCCAATCACGTCTCAATAAGCATGACAATTACAACACCGCCTCGATCAATGTTCTCTCGTGTTGCCAAGTGTGGCCCAAAGGAAGATCAATACCCCTGATCTATTGAATTGCTGAATATAAAATGCCTGAAGACAAAGGTGAACCTGGGAGTTGCATGCTTAGGGCAACAAAGGGGTTGAATGGGGAGGATGGCTATGACATGACATTAATTGCAAAAACCTGCAGGGGAGCGGCTACTCAATAGATTCGGGCCCGGATCGTAGAGAACGGATGGGCTGATGGATTGATGTCTGGTAGAAAGGTAGACGCTCAGACAGATGCGACAGATAAAAACTCTAATATGAATACAGTATATTGGTCGGCACAGAAAGCAGGTATCACTGGCTCTACTTGCCAAAATAGATTTGGTCCTGATGTTCTCATCGTATTGGACTTGATTTAAATTAAATGCAAGAGGTTGTATCTGTTGGCGAGATTAAGTACTCACAAGTTTGTTATTGCTGGCAGTCACTGAATCACAGTGCGGCAGACCATTGGCGATATAGTGGCACAGATGGGGTATGATGTTGACCAGATTGTGTTTGCAGCCTCAGAATAAGGCTTAAAACCTGCGTCCTTCAGGGATTTCTGAAATCTTGTAGGAAATTGGCCTAATCCAAAACAAATCCAGAGGGATATTTTCTTGTAATTCCCCGTTGGTTGTTAGCCTTTGAACTGCATTCAGACAGACCTTTTGTTCGCAAGCTTCACTGGCTGTGGCCTCAAGACATCAATCTAACAGACATTATTATCCAGACACCGCGCGCCCTGACTACAAATGGGGAATTAGGGATGGATGTAAGACATGTGAGTGCCTACACATAAAAGATTAGTTCGATTACTCTCAATGTTTATATTGTTCTTACAAATTTTAGATTCAGCGCAATTTTATTGTAATTCCAAATTCACTCTACAAAACAAGTCGCATTGGTTCGTCTCTATTAAACAACTATGAAAAACATAACCAATGCCACCTGAATTAATTAGGGTTCTCTAGGGAGCATGATCGAGTATTGTCCTTCATTCACCATGGAATGCAATCTAGTACTAAGTCCAATGCCAATGAACGAATATCCAAACTAAAGTGTGAAAAACTTTCAAATATAACTAATAAGTTCAACTTCACAATGGTTAACATTTTGATAGAACCGGACATTTGTTTTAGAAAACAACTACATTGGGTGAAAATATGTATAATAATAAATTAAAAAAAAAGATTGCCTTGAAATAGTAATGACATTACAGCTCATAAATGTCTGTTTACTGGCCACACACCCACCTGCACCAACGCACATCTAGACACACACACCAGGTTGGTAGTGCGATAAGCCACTGTGTTTACTACACTGTCCATCTGTGCACACCCCAACCTTTGTCCCCTTGGCTCCCACATCACCCCTCCACCCTCTCCCCTGCTGTTCTTACGCTGTACCTCAGCCACACTGTTGTCCTCCTTGTGTCGTGTCCTTCATCCGGGTCTGCTTTTTTTTTTTTTTTTTTTTTGGTCTAGGTCCCCTTTCTATGGTGATCTCCTCTGCTACCCACACTTCTTTCCTGGCCCAACTCAGCCGTGGTGGCCTGCTGCCAATTAGCCCCGGCTTTAAGACCCCACCTCAGCCCGCTGCGTGCTCCCTCCAACCCACTTACATAAAGGGATCAGGAGCTGGGCATATGCTCCTAGGTCTCCTGACGCTGCTGTCGGCCGCAACAGCTAACCTCACCCTGACCTGCTGGCTCAACCCCCACCCTGGTGCCCCCAACTGGAAGAAAGCAGCAAGAAAGCAACCAAAGCAGACGTGGTAAGAGAGAAACGAACGAGGGGAAGAGAGAGCAAAAAGGACAGGGGGGGCCCGAGGTCAAGGAGGAAAACTCTAACCGCCGACGTCCCTCTCTCAGCATTAGATAATCTAAGTCAGTGCTTCTCAAATGGGGGTACTCGTACCCGTAGGGGTACTTTGGAGTACTGCAGGAGGTACTCCGAAAATTAAAAAAAAATGTGTAAAAAATATTGGTTACATATAATGTTTAAAGGGGGGTACTCAGCTGAAAAAGTATCTTAGAGTGGGTACACTGCTAAAAAATGTTTGAGAACCACTAATCTAAGTGAAGGACTTAGTGTTTACATAATACTGCTAAGTGATGGACTTAAGGGCCTTTTACACAGCGGTGCGCTCTACTGTGGAACCACATTGCTGTGAATTGCTTGCGCCGCCCAGGTACCGCTGCACAGACATCCAAGCCCAAATTTAAACTGGTTGAACTTTTGATGAAATCCCCGCTGGGCGAATTGAAACAAGAAGTGAAGCAGGCAGAAGGTTTCTGTGCAATATGGAGGGGGAACTCATTTTAGTGGTGACCGAATTCCCCGCTCTACAAGCCTCCAAATCGGATTTATCGGGACCTTGGAAGGAAAGCCCTGCCATTGAAACAGGTTTCCTCCTAGTGGGCAGACCAGAAGAGATTAGCTATACAGTATATGACCAATGGCCAATAAATATTACCTACAAGCTTTGATCATCACTATTCCCTGTATCACAATGCCATTAGATATGGTTGTGTGAAAACTTCATGTGACGACGGTTTTGTTGTAGCAATGTTATAATATATAAATATAATAAATGAAATTATAGTAATAAAAAAACTTAAAATAATAATACCTTAAACACTATTCCTGTTAAAGAAGTAATGACAGCAGTAAAATGTTCATACCAATCGATAACTTTGTTTCAGAAGATGTAAGATATGACAAGTAACCACACACACACACACACACACGAACACACACACACGAACACACACACACGAACACACACACACGAACACACACACACACACACACACACACACACACACACACACACACACACACACACACACACACACACACACACACACACACACACACACACACACACACACACACACACACACACACACACACACACACACACACACACACTGTACTGCCCATCCTATGTGACTCTGAACCTGTGCTACATCAAGCTGCGAGCACAGTGCACACCGCGTCCTATGTGAAAGCCCCTTTAGGGTTATATATATATAACATTTTTTTGGTGGGGGGAGTAATTCATCTTCTATAAGACATCAAAAAAGTTCATTCTCTCTGTGACTGACCATGTTGTGGGTCACAGTGTTGTTTAAAACTGCCTTGTTGCATTGCATCGCACTGGATTCCTTGCAGCATTCGCGGGCCACCAGACGGATCAATAGATGGCATGATTAGAAGCGGCTGCTTGAGATTTACTGTTGTCCTGCAGCCAGGGCTATCGATTGTTCGGCCCTCTGAAGACAGGGCAGTGGAATCCCTCACGCCCTTTCCTCTTGACAGAGAAGAGAGGGAGACAGAAGACTAGGTGACATGGAGGGGCCATGAATAATACTGCATATCTGGGGAGCATGTCTCCGAGGGAAACACCAGTGGGAGGCACCAGAGAGGAGGGCAAATGCGGTGCTGGCCCGTTCACATAAAAGTACGAGTGCCACCTCAACCCTCCAATTGTAAAAAATGCAGAGTAGGAACGAGTCCAATCAAAAGGAGATATCTGCTTTGACGACCATATTGTAGAACATACAGTACATGGTTTGCAGTTGTGGGCTAACAGGACTGTGTTCCTGGTTGGGTTTTTATGTAACAGCCTGCATGTTGTGGTGTGCTGTTATCGGAAGCTCCTGAATGCAGGGAAGAAGCGTGAGGGAGGGAGATAAGAAAGTCAGAGGAAGAGAGCGAGAGTTGGAGAGAGCGAAACATGCTTCATTTGAAAATGAGTCCAGACCTAACATCTCCAAAGTGCCACATGAATCCGTATCAGCGTCTGTCACTGCAGTGGCAAATTAATGTCCGATACCCTGTGACATGTGTTTTGCCGGCCAGAATCCCAGTCTCTTGAAATCCCACCGCAAATGACATCACACGGTGACACACCCAGCTACCCTCTCCTCCTCTCCTGACTATTTTTATTTATTCTATCCTCTTCTCCCTGCTCTCTTTACCCCTAACTCTCCACCACCCCGGCAAGCTGCATGCATTCCTAATCCCTCTGCACACTATCTATGCTGTTATAGCTGGCTATCTGAACAGCAAGCTGCCGCTGCAGTAATAAAAGCCGCCCCTGGGCCAGATTGCACAGTGGAGGAGAGGCCAGGGAGTGGTGATTGCTCGGCAGATTGCTGTGTGCAACCTGCCACCCAGAGGTCTGGAGGTTGGGACAGCGTGGCCTTGCTGTGGCTGGTGATACCTGGTTAACATCATCACCGTCTCAGGTGAAATGGCAGACGGAATCGAAGGCAGCTCCGGCAGTGATGGATGTTCACCTTAATAGCGCCTTTGGTTTCACCTTTAATTACCAGCATTCAACAACACTACATTGACTATTGATTTACCCAGGGATTTACACAGTGGGCCTGTGTCTGAGGAGGGTGGAGGGACGACCAGAGCTCTGCCTGTGTTCTTCACCTTGAATATTCCTGGGCTACGTTTTAGGGAAAGTTTCTCAACCTTGAGGGGGAGTTGTAAATACCGCTGCACAGAAATAACATTGTTCAAGGCCGTAATGAAGGAAGCCATAGGTTGCTTGACTAATTGTGGACAGAAGGCAGAAGTGGGTCCCACGGCCCCGGCGGTGACACATAATGGAGTCGTTGTATGGCAGATTTATTTTCGTTTTTAGTATGGTCACATGGATCCCAGGTGACATTTCTGGGGTGGTTGAGGTCATGGCTGTCACGGACACATGCGTACTCGGTCTGTCAGCCCCAGGGGGCACTTGGGCAGCCTGGTAGGGCAGTGGAGGGCAGGGGAACGCATGGTGATGTTTTGCCGATCAAGGACAAAAGGAGATGAGTGGAGACCTGAGAAACCCAAGGGTCACAGGAGGCTAATCAACAGGCCTCAGACAGAAGATGTAGTATGTGCGGCGTTCTGTCACAAATTAAGCCGGAGAATACACCATGCACCCGATGGACGAAAAAGATTTGCTAGATTTCAATTTTGGATGTTTTGAATAAACAGAGAGAGTGCGGATGTGCACAGAGGTCAGCATGCTGTGAATAGAATTTTGTAAGGCAGTGTGAGGCGGTTCCAAAACCTCTCCCTTTTGTTTGTCTTACGCAAGCCTCGTTTTCTTTCAAGAAATCAATAGAATGCATGTAGTTCCTTTAAAGAACACTCCGGAAGTAACATTTTCACCTCTGAGCACCCAAGAGAAAAAAGCCAAACATAAACAAGCATCTTGTAGCAAATCTATTGATCTGGCCTGATCTTATCTTTGGGGGCCAATTAAGTCCAGCAAAAGTTTCAGAAATATGGCTGACTGAAGATACTGAAAATTGCATATCGAAACTTTGGACATGTGCTTACCTCGAACAACAGAATGCAAATGAGTGTTTTGCTTAATTCAAAGCACATGACAAGTACGTTAAGTACTGAAATTATTCTGTAGAATGCCAATACTATAATAATTTGGATATTCATAATAGTCCTGGCACAGGAAAATAAAGGCACCATATTTGAATCAGTAGTCGCCATACCTACAGAGCACATTTGAAAGCCTCCCCATAGTAAACTGGAATACAGAAAAACACATTTTTGCCCTGTCTGTGGTAAAATTGTTGATAGAAAAGAAAAGAAATGACATCCGCCATGCTGCATACATTGCAGCAACTTACGTCTTCAGCGCTGTCTATTTTTCCCCACGTTTCAGTATTTTCAAGGAAAAGGGAAAAGCTCTTTCCCTTTCAAATTCCAAAAGGCACTTGAAGCTTTGTGTGTATTTGACAATAATGGAAATAAGTGTTGGCCATTAAAATGTTCAAACTTTTAATAAAGAATCACTGGCCCTCTAAGTATCTACCTCTAACACTCCCAAGGCCTCCGGCTGATTGTTGTGCTACATTTTCCTGTTGACACTCAGCTTGGACACATATAAAGGCCTATTGTTCACAGGCATGCATTTACGGGAATGTGCTGTGCCTCTCCCACCGATTGTTTCTCTCATGCTTGGATTCCAGCAGGCACAAAGGGGCCAAGGTGCCATAATGGCATTATCATTTCTGTATAGTGGCTGCAGGTTTGAAAGGAGAATTCAAATTTTCAAGACTGATTCCTATTCTTCGACTGAAGGGGGCCCAACAGAGGAGGCTGCTGGAATCCTTGCAGTGGGAAGTGCCAGGGTTCTAGGAAGCTCTCTGCAGGGATCGATGGCCACGTCAGAGTGGCTGGGTACAAAGAGATGGCGCTGGATGGAGGGCATTGAAATCACTGGTTTTCGGGAAAGATAATAATTTTGATTGACAGGCCAGCTCTTTTACTGGTACTATTTAAAAGCACGTTAATTAAAGAGCTGACACTAAATTTGATCAACTGAACCGATTTTGATCCTAGGTGCCACTAACTTGAGCTGTCTGGGTGAGAGTCAAGTCAGCCCCTGAGGACACAGCAGAGGACTGACCCTTAATTAGCCCAGCCTCTGCTTTAAGCCTGTCCTTCAGCAGAAGTGCAGCGCCAGGTATTCCGGGGGGACCAATTTAAATGCAGTATTGACCGAGGGCCAAGCCGGCGCAACACTGGTCAATGCTAATATAGGTGCATGGCCACTGATCGATACCGCTCTGTGTGAAGAACAGTGCAAGGCGGTACACACCCCATGCATGCAACCAGACACTGGAAGGCAAGTCTCTCTCTCTCTCTCTCTCTCTCTCTCTCTCATAAACGCCGCTTCAAATCACAAAAATGTCATGGTTTTTTTTCCCCATTTACTTCTCCATTGCGTAAATGGAGAAGTAAATGGACATTGGACATTTAATATTGGACATTTAATACTGTAAATCCCATATCCATGGGAACGCACCGATACGGGACAGTCCTTTCATAACACAAGGTTAAAAAAAATAATAATAAAAAAGCAACATGCACACTGACAAAAAGAAAGAGAGTAAGGCATGGAGGCAAAGACAGTTGCACCTGTGTAGAGAGCGAGAGACCTTGAAGATCTGTCGTCAGGAAACAATGAAATTCAGGGATGAAAAAAAAAAAAAAAAAAAAAAAAAAAAAGACACCGGGAAGGAAAGAAAGAAAGACAGATCTCCGTCCACAGCTGCCTTTATTGAGCTCACACTGAGATAACCATTTTACACGGACCGATCCCATCGGGGCACACATGCGAACGCCCAAAAAGAACACAGACACACACACACACACACACACACACACACACACACACACACACACACACACACACACAGACACACACACACACACAGACACACACACAGCTGCTTTGTTACGGCTGCCTAAAAAAGAAATATTTTTATAGCCTCTTATTAACATCTTTTATGTCAGGAGAGCATCCTTGGGTTTTATTAAGTGAAGCCATGGACGGCGGAAGCAGTGAGACGAGAGAGACACAAACACAGACGGATGGCACAGACGGCGCACACAACATCAACGCTTCACTTCACTCGAGGTTCAGCAGCACCACTCGAACCACGTGCGCGGCTTTCTCACATGAAGGGCCACGCCGAGAGAAGACGACAACAGACCTAACGCACGGCCGACGTGACTACACCCTCTCCTAAATTTTAGACAAGCATTGACAACCACACAGACACACACACACACACACACACACGGATCAAATCACACACTTATCCGTGGTTCAGGGAGCACAGTGCCAAGTCATTGTCAAGTATGGCTTTGTGTGCGTTTGAGTGTGTGTGTGTGTGCGTGCATACGTGTGTCCATTTGTGCACGTAGGGGTTGGTTAAGTAGCGGCCCAGCTGGCTTGAACACTGTTAACACATGCCTGTTGTTATTTCTGACCCCCCACACACTACCAAGACAAAGCCTAGCACGCACACGCACACACACACACACACACACACACACACACACACACACACACACACACACACACACACACACACACACACCGGCTTCCTATCCCTGAAATCTGTACAAGGACAAGCAAAACAATAGGTTACGTTAGCCCACCCTCAGTTCCCTCCCTTTCTCCAGAGAGACATTTCCTTGCTTTGAGTAATTGCTCCAAATGAGTAATAACGCCCCAGTGCGTCAAGAACTGCGCGACCTCTTCTGAAGGGGAGAGAGTGTTGCTCGGCGGCAGTTGCCATTTGGCCGCGGCGCTGGGTGTAACCCTCTCTCGTGGGCCTTACACGCGGCACCCGATGCTAAAGGAAGCCTTTCCGTCAACTCTTTTGATTATTTGATGAGGCATCAAGTTGCAAAGCTGTTAGTCACCAACGGCTGGAAACATACGCCCACCTCTTCCATCACCACAGCACATGCCGTGCACGGCTGCTTAGGAGCATATACAGAGCAGTGAAAAACAAAACCATATTCCAGAGAGGTATTTAGGAATTAAAGACGCTGCTCTCAGTCTCCCTCCGTGTAATTCTCGGGCCATGAATATCGCTCTCCGTCTTTTCGCGTTCCATACAGCAATGCTGTGGACCATTTACAGTTCAGTATCGCATCATACGGGAGGCATATCATGGAGACCCAGAATTCCCAGAATTTTAAGTTCCACCGCCCTTCGGATGCTCAAATCAGCATTTCAAACTGCCCCATGAGTCAAAGCGGTATGAGTCATTTTAAACGCAAGCCCACTGTGTTGATCCAAGTTTTCTGTATCTTCGGGCATTTAATCAATGTGGAAGCTCTTCAAATGCTTCAGAACATCAAATGGTGAGGGGAGAGGAGTTACATGTGCAAGGATTGGTTTATGTTGTTCTTTTGTCGTTATTTTCCCCCGACATGTAGGCTGCAGACCACCTCCCCCCCCCGCTGCCCCAAAACCGCCGGCCAAGTGACAAGCGAACATTTTTCCTCAGAGATGCGGAATGAAGAACCTAAAACCATCACATGCTAAACTTGTGTTCAGGCAGTCAGAGGTTATTTAACATGATTGGCATTCACATTAAATATGAGATGTTCTCACCAATCACACGCTGGCCCCGTGCTTGGCCAGCGTTTAACAAATCCTACGTGATTGATATCCACATTAAATATGAGCGCCTCTCTCCTTTGAAATAGAGTCTGGACACGAGACCCGTCTCCCCTACCCCCACCATCCACCCACCACCCACCACCACTCTATATGTCATGCAATTAAAAAGGAGGCCACATTGAAAATACTCTCCAGGTTGTTTTATATGAAAGGTTAAAGACTAAAGAATTTGTTGATTGTATTATCTTTACACATTTTAATAAAGTACAGCCTTTCTATGCTCTATATTAGAGAGAATTCCAGCCTGTTGCACTGAGTAAACACTCACTGCCGGTTTCAGTTTGTACTGCCACAACCATGTTTACATAGACCGTGTTTACTATCTCAAAAAGGCCAAAGTGTGCATGCTTGTGTGTGCATATTTAAATGTGGACAACGTGGCGATGTCCCTTCATGTGTGCTTCCTCTGTGCTAAAGTGGACGATGTCCACAGTCTAACTGCTGATGGTAGACATTTGCTTTTAAATGCATTCATTTGTTTTATTGGACTCATGTGAAAGACCCACTGTCCAGGACAAACTTATCCGGGGCTAAGTGGCGGGGAGGCACCAGAGGGTAGAATGGCCCTGCTAACTTGTCATCAGCTTGTTGTTTGGATCTCAGGCAGCTCTGCACTTTGATCAGATGAAACACGTGGTACCACACACACACACACACACACACACACACACACACACACACACACACACACACACACACACACACACACACACACACACACACACACACACACACACACACTTATCCACAGAAGGATAAGGGTACACATCACAGACACACACTATCATATTTCAAAAGACAGATTCCACTTTATGCCCACCATGCTCTGCAGAGTTTTTCCCTCAGCCATTATGTCTAGAACGGAACTATTTTACCAAATGTTACCACATTCAAGTGTGTGAGCATGGTCATACTGGAAGTCATCCTCCCCTCCAATATTAGATGGTTCGGTGACCAGAGACCATCAGGAGCTGGGAGCTTAATGATCCAGTGAGAGATCGACACAGCTGAGGGGGCTGGAGCGTCCCTAATCACCACATGATTGTCGGGACACTTTCTACCCAGTGGTTATATACCATAGGCAATAATTGAGTGGCGCTGTTGACGATACAAGTAAGACCTCCCACAGATGCGACCCCCGGACTCGTCTCCTCCCAGATGGCACCTGCCACCTATTCCCTTTTCCCTCGTCTTCTCTCTGCCATTCTCCTTCCATCATGCTGCTCCTTCTCCATCGCCCCGCTCCCCTTCCCCCGATGCCATATTTTCCCTCTACCCCTCTTTTAACTCAGTCGAATTTTTATTCTCCGCATTGAAGTAGAGCAGCTTGCAGGCTGCTGCTGTGAACGCCAAATGCCTTCTCATCCTCATTACAGAGTATCCCGGGGCTTTCCTTACTGCCAAACAAGTATTTTTTTCCCCCTCATGCGCATTAAGGATGTTCGCTCCAATCACCAGCCACCTGACTCAAAGGCAAACATGACGACATCTTAACGCACAGTGACTATTGTTATGATCCTTCCTTTACAACTTATTGCATTACCTCATTGCTTATTGACGCGTGGCTGCTCCTGTATCCTCACACAGACACAGTACAGTATTTCCCATAACTGCAATGGCTTAGTGAAAATAGATTAAAGCAACACAAAAAAGAGAATATTGGATGTGAAGCGAATGACGGAGATACAGAAGCTGATGTTTCAATATATACCGTCAAGGTTGACAGTTAATTGAAAAAAGACAATTACGTGGAAATCAGACCTGTAGGGCTCTGTACACTGTAATGGAATATTATTTCATGCAGTGTGTGTGTGTGTGTGTGTGTGTGTGTGTGTGTGTGTGTGTGTGTGTGTGAGAGAGAGAGAGTGTTTGAAGCCTGCTGCAGCACTGAACTGCAAGGGCTGGATGTCAGACCTTTCTACCAGAGATAGACCCTGTGGGGATCAGGGAACCAGCTAATTGGCTACAGTGAAATGCTTTCCTCTTGCTCCCCTGTCCTTGTGCGCACACACACACACACACACACACACACACACACACACACACACACACACACACACACACACACACACACACACACACACACACACACACACACACACACACACACACACACACACACACACACACACACACACTTCTTTTTTTTTTTTAATGCACTGGATTTAACTCACTCAAACGTGTCAATTTTCACTCCAAACCTACTTCCAAATCAATTTCTAAAACATGCAAAACACTTGGGTTTTTGCAGCGATACAGAAAGTCAGACATGGCTCCGTTTACCTGTCCTCTGGAGTTTCACTCAGGACTTTGACGTAGGCCAGAGGGTAAATTTGGCGCAAGCTTCTCTCTTTATATCTTTTAAAGGGAACACGAGAAAATACTTCATACACATTCCAAGCTGGTGGTCAGCTGGGGTAATTGACGCCCAATTGGTTGGTAGTTACGTTTTGGGGCTCAATTCTCTCACCCCCCTGAGCTTTGTCACGCCGCAATGGTTGTCAAGGAGAAGAAAGCAGGAAATAAACTCAGGCCACTTAAGTGTCAAAACAAGAGTCTTTCACAGCCCCATGTTGCTGACGACTATCTCTGCCTTAAATCTGCTACAATGGCAAAGAGAGTCATCGTCTGTGACAATCGTCATCATCGTTGAAGCTGGAAAAACAGGCTCTAGCAGGAAACATAATACTGCCCAGAAACTCCCCGAAACCCACAAACAAGCGAGGCCCGTTCTCGGTATTTGGCCATTGCACCTGGCTCCCTCTGGGGAACGAAAAGGAGGAGTCGATGAGATTTCTAAAAGACTTAAGAGAACAGGTTCCACTGTTCCACTGGGTTAATGGCCACCTCTGTCCCCGGAGAACCATTATCTGCTTCCGGCTGAGGAAAAAGCCTACGACCCTGACGGTCTACTCATCACCAAATACTGTTGGTTTAATGAATGAGATATCTCACTGTATTGACGAAAACACACATTGTCCACTCAATGGAAAAGAACAGAGGATTTTAACCTAACCCATCCACAGAGCAACGAGAGAGACACAGCGCCACACAAGGGATAAAAAGCCGAGGGAAAATGGGAGGGGTTGAGGGTGGTAGGAGGTAGGTTTTGACGGTGCAGGGGCCACTTATGCACCCTGCCACCCCGCATCACCAAGCAGCCGATGATGGATGAATAGGAGCGCATCCCAATAATAGAAACAACTGGGGCTGAGGCTGGAGGGATGGCCGAGGAGCAGCGGGCTTTGGGAGCAGCCATTTGGGTGCACGTGTCTTTGTACCTATGTGTGTGTGTGCGTGCGTGCGTGCGTATACATTAAGGCTTCAGTCCACTGCAGTTCAGTGTGACCTCATTTGTCAAGCTCGCCGGCCACATTAGGAGGAGCTCGCCAGCCAGATTGAGTTCTCCTTCCGATGCAATGCCATTAGAAACCAGAGAACTAGTGAACAACCAATCGGTAAACATCCGAGATGAACTCTAGACCCTTGCTAGATCGCTCTCGCTCCCTCGCTTTCGCCGGACCGGTGCAGAAATCAGCAGAGTGGAAATCTCTTCCTCCGTCTTGTTTTGGTTTTTAAAACTCCCGATCATCAGTGATGCATGCAGGCTCTTGCTGTTATTTGCTGGAGAGCTGGTCATATATTTGCCTATTGCGGGCGCTCCTAATTCCTGAAGCGAGGTGCTGCAAAAACAGAGCAATAAATCAGAGTAAACAAACTGGATGGTGCAAACACGCCGGAGAGAGCGAGAGAGAGAGAGAGAGAGAGAGAGAGAGAGAGAGAGGTGGAAAGAAGAAGAAGATTCTTTATTTGTCACATGGCACACACACCACAACACTTCACAAAGGGTGGAGGTGGTGAATGGGGGCACAGTTGGAGGAGGAAAACACAGGTAAATGAGTGTGTGCACAGCCCCTGACGCCATTCGCAGCCTCAGGTATAAGCCATACGTGGATAAATCTGTTATTTTCTAAGGTCTGTGGGATCTGAGGGAACGGCGCAGAGAGCATCACCGATTTGTAATTCCTGTAAGTCATCGTGATGTCGTTCACTGGGCCGCGATGCCAACCTCCTCCATCTGTGCATCCATTCATCAGTTGTGTGACTCACAGAGAATGTGTGTGTGTGTGTGTGTGTGTGTGTGTGTGTGTGTGTGTGTGTGTGTGTGTGTGTGTGTGTGTGTGTGTGTGTGTGTGTCTGAGTCGTCGGCTGCTTTGCTGGGAAAGCTGCAGGAGACACAAACAAGAGGGTGCTGGCAGAGGAACGGCGTGACAGACCGCCTTGGCCGATCGCTGGTTGTGAACAGGATGGGGCAAGGAGCAAGGGAGTGAGAGAGGGAGAGACAGCACGTGCGAGAGAGAGACAGAGACGTGTGCTACCAGAGCGCACAAGCATTTATAGTTGACGCAGTGCCATGTAGATGCCGTGGCGATATTCTCCTGAAAGACATGGGCCAATGTACACAAACCACCATGGGAAACTGAAAGATCTGCTGTAAACATTACAAAGAAGTCCTGAGGGAAGGATCTGATTAAACGTATGTATATCTATTGTAGTCAGTGCAGGTTTTTTTTTTAATCTATAGTCTTGATTTTGTGTAAATTGTGGGTGTAAACCTTCCAAAGAATCTCTATCTCCTACCATCAATTCAACGCATGAGGTTATGTTGCCACGCATGTATGGATGGTACAGATGCCTGCACCTTCGGACCTTTTCACAACCTTCCTTTGGAACGCGTCCATCTTGAATTACTGTACATGAAGCGCACAGCGCGGAGTCCCAAAGATTGGGAGGTGCGGGCCCTCGCCCCAAATTGGCATGCAGCACTGTCATTTATGGTGCACGCACTAAACGACACTACAGCTGCGCCGAATATAAAGCAGGCTTAAGTTAGTGACTCTTGCTTTTAAAATACTAGAGCGCCTATATATAAATAAATGTAAATATTCTGTTAAATAAGTTTGAAATAGAAATTAAATAATTTCTATATAATCTGATTGGAGCTGCCGCAATGCTCTATGATATAAAAGAGGCTCAAATTCACATGAAACAGTTGCCTAAAGTGCGATGCACTTTGAGTGAGCCAGTTTTGAAAGAACAGTAAGAAAGAATCTTATTTAGTCTCAATCTGTTGCTTATAAGCCTGAATGTGAATTGGATCACGGGAGAAGAGTGGTGCAGGCTCCAAAATAATAGTAAAAGGAAAAATAAGAAGACAATTTGTCAACTCTGCGGTTTGTTTTGCCATAAGAAGAATAGCGGAGGATAAACAGATCAGAGGAATTTATAATATTCTTGTCTAGAAATCGCCAGACAAAATGGTGCAAATGGTATTATCACGCAATGTTACCATGACAGTAAAAAGGGCATTTAGTAAATAAGTAGGCAATGTGCAATGCGTCTGGGGCTGCGCAGTGTTACAGAAATCCATGATACACCGCGACTCCACAGTGGGCACAGAGGAAACAATCGGCTTATAATGGCTGCAGGTTTGCCAGGCCTGGCTTTTGATTTGTGGCAGCCTCTCTTTCATTCATAGAGGCCAGGAACACCATACCCTGGCACAATGTAGCTCACAACAGGTCGCGATCTCAGCGCTTGCATGTTTCATCACAAAAGGGAACCTGTTCCCCCTTCAGCCTCATATAGGCTGTCTGCAGCAATCTCACGCTAGACTTCAGTGAGCGGTCACACAGGTCAAGGGAAGGGTGGGGGACTGTCAAAACGGATTTGGACTTTATCCATCACTCGATTTTGTGCCTCTGTCTTGCGAGCGTGTGTGTTTATTTATGTAAGCCGTCGTGCCCGTGCCTGTGGGAGTGCATGTGTGTGTGGGCAGGTCCCGCAGCCTGGTTGTAAGTGTTGAATCAGTAAAGAGAGCTGTGCCACTCTGCCAGCACCTAAGGAGCCCCTTGACACACAGCCTCCTAGGCAGCACTAGAATCCATTCCATTCTCTAATAGCTCTGCTCAGCCCTGGATCGGCCAAGAGCAAGCCCAATATCTTCAGAGCAGGGCCAGTCTGGCAAAAAGCCCTGCATGAGCCATAAAGCTTGTTGCTGGCAACTCCCAGTTTCCAAACAAAATCTGGGAACTTCTAATAGATTGGAGAATTCCGTTGCTTAGGATCAATCAGTTTTACAATAACTAGTCCTATAATCCCCGGTAGCACTCAGTTTCTTAAAATGAGTCCATTTACAGTCCATGGACATTTAGGGCTGCACAGATTTAGTTGCTTTTGTGCTTCCATTTGTATCGCTTTTCAAGCATTGCAAGCATACAGGTAATTCATCTACATTACGGCGACACCTGCTCGACCACATTCCTTCAATAGCTCAACGTTGACCTCATCTGCAAATGCCAGCAGCGGAGCCAGGGAGTGAGTCGGTGCATTCTATGAGGACTCCAAAACTTGACGGTGAAGACCTTTCGGTGTGGCGGCTCGTCTGGAATCACAATGGGTTAGAGGCCTGGAGGCCATGTCACCTTCTCAGCAACAATTTTTATTTAGAGAGAGCTGTGCTGAGGGCAAGATGGACGACAGCCATCAACGTGATGGGGCTGGGATGATGGCTGATGCAAAATGATTGAGGGCAATGGGATTAAATAAAAAAATAACAATAATACACTTGCACTCAGGAACACTTGTAGAGTGTAGCCACAGAAGAAAAAAAGCAAGACAAAGATATGAGTCATTTCCTGGCAATAAGAGATGTTCTTCTGCGATGTTGACTCGTGCCTTCTTTTCTCTGGTGGGTTGAAATGTTGACTTTAATAAGGCGGCAAACAATTAGTCAGAAAAACAGAGTCAGGTAAACATCCAAGACGTAAATGGTATTTTTAGAGCTTATTGTGCTTAATCACCGGGTGTCATGACATTTCACTGCATATACAGTATGCATGACCGTATGTATATGTATGTGACAAATAATCACTTGAACTTGAACTAAATGCAAACACTAGGATGAGAAAAGGTAGGGGGGTTGGGGGTGACATTGTAATAATGTCAGAGTGTATCAGTGGCAGGCTCTTGACCTTGCCACGCACAATCAATGTGAGCGATGAGAAGGAAACAATGCAAAGTTCACTGTGTGCTCGACAAACCCATAATATCTGCATTCCAAACACATCCGTCATTCCGCAAAATGTTCATCCCCCTCGTCTTGCATATGGGAGATAGCTTGACGTTAATATTTCAACAGTTCCAGAGGCTTTTTGTCATGCATATTCTGTTACGTTACTGCCAGTATTGAGCTCTATTCAGTATTATACCTTTACACTGAAACAATAAATAATAAAACATTAGAAACAGGCTGTGGTGTGGGGATGGTCTGGTTGAGCAGCCACATCTAACCCGGATCTGGATGATTGGGATCAGAGTGGCTGCATACCTGTTGGTTGGTCTAGCGAGCAGGAGGTAAAACCGCCATCGCCACACACACTCAGGATAGGAGCCCTGTCATGACATGTTCTATCTGCTCCCGGCTAATTCCAACTGGCCAACTCTCTACAATAAACTGGTGTGTCTACCACATCGTCTTCTGTGTCTCTGTGCCGGAGGGCCCTGAAAACGCCACTTGGCTGGCGTGGGGTACAACAGAACTGCCACACAGGCCAATCTGTTCGACTGATGGACTGAACCTGCACACGGGACGTATTTCATCTTTCAGCAAAACATTGCAAAAAACATCAACACAACAATTTGGGAAGTGGATGTAAGCATTAATAGTTAATATAAATTGACACTGAGAAGCGTGGCCAAGTTAGCTCTACTCATCGCACACACAGCTTTGAGATTAAAGTTAAGGGGAGATGGATGCCAGATATCAAGATGAAGGAATGTTTGTCATCATTCTTTGATCAAGACTGAGGGGGAATTCTCCCCCAAGCTTCCAGTGGCAGAGATAGAGAGAAAGAGAACAGAAAATCTAGTGTAAGGCGCAGGCAGTAATGGGATATCGGTTTGTTCGTTCTACCAGGTTGGAAGATGAATTCATTTGTAGCTTCACATCATATCCGATGGGTGAATCAATAATGTGCCCAGCTGTTGGACGAGCGGCGTTGAATAATTGGCATTAAGGAATACTCCAATAGCGGCTCATTACAGGGTCAATATCGCAGGGAGACATGTTAATCAGCCTTTTATTAAATAGTCAGTAGATCGGATGTGATACCAACAGTCAAATCGTTGGAAGGCCTGAACAAGCTAGCAGGCAGGGTGAACCTTGATGATGAAGGCGTTCTGTTTGTAGGCAAGTTCATGGATGTGTATGGATGTGTGTGTGTGTGTGTGTGTGTGTGTGTGTGTGTGTGTGTGTGTGTGTGTGTGTCTGTGTGTGTGTGTGTGGTGTCGGCTGGTCACAAGGCATGGCTAGATTATATAAGACCTCCGCTCCTTTTGAGGAGCAAAAGCAATCGACAACAATCTCCCAATTCATCCGCTGGGAATGGCCCATTAGTGGAACATGGGAAACACTAATCATCTCAAGAATGGAGA
Organism: Zeus faber; assembly: GCF_960531495.2. Classification (NCBI taxonomy): domain Eukaryota; kingdom Metazoa; phylum Chordata; class Actinopteri; order Zeiformes; family Zeidae; genus Zeus; species Zeus faber. The sequence goes on along the minus strand of NC_137194.1, from coordinate 16,374,700 downwards.
GGACAGGCTGTCATAACAGATGTCATCCATGAACAGACATGGGCTCACCGTCCACAGAGGGTGCACTTTGCTTGACCCAAGCAAGCACCGTGAAAACAGGAGAGAGTTCAGGTTGCAACGTGGGACTAAAATTATAGTTCCATGTTCCACTTAAAGTGTTGCCCCATTTTACCTCTAAGCGTGAAATAGCTCAATTAGAATGCATGTATGCATGTTCCTTGATGTGAAGTTGCCCTGTTCTCCTCAGAGAGGGTCAGGGTTAGGGATCAGAGGGATCCATGTTGTCCCAGGATGTCGCGGCGGACTTGACGGGGATGAGATTTGAACCGATCGATAACCTGTTCGGCAGGCTTACAAGCAAAGCTAACCAAATTGGGTGGGCCCAGATCCTGACATACATGAATTGCAATGAGGGGTCCCCGAGAAGCTCATCTCCAAATAGCATGACACCTGTGGGCCGACAGTTCATGTGAGGCATCGATGATCGGGTAGAGAAATGGCTCCAATCTCACATCTTCCACCTGGGGACAATTACATCTCCAGAATGACTCTGGTGACCCCGGGATGGATTTCTTTTCAATCTGTATGCAGCTGTTTGCTGCCTGGATATACATTTTCTTCTGCTTTGTGCTGTCGTGCAGAAACATCATTAGTCTGGATGCAACCTCACCGATGTCCGGACGACTTCAATGAGAGAGGCTCCATTTTAGGCTCTCCTCCCATTTTATCTGACAATGGAGCCCGCAGATTGATATTATATACAGATGCTAATGAGTTTACAGATAAATACCGCTCTCTGTATGTAGACTCTGCAGGTGCTGTATCACCTGGTATGTGTGAACACACAGTGTAAACCAGCTATATATAATTGTGTTGCATGGGTGGGAAAGGAAGAGTCTTCCTTCTGAGAAATGAAACCCATTTGTGTAACAGTTCCCCTGGTAAGGAGAATGTGATGCACAAAGTGATGCAGTTGTGCACATGGAGGGCTCCTGACTCCTCAGCAGGAGCTGGCTTCGTGCGTGATAACCGTGAAGGAGCTTTTAGGAGGTGGTGGGCTTTCATACGAGACACTACCATGGTCACATGCAGAACAACCTAAAAAAAAATGGATCTTTTGAGGTTTAAGTGGTATTACCAAATAAGTGCTCGCAGGAGTATTGGCTATGGCCCATCAGCACGGGCACAGGGCCAAGCCTTGGAGTAGGCTGAGATTGAACTCTTTGAGATTGAGTGTTCCCGCCCGCTTTACTTCCCTCGGAGTAAATAAAGGGCTCGACGGTGGGAACAGATATGTATATGCTCGACTACATACTATGTGCAGAGGCAGGTGATAGGCCCTGCTCTTCCCCCTGCAATATGAGGAGGAAATGAATCAAAGAAAATGTAAGCGCTTGATCCATAAATAAGCCCATCACGTCACAGAGACGGGGCGACAGCCAGACACAACGCAAACGTGAGCTAAATTAGAGCCAAGAGACAAGAGCACCTTCACACAGCCCACATAGGGGGGCACAGCGGAGCTCCATTAATGTGTTCTGCATCAGAAGGCCACTACAAGGGGAGAAGAATCCGGATGTGCCCTAATTTCTCATTCTTATGCATGCATACACGGTGGCAGCTAACACTGAGGGCTGAGAACAGGTTATTTGCAGACATTAAGATTGGAAAAGCCAATTGATGTCGTCCACCTGCGGGGCTAAATATAAGCCTGGAATAATAAGTGTGGGTTTGTTTCACAGAGGGCCCAATCATTTCAGAATGTCAGAATGGGTGATTCGGTACACTAATGATTAATTGGAGAGTCGTGCTCACACTGTAATCTCTCTGTCATATCCTTTGATCTATTCCTTTGTTTTCCATCCCACCTCCCCCCATTTTTTTTTTTTTTTTTGTGGTGTACTGGAATGCAGATGATCTGTGATCCGTACGGATAAATTGCTAAAATTTAACCATCATAGTGAAATACAGTTTTACTGCCGCTGTTACTGTTTGAACTGACAATTCCCTAAATCTCGATGCAGAGTTGCAGTGAAAAGAAGACAGACATTAAGACCGATGCCTGCGGTGTGTTACTCTGAAGCGCGGTGATTGGTTTCAGCACGTCGCGCTTTGTTGCTTCTACTTTACGACATGTCGAGAATGAGCTATGCATCGGCATGTCCGCCATATTGGAGCGGTCAAGATCCGCTAGTAAACAAATACAATGTGTATTGACAGATGCAGACTTCTCTACAGAATTGACTGAAAGTCCCTTGATTCTGAACCAAGTCTCATGAAATATAGTTTGTTATAAACGTGAGAAACTGAACGTGATACTGACTACTTATTGGAGTTGAATTCAGTTACTGGGGGGGGGATGTAATCATATTTTTTTATTCACTACCATATTTAAAGGAGGTCTCATGTGCGCCTCATATTGCAATAAGCATTAATTTAACAATTGAGCATTGAATATTTTATATATTTTAAGAGTTTAGTTAAACATTGGACATCTTGAATGTTTTTGCTGATGCAAAAAATTATATGATCCGTGACTCAAAACCGTGATACGATCCGAACCGTGAGTATTGTGTTCCGTTGCACCCCTACTTTTTTCCCCCCTTCGCTTTCCTTCGTTTTATTACCCCAGATTATCCAATTTCACTTTCGAAACCAATGTTCATTTTTCTCACACTTCAAACTCAAAAGAGAGGGCCACCTGCAAAGGACAGTGCTTCTGCACAAGACTCAACAAGCAGCTATCAGACACATCTGCACCTGTGCACCCATTCACAATAGTCCATTTTCAGGTTCCGCCTGCCTCAGCCAGCCTCCTTTCCTGATTGTCTATCCATATGAAATTTCCTTTTCATAGTCGGCTGTATCCTGACCTCCAGCCACACCACCCATTCACAGCAATGCAAAAGGGGAAAAATCCCTAGATTAACTTCTAGTGGTCTATCCGTCCTGACACTTATCAGGGGTTGGGCAGCGAGGCTTTGCTTCCCTAAAAGCACAAGGTCTTTCATAAAGACTTAAACGCGAATGTTTCTGTCAGCCTGCCAGGTGTGGCGTAAAAAACATTGCTTATCTCGAGCTCTGCGGCAAGGCACAGTGGAGCGAGCAATACTAGTGTTTGTCAAAGAGAAAGGGGAAAACCCTTCCCCAGGTGACAATCGTACTCCTGTTCTACATGTGCACTCTACATGTACACTACATGTGCTAGGTTTACTTTACTGAACTGATTCTGATTTGGTCAGTATGAAGCGATAATCAGCAAGCGCCGAGGGTTAATTGAACAGCATTTTATTATATTTTTTATAGTTATTAGTAAGTAATCAGTTGTTTGTTTTTATAGTTATAGTAATTTATAGTTTATAGGTATGCTAGGCTTCACAAGCTTGCTGATGGTGTCCGGTGTTCCTTGTTGTAGTGGAGTTGCCGAACATTGACCTCGGATTTTCCAAGCTGTTTATCAAGATAAACAGCTTCACAGATGGCTCGCTGGTAGGAATCGACTTCAGAGAAGAGGCAGGGTGGGGGCACATCTCCTGTTCCATCCACCACCTAGAAATGCAGCAGTCCCAGTGTGTCTCTTATGCCTTTAAAACCTGTGTGCGAAGTCATGCATATTGCATGCATATCAAAAACTAGAATTACCGCCTTGCGTTTGTATGCCCTCGCCAACCAGTCAAGTTTACATTGCAGTTTATGTCCGAGTCTGTCCAGACTCATAATATATGTATGTAGTGAAGACTTTGAAGGAATTTAATAAAAGGTATTAATAGGAGTTGTTCCTCACCCGAGTCAAGGGCAGCGTTTCCGTTATCCGGTAATTGCCAGTTTTTTTAATCTGTTGAAGTCCAACATATTTAAATCTCTCCGGTCTTAATGTCCGGTGAAAATAATTTCCTCCAAGCACAATTCGAATTAGTGCTGGGCGATTAAACCATAACAATAATCATCACCATATTTTTTTCCTCGATGTCGGAAAAAATATATAGACTCGATCATTATGATTAAAAAAAAAAATCTGCAGATCTGTTCATTTCCGCTCGGCAATCGCAATCTAAAGCTGACCTTTCACCTCTGACCAATCGCGTTTTAGGGGTACATACATCCAGTTTGAGTTTGGCAACTTTTTGGATATTTTAAGTTTGACCCAAAGCAGACGGTAAATATATTGTGTAAAATATGTCGACGAGTTGTCCCGACGAAGACGGACAACACCACAAACGTTATTATTCATTTAGACCTAACTGTCATATTTATTGCCATGTTTTTCATTTTATCAAAATTGTATTTACGTGAAATGTTAATTAAACTATCTGCACTTGTTACTTATTGTTCACTAAAGGAAATCATTTGATTTCAAGTAGTAATATTTGAAATGTTTATTTATTTTATGTTGTAAAAGAGCTTAACTGACGGGACTTATTTCATTTTGAATATTCAATAAATAAATAAATATTATACATCTACATGCCTTGATGATGTCATTCTCTATATAGCCTGCTTATCAACTGTTTTTAAGCTCAATAAACACAGATAACATTTGACCGGAATATCTCTGGGAAATTGAAATCTCTCAGAACACGTTGACCGGCACCAATTTTTTCCAACGTAAAAAAGGTTCAAGGGCAAGGGTCTAAGGAAGGCAGACGTGGTTTGCAGTCCAGATTGTGAAACCCTTTGAGGCAAATTTTTGATTTGTGACATAGGGATTATACAAATAAAATTGATTTGACTTGAATTTGACATTTTGAGCTTTGTTGTTATCGTTACAGTATGTCTATTAAGTGTGTAAATTCATTGAGAGAAACAAAAAACAGTCATAGTCCTCATATGTGTTCACATGCTTGGCCAATAAAGCTGATTCTGATAGAACACAAAGTTGTAGCAACGACAGGAGACAATGTTCAAATATGGAGCCTGCTGCAGAGAAGCTACAAATTCTAAAACGTGGATGCTTCACACACATCTTCAACCCGGCAGCACAGATCTATACTATCACCACAGCTTCAAGGTGGGCACCCAAAATTAGTGTCACCAATTCGGTACCCGACGAAATGTGAAATATGGTCACAATCTCCCCTTCAGTTCCTGGGTTTTGGCGGTGTTTCCCTATATGCACCGAGCAGCGGCAGTCATAGGTCACACCTAGCAGTAGCCTATGACCGCCGCTTCCATAATGTCATAGTTAGTCTAAGAATTATTGAGTTGAGCAAAAATGTGTTTTGTAAGGTCACCGCCAAATTCTAATCAGTTCATCTTCGAGTCCAAGTGGACGTTTGTGCCAGATGCAGCGGACAGACAAGCCGAAAACACGACGCCTCCGGCCACAGCCGTCGCCGGCGCGGAGGCAGAAAACTGATCATTACTGCATTGCAGCTCTGTGGGCCCCAATGAGGCGACAGTGGAGAAACGAGTGGGATAAACAGGCTGCCGGGATTCCCATGTTGCTCAGACTAGAATGTCAACTTGTCCTCTCAAAGGGCGGCCTACCGTTTGCAGGGTGTCACAAGTCTCTCGAGATAAACAAATGATTAAGGAATTTTACACAACACCAGTAGGAGCACATTTCGACTGCAACATTCTCGCTCCCATTCCGGGGAGTCCAACAGAGCTTCTTTCCCTTCCGTTTTTAGACAGAAGAGAGTAGATAAAAGGTATGGCTGGAAGATGGTAGACGGATGTTGGAGGGAGTGAATTACTATAAAGCGAGGGTGGTATGTATGGTGGGAGACATCAAACGGGGAAGGCCAGAAGGAGGAGGAGGAGGAGGAGAGGGAGAGGCGGGGGGAGTAGGTGAAGCCATAGAAAGATGGAGAAACATGAGAATGACTGGCGCCTTGGTATTCACAGCAGCTGCTGCTGCTGCTGCTGTCTGGGGTCTCAGCGGGCCCATCTACAACCCTCCCTCCACCTCCGACCCCACCTATAGGCTGGGCACGCAGCATGGAGGTGGGAGTGTGACAGGTTTGGGGAATGAGCCTGGAGGGCAGTCTGTGGAACTTTGGTTCAGGGGCAAAATGTCGCATCAGGTGTGCGGCCACAGGGCGCACACACACGCGCACACATGCACATGCACACACACACACACACACACACACACACACAAAGAGAGAACACAAACACATAATGGAATGCAGGATGGAGAGTGCCAATAGATAAGGGCGGCGGTGGAAGGGGATTTGCATTTGGAATGCCGAGTGCCCTCCGTGTCGAGGGCCGGGGGAGGGGATTTGAGCAAAGAAATGGGCTTGGAGATAACACGGCAACCAAGGACACCAGAACTAAAGTAGGTTTTTCATTCCAAGCTCCTGATATTGAAGTTCTCACTCCGTGGCTCTCCTGTGTGGATCTTATAACCCTGCAGAGCCTTCTCCTCCAAACCACGGCTCCTGTAGGACCCTGACCCGTTGTGACGCAATGTAAGCTGTCTAGCTGGATGCAGACATATAGTCAAGTCCTGTTGCAAATACGACGCACGCACACACACACACACACACACACACACACACACACACACACACACACACACACACACACACACACACACACACACACACACACACACACACACACACACACACACACACACACACACACACACACACACACTTTTATTGGATTTATTTATCTGATTTATTAGAGAAGCATTGTAGAAGGCATGGAAAAAAAACCTACATTTAGCAAAGGCTAAAGCAATTCAACGTTGGAGAGGGAGAGGGCGAGAGAACGAGCAAGATATATTAATTCTGTGACTTGCGGAGCATTTCATGACTCCTCTGGTAGAACAGTGCTTATATTTTACCAACATGTAATTCACTGCGTTGAAGCCAAAAAGCGGTGCAGCTTTGATGGCACCTTTGCTCCTTTGTAGTGGCACGCTCCTTTGCTTTATTGGATGAGAGGCACCAATGGTCTTTTTTGGAGGGGTGATTTCAAGGCTAACTCATGCTGCTTTATAGAAACAGTTATTAGAGAATATGTAACCAAAATAAAATGATTGGTGTCTGGGGTGAGGCCGTGCCACCGTAAAAGACCTGGACAGCTGCTCCCAGAAGGTTTAGTTGTACAAGGCCTGGCTACTCTGTGGAAAAAACATTTTGACATAAGACTGTGGGCTTCCTCCACGGCTGGGATGGATAAGTGGGAGGTAGGGATGGGTATCGTCAGGACTTTATTGATGCCAATATTGACACTGATACCGATACTGCATTTCGATACCGATACTAATCTACTCTTATTGATACTCTCCATAATTTTGGTGCAAAAAATAAAACCATGACATGAAAAGATGTGAAAATATTCAACAGTTGTTTTATTGTTTTACATATATTTATATTTTTTGCAGAAATAACAAAAGTTCATTTGTTAACTTGCACTGTGTTGTTTAGAGAAGTCCATGACAGGTCTCCGGGTTGAACCAATGGCGAGTGAGAACATAGAACCCGCATCACGGGATGTCTCCGTCTTCTCTGTCTCTAAGCCAATCACGGCACACATAAGAAAAACGCCCTCTTACGTACTTTATTTTTAACTTTTTTGAAGTGTGCTGATGAAAAACTTGCACCATTCATGGGTTATTACAACATTTGGCGTCTGCTACCACACCACAACGGCACAACATACATAAGGTGAGGCATATACATCTTTAGACTGCTCGGAGGACGGCTTTTTAAAAGCATTTGAACATGTTTGCCGATCCTGGTGTTTTAAAAAAAAAAAAAAAAAAAAAAAAAACATTCTACCTGGCCTTGCCTCGTAAATGAACACTTTTATCGGGTTTATATACATTGCAGTTACAGTCTTAATGAATGAGCAACCCACTCAGAAGTCTCTTAACTTCGGTGGTTCACTGCCATCGCTACACTCTTACAGCCAAACCTCCCTCTCAAGGTCAGCATCTCTTGTTGGGTTCTTCCTTATTGAGTTGCCGATTGCTCTTAACCTCACGTCAGAAGACAACATGAACGAGATATCGATAGATATTGACAGATCGAATAAATAATTACTCCGGATACACTTTCGGATTGAAACGGGGTGGTTAGGCGTGAGCAATAAAGAAAAAAAGGCAGGGGTGAAGTTATAATGACAGAGCGCGAGAAAAGGGAAAAAAATACGTTGACGACTTAAAGTGGAAAGCAATGAGAAAGCATGACGGAGGGAGTGTTGGGGGTTGAGAGGAAGGGGGGGGATTTACTGTAGGGAAGATTGAGCAGAGCGAAAGTGGAAAGAGGGAGCAAAGAGGGGAAGACGTTTTTTTTGTTTGGCAGCTTCACCAAAATAATGTCTGTGTGAGTGCCTTCCTCGCAGGCCGACAGAGCCTGGTGTTTTCGGCTGCGCTGTGCAAACAGGAGGTGCACAAGCAAACCTCCAGGGGCTCCACAATAATGGCATAATTATTACTCTGTCAACCATTTTGACCGTCCTTTAAGCTACCCCTTTTTTCTCCGCCGTCGCCTCCACCCAGAGTGCTGCACAGGGAGTCCACGATATTAACCCCAATCCCAATTTGGCCGGTGCACTTAGTGTCGCCGCAGCGCCGCACTCTCTCGGGAATGCGAGTTTACAGCCACACCGGTCGGCCAACCTCTGATACCCCTCGTCAGGCGGCTCATCTTGGCGTGGAGAGGTCATGAATGATGGATGGTGCTTGAATTAATCATAAGGAAGGGGGCAGAGATATCTAAACACGCAGTGAGGGCCTGAAGGGAAAGGCAGAGCCGCCGGCTACCTGACGCCGCAGGTCTAGGATCAGCTCTGGTGTCAGTGAACTGAACACTCAACTGGAACAAACGGTAGGACAACGGCACAAAGGCAGACCGTGATCACGTTACCATGTTGGCTGATTAAAGACACACAATAATATCTGCATGTTGCTCTTCAATACCTTTATGGTACCGACCAAATTTCCCTGGTATTGTTCAGTACTGAAGCATACAATACCATGGCTTGAAACCTAACAAGTTCATCTCTTCAGTGAGTTAATGAAAACAATTTAAATAAAAGTTTGTAAAGCAGGAGTAAATATGCCACAAAAAGGTATTTGCTTCAAAGCTAGGCAGAGTTATTTTCATTCAAAGCAGCATCACAACTTTAACTGGACACGACAAATCTAACAAAAGAAAATTGGTATCGAATTAAGTACCGTCTAGGAACCGGCATCAGTACAGAGTACTGATCATTTCCAATGACTCATAAGGCTCATTTCCACGATCGTTCTGAGGCCGAAGTGCTACCACGCCGAGGCGCGCCCATTAGCCTGCTTGTTCTCGGTTACGGTTTGCGTTTTCCATCGGCGGCGGAGCTGGAATCAGCACCAGGAAGTCTCGCTTTGTTGCTTCTACTTTACGACATGTCGAGAATGAGATGTGGATACAGCCAATGGCGCCGCTGTGCATCGGCATGTCCGCCATATTGGAGCGGTCAAGATCCGCTAGTAAACAAATACAATGTGTATTGAGAGATGCAGACTTCTCTACAAAATCCACCGTAACTCGCTTAATTCTCATTCTCATGAAATTTGGTTTGTTATACACGTGAGAAATTAAACGTTCATACTGGCTATTTTATGGAATTTAATTCAGTTACTGGGGGCTGATGTAATCATATTTTTTCCATTCACTACCATGTTTAAAGGAAGAAGGTCTCTTGCATGCCTCATCTTGCACTTTCATTTAACAATTGAGTCTTGAATATTTTATATATTTTAAGATTTTATTGAAACACTGAATGTTATTTTTATTTAAGGCCATGGGTAAAAGTTCCTTGCATAATAGGGGACCTATTATGCTTTTGCAGCAGCTAAGTTTAATGTGGGACCTATTATGCGTGTCCTTCTTTTCTGTCATATATATACAGTATATATCCGTGTTATTTCACGGTAAGGGGGCATGGTCATTGCAACGCTAGTGTAGTGAATACTGACAGACTGCGGGACCCAGACTGACTGAGAACGGTGATGAGATGTATACAGTGTATATAGTGAATATAGTATAATATTACAATGTGGGATACTGATATTAGATGTGGCCAAAGTGTCAAATAATGAGGTGAAATAATGACAATTTAAAAAAAAAAATAATAATAATAATCGCTGTGAACAAAACGCTCAGGCATCTGACCGCTCTTAACGCTCTGTTTCCTAAGGTTTTTTCCTACTCTCTGCACGAGCCGATGTCAGCTCATCACGGATTTCTTTATGTAGTCATCTGCTCGATCCGCTGTGCTTTCTCCAAACAAAATCAATAAAAATGCTGTGTTTTCATTGTAGATGATTGTGGTGTGGGGATGGTGTGGTTTGGGCAGCCACACCTGTCCTGGGTCTAGGTGGGTGTGGCTGTACACCTGTTGCTCTTTGATTGGTCAAACGAGCAGCAGGTTCCTCTCAGATCCACACACACACACACACACACACACACACACACACACACACACACACACACACACACACACACACACACACACACACACACACACACACACACACACACACACACACACACACACACACACACACACACACACACACAGGAGAGGAGCCTTTGTCATGACCTGCTGTCCATCTGCTCCAGGGCTTGTTTCATCTAGCCCACCCTCTACAATAAACTTGTGTTTTCCCAACCCCATCGTCTGTGTGCCTCTGTGCCGGAGGGCGGGCGACACCGCGATAATGTATTTATTTATTTCATTTATTTTATTTTCCAACGTTTACATGGAACAAAAAATCCCCGCGCGCGAGAGTCCCAGTGCGCGGTGGTGCGGTGTCCATGTGTCCCCCAAGCCTGGAGCACGGCAACCAATGTGGGAACTAACTTTTAAATGAGGCCTTGCAGATCGACTAGTAATCTAATAATAATCTAATAGTGAAGATTCAGCAACTGGATTGCTTATTTTTCCGGCTCAAATTTGCTCAAACAGAAACAGATTCTAGTGGACTGATAAAGTGAAAACAGTGAACGTTTATAGAGTAAATAAAACAGGGCCCGGAGTAAAGCGCAAACCCCATTGGCTCACAGAACCCAGAACTTGTGCGCAAACCCCATTGGCTCAGAACTAGGGGCTTGGCTGCTCATTCCCAATTGAAGCTACACTCACTGACCCAGCCCTTTTTTTCGAACAGTCCGGGTTGAGAGCATGTCACAATGGCTAGAATTCATAATCTGAGAGGTATTTTCAGCAAATAAATTCAAAAACATATTTTGGGGACCTCAGAGACCAGTTTTAATAGGTCCCCTTTGAGTGTTTTACAGAAGAAATGGAAAGTAAGGTCATATTTGTCTCCCCTTTTTTTTTTTTTGATCTGTTGCACCCCCGATGAGGATTAGTTTTATTTTCAATATTTACAACACGACTGGTGAAAATGAGTGGAAAAAGGGAAACTTGTCTCAGACAAAGTGAGTATTTTAACAATTGGATGTAAACATAACACGTATCGGATGTGACGTTTGAGCACACAATGAGAAACTAATAATCAAACGCTTACGTCATTCAGCCTCCGTGCAGCGCATTTTGGACTGTTACCAACCGCGCTGAGAACCGTCCGGCCTGACCGTGGAGAAGGGGCTTAAGGGCACTGTGTCTGTTTTACAAAGTCTAACATTCCTTAAATTGTTTAGTTTGTGTTTCTCTACGAGTATAAAGGTATAAATTGTGAAATTTGTAATCAAGCGGATACGGAGTGTTTACCGTCAGGTAAACACAAAGGTGAATTCCTTTTCTGATTACATGTAAATGTGTATTTTTACCACCTTTGCGAACCCTGCTAGAGACAAAGCAGTGGTTAAACATCCCACACGGTGACAAACCACCACAGGGTATTAATACCTGTGAACCGAGGTGCCAACCTCCGCCACCTTCACAGGCCGTCGCAACACTGGCAAGCGCAGCATCCAAGGGCTATAGGCCTAATTGATTCAGTTACGCTTGCACTCACCTCCAGGCTGCAAGCGGACCAAGCGCTGGCACGCCGGCAAGGTAACCATGAACAAAACCCTGCTATGCGCTCTGCTTTACACTTATCAATGCACCACACACATAAAAACAAATACACACACAATGTCCCACAGGACTAGCACATTTAAATGACTGTATATTATTGACTAATTAACACACTTGTCCGTGTTGATGCAAGACTAGCGACACGAGGAACTCTGAATGCAATTTTAACAGAGCTAACAGGCAATGAATTACAATGAATAGAAACGAGGAGTGAGCGAGTGTGTGTGTGTGTTTGTATGTGTGTAAGGGAGGATGGAGGAGGGGGTTCCAGGGACAAGAGACAAAATGTGTCCATAAACTCAAACACCCTAGAGGTTCAAAAGGATAGAGTAAATCCTTGCCAAGGTTGCTTTTGGAGCCTGCCTCTCTCTCTCTCTCTCTCTCTCTCTCTCTCTCTCTCTCTCTCTCTCTCTCTCTCTCTCTCTCTCTCTCTCTCTCTCTCTCTCTCTCTCTCTCTCTCTCTCTCTCTCTCTCTCTCTCTCTCTCTCTCTCTCTCTCTCTCTCTCTCTCTCTCTCTCTCTCTCTCTCTCTCTCTCTCTCTCTCTCTCGTAAATGGTATCCCACAGGCAAGCAGGCTCAGCTGTGATATCAGAGCACTTTTTTTTTTTTTTCTCTCTCCCCCAATTCCTCTTATTCATGCTGTTGTGGTCCCACAAACATCTCAGTGATATGTGCCAGTGATTCTCAACATGTTTTTTTTGCAATACATCAAGGTATCTCCAATTTTGACACACTGGGACCCCAACCCTTACCGCAACAGGCATTACTGTACATCCTAATGGTGATGCCATCATTTAAATGAGCTAATGGTGAAGTTTAACCATCAATCACTTTTCTGGGGACCCTGTGGAGCTTCTTGAAGGGCCCCACGTTGAGAACCACCAACCTTATGTGTGCCAGAGAGAGAATTCGGATACACGGGTTTAAAAAGTGGAAGGAGTCACACGCACCTGGTTTCACGCTCTTCAGGCGGATGGGCTCCCGAAAGTGTCGGATCACGGCCTGGGTGTCTCGGTTGGTGAGCCCGCTGACCGGGGTGCCGTTCACCTCCAGCAGCACGTCCCCGGGGCCGGGGAGCCTCCCGACGTGGCACGCCACGGCGTCCGACAGCACCTGTCCGAGGTGGGGGAACTCTCCCAGCTCCGCGCCCCCTCGGACCTCCACCGCGGCGCCGAGCTCCACATCACCGCCCCACGACACGCTGCACTCCTGCACTTTGCCGGACCAGTGTTTCTTCTTCTTCAGGGTCTTGGACATTGTTGATGTGGATCTGGGAAATAAGTCCAAAATGTCCTATTTTTGACACAGTGCGAATTGCCGAGACGATGGTTTATTGCTTTTTATTTAGGTTTACTCCATATTGCCAATTTCTTATTTTTTTTTAAAATTCTTATTACTTTATTATTATTGCTTCCTTATTGTTGTTTTGACGCGAGCCGCTGTAAACACCACGGTTTTCCTCCGGGGGCTGAATAAAGTATCTATCAATCGATCTCTGGCTCCTCTTCAGTGGAGGACTGCTTTCCGTGCAGCGACGCGGCGGCGCACTGCAAAAAACATCGCCAGGCGACGAAGTTGAGCTATGATCCAAAAGCGGCCGGTGCGGGAGCAGTCCTCGTCCCCCTGGCCGGTGGAGCGGAGCATCACCTGCGTGCGGTCGGGATGCGGGAGCTGCGTCAGAGCCGCGTCGCGGGGAAAGGGACCGACGCGCTCCCTCCGCTGCGTGGTTCCCCGCACACGCACACGCACGCCCCACCGCCGCGACTTTCCCGGAACCCCGAGCGACGCCGACGCCGGCCCAGTCCGCCCCACTTACACCAGTCCCACGCACCGGGGGGGGGGGCCCGCACGGAGACCAAAACTGTGCGCCGTAGGGTTCGATCCGTCAATGGAGAAGCACGGGGCACCGCCGCCGCCACCACCACCGCACCCACCACACCCAACGTGGACAGCTTAAAGGATGACTATGTGAAAGAGTGGAAGTTGATTTGATTTCTTTTTTTTTTTTTTTAATTTAATTTGTCTTCCGTCCCCGACGCGGAGTGAACTTTCCCGGCGCACCTGTCCAGCCCCCCGAAGCGCCGGTGACAGGCTCGCCAGCGATCCGCTCGTAGCGAACGATCGTTCGGGATGACTCGGGCGCAAGGGGGTGGTGGGGCGCCGCGCTCCGGCAAGTATAGCGAACGGTCGACTGAAGCACCGAGCGGAACCGACGAAGACCGCGTTTAAGTCCGTGGGCAAACAAAAGGGCCAAGACCATCCCGTATAACTCCGAACCGAACGACTCTCGCGCCTGAGTGACTCGTCGAGAACCGAGTCCGAAAAAAGGAGTCGAAGCTCTCATCCCTGCCCCCGAAGTGACATCAGCAAGGCGTCCCCTGGAAACGCCACAACATACCTGGCGCTGCTTTGTCGCGGCGACAATTTGAGCCCCGGCTCGCTCCCTTTCGAACAGCCTCGCTCACTGTGCAATATCCCCGCGCATGGCTCCGCCTCGAGGTTTCCGATCCCGGCGGCGCGGCGGCTCCATTCCCTTTAAACTGAATGCCGACGAAGCAACGCTCGGTAACTTTTGGACGGTGTTCCGTGTTGATTTCCTGATTGCAGTAGCGGCCGTCCAATCGACGCCCAGGGCCGGGCGAAGACGCTCGTGTTCGAACCAATCGGATGCCTGCGGTGGGCGGGTCTTCTGGTATAATCGACCCAATGGACGGATCGATTGAGTCACCGCTGCGCGGCGACGAGGCGGCGCTGCGCATCTGTGCGCGTCCCGAAGACGACGCTTTCCCGATAAAGTGAACGGGATGTGTTTTGGAAAGTAGTTTGAAAGGGTTAAATGACCTATTCGCCTCCAAATATTCTCTTATAGTCATCTATATTGCAGCCTGCTTAGTTCAGGTGGATGGTCGTATTTGATCTCATTTTATATATTTGTTGTTCACTTCAATTGTAATTTGGACAAACGATACGTTGAGTTTAACTTAGTTGCGTTATGATCCGGTCGGGGAGTTGCGAGCCTTCAGAGGGAATGAAAAACCATGCATAGACTATTCTTTTTGCAATTGCGCCACCTTGCTATTGTAAGGGAGGCTTGCATATAAAGCAATCCATACTACCCCCCAAAAAGTGTATTTTTCCATAATGGAAGTATATTTTTAGTATAAAAAACTGTGTATACTCAATTATGAAGCGTGATCTTTGGTACTTTACTTCCAAGACTTAATATACTAGCCATTCATATACATCAAATATATTGAAATATATTGTCTAGCTGGATGCAGACATATAGTCAAGTCCTGTTGCAAATACTCGTCACACACACACACACACACACACACACACACACGCATACTAAATGCAATTGAAGTGGTTTCAATTTAACACAATTTTAGTATATCACATGGGGATACATAAAAAAAAGATAATAAATACACTTTCAGATCACACACTTAAATATGCTTTTTTTTAATCCCAAAGCTGTGCATAAACAAAATAACCAAGCTACATTTGGATCGCTCAATTAGTTAATCTCGTTTTTAAGAGAACACGTTTTATAGGAAAAGCACCTGTTCATATGGGGGTTGCGGCCCCTGGTTAAAGATTAACAAGCAGTCACCTCTGTGGTCACTGCCCTCAGAAGGACATCGACATGAGTTGGACTTGTTATCACCTCCATATTTCTGCCAAATTTCCTGCCTGATCCTGTCTCTACATTGAAACTGCCGAGTTATCCTAATGTTTTTATTTTGTACGTTTGGAAAATAATCCTCAATGGACTATATTAACTACTATATTCAGGTAACGTATGTGATTGTGGTTTTGCTGAGAGTTTTGTAAATACTGACAATACTTTATTTGACGTTGCTGATTAAATCCATAACTTTTTGGTTATTTGTCTTTTATTTACCATAAATAAATGTGTCCGCATATCTTGATCCATGATCTTTTTTCAGATGTAGAGAAATGTCAGACGTCCTCTTTCTCCCATGGATTTACACACACAATGTAGCAACAGCACCTTAGGTCCCATGTGCAGTAAGTTTAAATGTATTACAACTGAACTAATCCGCTTTTTTCATGTATTACTGTGAAATTAAGAAGTGTGTTAAGGATGCAGATCCTTTCTGAACCGATCCTTTCTTTCTTTGCAGACGAGGAGGCGTCAGGTCCGCTGGCTTTGATCATCATCCCCTCTCTGCTGGCTCTCAGCTCTCTGCTGGTGGTGGCTCTGATTATCTGCAGCCTCCTCAGGAGAAGACCGCAGGGACCCGTGGACTCTTCCGCCGTCCAGAACCCAAACGGTATACGACCTTGACCGGCAAAAGTCACAAAACACTTTTTTGGACACTATTTCTCTTCCAGCAGGTCAGGCGCAGGCTCTCCACCTCGGTGAGGCTTCTGCCGTCCCTTCGGCCGTCCGAGAGGCTCTGCGTCTATGGGAGATCCCTGCAGGGTGTGTCGTGGAGGGCCTGCGGTTCTGCCAGACAGGACGCTACGGCCCCATCTGTACTGGCCTGCTGAAGAGGGACGGAATCTCCACTGTGGTGGTGGTGAAAACGCTCGGAGGTGGGACGTTTTAGGCAGAATTTTCCTAGGGCCCTACCTAAAAAATTCAATGGCAATTGATCTTCAGTCTTCAGTGGAGACCTTTGTGACATTCTTCATCAATGACACTGTATATCTGTATAGATGGCGCCAACCAGTCTGAAGCGAGGGAGTTTGTGGAGTGGATCCATTTCCACACCACGGTGTGTAAGAACGACAAGGTGGCTCGGATGCTGCACTGTCAGACCGGGCGTCTCCCCATGAGCCTTATTCTGGAGGCCTACAGCCCCGGAAACCTGCTGCACTTCCTCTGGACGCTCAGAAATGTAATTGGCACAGTACCGATCCACTTCAACTTTTGAGGTCGTATCAGTTGGGAAGACAGCTTCAGCAAGTTGAAAGAGTGATTCCATCTCGCAGGGAAATCCAGCCCCGCTCTTCTCCGAGAGGTCGGTGTTTGTGATTGCCATACAGGTGGCGGCGGGCCTGGTGAGTCCCTTTGGAATGAATTGTAGCTGAAAACACGCGGACTGACATGGCTAATACGACCTAACCCTAACTTCACCTCAAGGGCACAGATGGTACCTTATAGGCCACATTAAAAATGCACGTTTTTGCAGGCGCAATAGACACAAACACGGGGAAGTCCTTCAAGGAAGGCAAGGGATTTGGGGGAAAATGGCTGATACTAGGAAACTCCTGGTAACCATAGTTCCACAAGTTTTACATTCAGGAAGTAACAGCCCTCCTCATAAATCAGATGGCTCAATGCCAGCAAAACCAAAGTAACACTGCAGTAATTTTACCCCGACCCTTAAACAGTGCATGTCCACTGCTGCTGAGACAGTATTTCGAGGCACAACGTGCATAGGGCAAACAGCTAGAGAGGAAGCTGAGTTGATATTTGAACTGGGTCTTTATCTTCTCCTTTAACCTGCTCTCCATCCAAGGACTACCTGATGGCAGAGCACAGGCTGGTGCACGGCGACGTGGCAGCCAGGAGCATCCTGCTGGGCCCGGGCCTCTCCGTCAGGGTGTCAGGGCTGGGCGTAGCGTTCGCCGAGCGCTGGAAGGATTTGGCCATGAAGCAGCCGCCGGTGGAGGTTCCCCTGAAGTGGCAGGCTCCAGAGAGGATCCTGAAGCAGCCCGCCATAGACAGGAGCGACGTGTAAGTGCTTACTTTGGACTGAGAGGAAATGATTCTTAATCTGTTGGGGTTTTTTTTTTTGTGACGATGTAATATCCGGGAGACTTCTTTATACACTCTATTACATAGCTGTTCATTGGCTCATATAGTCTCGCTTTGCTCCTTTCAGATGGTCATTTGGAATCCTGCTATATGAACTGATCACTCTTGGTATCTTGGTATCTTGGTACTTCTGTATTCGTCTAATCCTCAGTGTTACTACTATTCAACTACATTTTTTTTAAATCATTTTAATTGAAAGTGGAAATCCATAAGATCGCCTGTGTTAAACTACCAGTCCCCGAATTCCATCAGAAACGACAGGATCCCCCCCCCCCCCCAATATCCGGGGTTAACCCTCATCTTTGCTCTACAGTAAGACGGTCAAATAATATTCTCTCAAGTTTTTCCTTCTTCTGACGCACTGATTTGTTTGTTGTTTGTTTCTTGGTCACTTGAGGTGGTGGGGTTCTAACTATAAAGGAAGAGATATCTGCATGTGTGTCCTTCAAAAGTTTCAATAACGATTTATCCAATCTACTTCACACTTGGCAGATGTATTGCTGGGGACCCAAGGACGTGCAGTGTCGGATTTTGTGTAATTTGGACAGGCGACGTGTAATATTAATAAACTTTCAATAAACAGCGAACAGCGAGCCAGCCGGGGGCGGGGCTTCCTGTGAAAGCAATAGGCCAGTTCCGAACAGGCATGTTTGGTGGAGACACGAGGCTCATGTAATATTAATCAACTGTGGATAAACAAGCGAACAACGATTCTTTCCAAAAGTGCGACTTTCTCGAACAGGCATGTTTTGAACGGTCCCTGCACTAGTATTTTCAATGGTGGGAATATCAATTCTGTCGATTTATTTAAACAAAATAATCGTATGGATTTCCACTTCAATTGTTTTCTTCTTTGGTTAACAATCACAACACGTATGTGCATTATGTTAAATGAAATGGTTTCCACGACACTTTTGACTCGTCATTTTTTTTCCTTCAGGCTCTCCTCCGTATCCTGAGCTGGAGCCTCAGTCTGTCCTTCCACAGCTTCGGAGATGCTACAGGATGGGTCGACCAGAGAGCTGCGGAGGGCCCCTGTACGGCAAGCCGTACACAATATTACGCGATAATGTTTTTGTTTATTCTGACTAGAGTACATCTTTTCTCCACTCTTTTCAGGTACAACCTGATGAGGTACTGCTGGATGTGGAGCTTCAAGGACCGGCCGACCTTCTCGGCCATCACCAAGCTGTTACAGTCGTACATGTACCTGGCTGCCACTGAGGCCATTGGTGCCCCCGAAGTCATGGACATTGATGAATACAACAGGAAGGCAGGGGTGTTACCGCAACACTGAGCAACCAAACAACCAAAGGGTGTATCTAGAAATAAATTATAAATAAAGCAAAATATCTAGGGGTAAGTTTGTCAGATTCTCGTTGAGGGGTAAGCCTGTGGCATCCAACAAAATTACACAATAATATAAGGTAAATAGAGAGTAACCGGCTGAAGTACTACTCTGGAGAAGTCACACAGATTAAAGGCCATGTAGACACATACACACATATATATATGTATATATAAACGTTTATAAAGCCGAGCACAACCAACAGCCCACACCTGAGTACACTTAAAGAAAAGCATTTTATTGCTTCTTTTAATTGTCAAAAATGTACATTTAAAAATGCAGATCCTCATGAGATTTTTTTCTAACCAAGTACATTAAATGACTTTTCGTACCTGTAATGCTTTCAGCATGAATACAATACTGTGACTTTGCAGTTTGAAAGTTGGTGCACGAACACAGCAATCATATGAAATAAGATTTTTTTTTTTTTACGTCATTGCTATTTGTTACTGGAATTCTAGAAATCATGGATGCTTCCAATCACTGCTGGATGACCAAAATAATGGCCCGCATTTATGTTGTCTTTGAAATTTGATGAAAAATGTGACTGTACTTTTTCGACTAAATGACACAAACTAAAATTTAAAATCTTATATCAACAGCCATTTTATTAATATATCATAATATTCAGTATTTTTGCTCCTTTTGAACATCTGATCAAAATGTGACTGGAAAGTGAGAAACAAATGAACTGTATTCTTGATTTACAGTGTGTGCTCATTTCAGGTAGTCTTAACACATGTATTAGGCCATGATCATGAATAAAACAGCAAAGCCTCTTAAAACAGAGGCAAATATTTCAGTGAATTTACACAGGGAAATGTGAAATGTAAGAAATAGGCAAGCAACATGAGCAGAATTGTTCACTTTGTTGTGAAAAACTGAAAATGAATTATAGAATATAAATTGAAATGGAGGTCTATTCCGTTTCCATTAAATCAACACAGAATATACACATTAACGTGAATTGTGAATTGACTTTGTTAGAAGTGAACTAACTCCAAACCTTAGAGAAACACTGACAAAGTGCTGAGGTCAGTGAACACAAAACCGTCACCATGTAATGTACAAATTCCTGTTCCAGAATGAACTAACGATGAGGATAGGACAGCGCCATTGGAATTTAAATATCAAAAAGAAAGAAAGTTGAGCCAAGCGACAGTAGACAGTATGTTAAACAACGCAGATCGTGTCGTATGAATATATAATTTTTAAAACAAATAATAGACCCTAGATCAGTAAATGCTCCCTAATACATTTTTCAAAATGTAATTAAACACTATCATATATTGTGTCACATACGGCACTCTTGCGAAACCGTAAAAGTTCTAAAAGAGACTGAATTGGACTAGTGTTGTGCCGGGTTGTTTACACACTTAATAAGGATAAAATGAAAACAGTCAAAAATATTTGGAACACGCCACCCACGCATAGTAAAGCCACAAAGCATCATACCACAAATCAAGCAACATTCCCAGGAACCCACCCAGGCCTTGTTTGTGTTGATAATGGTCGCTGCTGGCGACCCCTGGTGGTGACGAGGCGTATTGCACTTGGATCCTGTACGGCGTCAGAGGGGGCGACAAGCGTTCTGGGAAGCCTCCGGTCCATCCACGCAAGGCAGGGGCCTCCGCTCGGCCCGTGGGAGGCTTGGCGCGACGCAGGGCCGTCCTCTTACACTTTTCTGCTCCACAGTGAAGTGGGGAACAGGATGTAGGAGCCGGACCACAGTAGGTAGTAGACGCAGGCCGGAGGGAAGGACGAGCAGAACACCATGACCACGCCTGGGAAACAAGAGGAGGAGTGTGGCGTTAGAGGAGATGAATGTCCTCCTAACTCCCGACTGAAGTGTTGAATTAATACTTCCGTGCGTATCAGCGTCCAGAGGAGACATTTGAAAGGCTTTATACCGCCGGCGTAGACGGCTTTCTTCCAGGCCTGGGACTCCAGCACTCGGTCATGTGGGTAGAAGTTCTGGCTGATCATGAAGAGGATCATGGCGATGGCGGTGACCCGCAGCACGGCCATGTTGCCGCCTGACAGCAGGGATGCGCTGGCCAAGATGGCAGACGAGTAGATGCAGGGCAGCCCGCGGTACATGAAGGGGATCCCTGTGAAACAAGCATATAAAAAGGTTTATTACAGCCACATGTTGTTCAAATCAAAATAGGATACCTTCAAGTCAGGCTGCATTTTTACATATACGGTATACTTTATTTGCAAAATTATGTCTTTATTCTGAAATGACTAATGAAGTTAATTTTGACATGTGGCATCTTTCCCTTTTATTTTCATAATAATACATACATAAACATATTTATTTCTCTCTGTCTAATGAACAACAAAAACAAAACATACAGATATTTGAATTGAACAGGTAAGTCATGGGTATATAAGAGAGGTAGGACAACAGGGATAGACTGATATAAATGGTCTTTGAGATTACTTTTAAGATGACTATTCAGCTGATCTACCTATTAGTCTATAAAATTTACTTATTATTATTTTATTATTATTATTATTATGATAATAGATGCTATGGTGAGGTAAGTACTGGAGGTAAGTTAAGGTAAGTTTCATTTAGGAGGATTTAAATGTATATTTCATACAACAGAGACAGTTAATTCTATTATATAATTATAGAACCTGGAATCACAATGTGGTGCCGCCCCTTGCGGCCGCCTGCGTGGGCGCCTCATGTCAATTATGCAAATTTTAGTAGTTTTAGTATTTTAGAGCTTATGGAGCTTATTGTGCGTAATCACTGGGTGCCATGACATTTCACTGCATACACTGCATGACCGTATGTATATGTATGTGACAAATAATCTCTTGAATCTAGATCTTGAATCTTGGATCTAAAAGAAGTAAAGCGAGGCGTTTCAGGCGTGGCGTACTAATGTCAAGGTAAGCGGAAATTGAACCAGGACACAGATTTTAAGAGAGAAAGGAACTAAGGTTCTACCCAAGACGATGCAGTGATTAGTGGAATCGCGTCTTACCGCTAGAGAAGAAGCAGAGTCGTACGAACACGGACATGACGTAGCACATGCACAGCACGTTGTCCAGCAGCTCAGGCGTCCTGAGCAGCAGCGACGTGGCGATGCCGAAGGTGGTGAAGTCGGCAAAGTCATCGAGTTTGGCACCTGGGCACAGAAACGTACATTATATCACTTTTGTTGTTTTGCTTTGAAATGAGGTCTCTCCCACCCATTCATGACGGTGTTTTTGTGAAAGGTGTTCTGTGGGTATGTGCGCGTGCTAAACGTCCAGAGTGGAAATTCCAGCGTCAGCCCGACCGGCTCCGTAAACAACATTCCCAAACACCGCGCTCCCTTTATCCCGCTTGGGATCACACGGCATGTTTTTTTATGCCGACGAGAATGAGGTGATTTTTTGACTGCGGCCGCAACGGTCGAACGGGGCGAATTCCACCGCCCCGGGGTCAACAATCTGAGCGATTCCAGATATGCAGAGCAGCCGCAGCGGCGGGTTAACACCAACAATCGGAGCATGAGCCTGAGGAATTAGGCTGCTTAATCGGAAAAAAACGATTGTTCAATTGACAAAAAAAGTAAAAACTATGGGGGAGGGAGTAAATAAAAAAAATAAAAAAAAAGCAGAAAAACACTGTTCTGGCCCCTGAAATGTGCAGCTACATACACATTGTGAAACACACCTGGAAGCTATTTTTGGACTCACGAAAGCAGGAAGGCAAAGATCGATATGGGGAAGCATCTGCAGGAATTTGAAAGTAAAAATAAAATAAGACAGGTTTTGCATTTCTAGTGTTTGCCTCTGTTTTTTTGATTATAGGGCCAGATGCAAGTTAACTCCCAAAATCATGTCTTCAAATCTCAAACTTGTTCACTACACCAGATTAAACGCAGACAATGGAGTTTTAGGGGGGGGACAAAATTCTGCACCAAAGCATGATCTTCTTGGTATTCTACAACGTTCAAGATGTTTCAGCATCACTTGTCTCGGTGAAGATCTTTTTCCCCCCCCTCCAGGTACTAGCTGCACGTTCTCACCTACTTAAGCGCAACGGTCGTAACCGCGGCTGCAGACAGCGGCGCGGCCTCCTTCCCCCGCGGACGCGGCGCGTGATTCGGCCGATCCGGGGCAGGGAGCTTTCTTAATGTCTGTCTGTCTTGCAGAGGGGATCGGCCCATGGGCTCGCCAGGCACCCAGGAGGCAGACTGGTAGGTCATTCCTCCTGCGCCCAAACTCATTATTCCGTGTCATTTATCGTTTGGGCTTTTTGTTCGGTTTGTTTAATAAAAACTCTCGCCGTGTCAGCAACCCACGACACAAAATAGGTCTCCCTCCCTAAAGCCCTACCTGCGGGCAGAGACCCTCACACCGTCATCGCCCACATTGGGCTACGAGTGAGCTTAGTGCTACATGTTGATAGAAGTTGACGTGTTCATCTTACTTTTTCTTTCTTGACGTGCACTGTTTTTTGCTGCTACAACACCTGATTAATAAAGTGTTTCATCTTATCTCTGGTATGTCTCACTGATGCCTCCACTCACCCAGTGCAGAGCAGGCATCCAGTCGCCGGGCAACCGCTCCATCTGCCAGGTCCAGCAGGTAGCCAATCAGAACCAGCCAGCAAGCTAAATACTGGTGCCTGGGACACACGCACGCACGCACACACACGCACACACACGCACACACACACACACACACACACACACACACACACCGAGGGGTCAGCAAGTAATGACAAAACATGAATGCCTGTATTTATACTCAAAACTAGCTCTGTTTGGATTTCAACTGAAAATGATTATTAAAAAATAGTACATTGTTAGTAAATAAATAATACATTATTGTTATTCTAGTAAAAACATTACATCACACGCACACGCTCACACGGATGTGCGCACACACACACACACAGACACACACACACACACACACACACACACACGACTTTTATAATTATAAGAGGAACATTTCCCTTGTTATACATAGGTACTTTCCTCTCAGGCTCTGCTGCTGCTTTCAAATCCATTTGACTCCATCAAAAGATCGTGTCCTCATATCAGATCAGGTCTTTAAAAAGTAGAATGCAATTGTGTGTGTGTGTGTGTGTGTGTGTGTGTGTGTGTGTGCGCATGTGTGTGTGTGTGCGCGCTCACCCGTTGAGGCTGCTGAGAATGGACGCCATGCCCATGACCATGTTGGCCACCGACAGGGCGTTGGCGGCGTTTCGACGTGCAAACTCCTTGACGTGCGACCCCGTGGCGCGCTCGCTCAGGAGGAGCTTGTTGGCTCGCTGGAAGAAACCTGACACCACACAGCGACACCGCGCAGTTAGCACAGGTCCATGTTGGTTCTGTTGTTAAACGTGAACTAGAGCTTGAATTCCATCTAATGACCTTACTGAGGACACTGTGCAATGAGTTGATACTAAACAATCCCACATAGGCAACAGTGTTAAAAAAAAAAAAGGTCATTTTCTAAGGACTTTAAATTCATAATGAAGTTTGTCAATCTCCTTATGAGTATAATGAAAATTTACCTGGATGAAAAAAAAAAAAATATATATATATATATATATACACACACTTTTGTTCAGAATCTCTCTTTCTATCTATCTATTTATCTATCCATCTATCGTTGGTTGTAAGATTTGGGATTATGGGTTTCAGTCATTTATTTTTTAATTACAGGTAAAAGAATTTCAATGGATTCCTCCGGCTTATAGAAAGAAACATCACTTACCAAGACGTATGTTTATTGGATGGAGACCGACCTTTACGATACACTAATCCGTTTGTTCAGAATGAAAATGCTAAAACGTAGGCATCATGTTACATTCATTCAATGCAGTGTGCAGCCTAAATAACTCAGGAAGGCAGACACCTGGCTGATACACATTGCAAATGTCACAAAATGCACAATGGCATGCACTGAATCAAAATATACAAAGATACATACTGATAACTGCATATCAAAAATGCGCAGTAGTGAAGATATACAGATATATACTATAAAAAAAAATTACAGGATTATAGAATGCATATGAAGTGCTAACTCTCAATTGTCCACAAGCCAGTGGTCGAATGCACACCAGGGAAGGCTACGGACGTTTTGGTGATGACCACACACTGTGTTGGAGCTGAGTATTGACATAAAACAGCCTTAAAATCCTGCTGTCCCTATCAGTAACCTGACACGAGGACATGACAGCAGCAAACTATTCAAGATCTATTCCTAACATTTAATACGGAGTCCAGGCCTACTAAGGCTTTATATGGGAGGATTCAAAGTTTTTATATGTATATATAAAAATTCAGAATCAATCACAGCCATTACTGTATATGGAGAATGCTTTTTTTCTTTATATAACCAAGTATGAAATTGCCCAGTGAGAGCATCTTATGGTCTCAGAAATATAATGGTGTAATTTTTGTGTGTGTTGCTGGTTCATGACAAAGTTAAAATTAATAATAGTTAATTACTCAATACTACAATAGTCTATATAATAGTTATCTTCCTCTGCATATTGGAAAGAATGCTAAAACTCCAACAGTCCAGTCAGAACTACCTCTGCTGCCACAAAGCTCTGATGGTTTTTAATGAAGAGGAACAAAGCAAGCTTTGTGTCTCTCTGGCTCTACTCTCCCGAGTTCAGGCTTCCAACATCTTTTCACGTCTTTTGTTTTGTTTTCTGTTTGGTAGAACATGTGCAGGTAAAATAAAATAAAGTAAAAAAAAACAAAAAACCTATGCTGCGGTAGAAACTCCTGAAAAGTTCTGAGCCAGACTAACTTCTATTTGTGAAAAGGGTTTAAAGTCATGTTCCTACTATTCTGCTTTTCACCCTGAACTTCCTGTGATTCCAAAGCCAGGCGAGTTCAACAGACTCTTCATCTGAAAGAAAACAGTGTATGAGACACAGCAGAAAGCCAAATAAATAACGTATACTTAACACGTTATACTTACTTGACACCATGTTTCTAATTTAAACCTGTAAACAAACTAGAACCTGGCACATGAGTTGCTATTGAAAAAACCTGCCAATGAAACTGAACTGAGTGATGCAGATCCATGCTGCATATTAGCCTCAAAGTCATACTGTTTTAGCAATGGTTTTTCAGAATATTCCGAAAATAATTATTCATATAAATTATATAATACTATCATTATCGACTCCATTCTTCTAATTCTAAGCACTAGTAAATGTTCTTAGTCGCTGATGGGAACTGAAGCCAGAGCCAGACAGGGTCCAAACTGCCTAATCATTGCAATGCATGATGGGAAAGAACTTATGTAAGTGATGCTGTGTCAGTCCTGTTACCTGGCAACAGACTATACAGCCAAAAGAAAAAGGAAAATCAGCAAAGAAAAGGCTGAATGTATTTAGTATTCAGGGTCTGTGTGCATTGTTTTAAATACATATTACGTTGTTCTATTTTGGATACAAATTTATATAAACTGCAGATAATACCTAAATAAAGCTGCAACATACACTTATCAATATATTTACAAATTACTTTCAAAAAAGAAGCAAAAAACGCAGATAAATATTGAATTTTGAATAATTATCATCACTACTTATGTCTTTGGAAAGCTGTAATAAAACTGTACATCTTTCGGGACATTCTTGGCCAGGGATGAGTGGGTTACCGTTACCCATCAGAAAAGATAACATATATATTTTTATAAATTTCAAATTTTTTTTTGTCTAAATACAAGGGAAGATCACATACCCGTATTAATGCATTTCTCAAATGAATGCATCAATACAGTTATAACTTGAGTAACTTTAGTTATTAGAGTTTGTGTACTACTTTGCTTCATATTTTGTCCTTATTTGCCCAAGACTATAATAAAATGTATGATCTTATATTAAATCTTGGCATTTACGACAAGCTTGAATATATGATAATATAATAATATTGTTGGATATGGACAGACCTAGTCCTACATCCTGAAAGAGTGTAGTTCCACAGTAATGGAGATGGGACAGGAAACAGGCACCTACCAGTGGAGGGAGTCAGCAGGATCATGACTGTCTCAGATCTCAACGCAACACAGCAACTGGAATATTAATTCAAAACTATAATTGTTCACAGGAGAGTCACACAAAAACGGTATCAATTGCATCAATGTGAGTAACACACAAGTAATAGAATCAAACAAATATATAATTATGCGAAAGCAGAATGTATATAAGAACATCGAACCTGAGAGAACAACATTAAACGTTTATCGT
Source organism: Zeus faber (assembly GCF_960531495.2). Classification (NCBI taxonomy): domain Eukaryota; kingdom Metazoa; phylum Chordata; class Actinopteri; order Zeiformes; family Zeidae; genus Zeus; species Zeus faber. Next base: position 16,347,334 of record NC_137194.1, on the reverse strand, counting down.
TTATTTATTACCTATTCCCATTGCGGACTTGTGTCTTCGGAGACTAAGAAAGACATTTTGAAGGATATTGCACGCATGCATTCGTAATGCATGAACGTATGCGCGCAGGGTTAGTCACATTTTTGGCAGAATGTGAATTGTTACTATTTTCTACTACTATTGTCTTAATACAGAGGTTTGTTGTTGGTGTTAATTGTAAATTGCCCATTTGCGTATTTTTGGCAATTTTTTTTTTTTGAGGTGTATCGCGCACACACGTGCATACACACATATCTATTTGACCAATTATTAATTATTTTGTATTGCCTGTAATGCCGCATTTTTTTTTTTTTTTTTTTTTCTTTCAAGGACGAATAAATGATCCGTCGATGACTTATTGTATACGTACGGCTTATGTAATGACGTCTTAATTTGACTTTTGACCGTTTGGATGAACCCCAGCAGTCAGTGCGCACTTTGCTCAGCACCGGCGCGTCAGTACCGCTGGTCCAGCGCTGAGGGGAACCAGTGGCGCCTGACGCCGTAGATACATGACGGTACAACAATCGTAAATGGTGGGGGGGGGTTCTGATTTTTTGATCGAAAATGTATTTCTTCATTCGCGAAAGGCGGGTGACAAAATACCCATGAAATCTGAGGTGCTAAGACGTCTCTCGCAAACGGACAAACGGGTACAGCAACTGCGTCACAGCTAATACGCCGACTTGATTGGTCATATCTGTACATCAGACACACGCAAACGGAACACGCGTGCGGGAGTTCACCTGAAACGACCTCCGAAGACGACGGATTTGTATTTTTTGATTTTTTTTTTTTTTTTTTTTTTGGTTTTTTAAATTTTTTGGGGTTTTTTTTTTTGTTTTTTCCTCCCCTTCCTGTAAAGTCAAACGATGGAAGAAGTCTTGCGGCGGCGGCGGCGGCGGCGGCAGCAGCAAAAAGGCCGGTTTGTCTTGTGTGCGTGCCCTGTTCGGTGTCTCCTTGCCGTCCGATTGTCTCGCATCCCAAAAAACGAACAGGTCGCCGCCGCCTCGGAGGCTGCGCTTTAAAGCCCGGGATCGCGCGGCTGGAATATTCCACCGGAAATGACGTAGACATGCCAGCCCTGTGGTGCAGCTGTGGAGGCATTTCGAAAGAACTTCATTTAGATATTATATGCATACATATATATATACATATATATATATATATAATATGCAGAATATTAGGAACGCCTCCGAATGTCATGCAGCTCAGCCCTACACCACCACCGACTGTGACCTCAATGCTAAAACATGATGCTGAATTGACGCCGCTCCTTTGCCCGACAACAGGTGTTTGGCCCGTTGTTCATTGCGCTTGCAAAGTGACCCCGGACCCCCCCCCCCCCCCCCCCCGCCCCCTGTTCGCCGCTCTGTGATCGCACACGCTTTGACCGGTCACAAAACAAAAGGGGAACGTCCACAAAACGAGCCCGGAGGGGGGAATCCGACGGAAAGCGTCAGCCGTTGACAAAAGAAGAAGAAGAAGAAGAAGAAAAAAAAAAGAGAGAGACACAATCGGGAGATATTATCCCGTGATTACGAGATCAGCGTGATTATGAGCCGAGATAATGACCCCCAAACCTGGACTCACCGCGTGTTCATTCTGTCCATGCTGGGCTGGATATTGCTATTGTTATTACGCTGCCTTTTTAAATTTGGAATTTCTGTTTTTTTGTTGTTGTTTTTTTTTGTCCTTAAAGTACCAGAAACACGGCAACGGCAGCCCGCAGAGACATGGCTGAGGTCTCGTTAGCACCGGGATGTTCCAGACATGTTGAGTTTGATCGTTATCAACCTCATTTTCGGAGCAGAAATTTGTGGAACACGGTCGTGGTTTTCATTCGTTTCAGGAGCAGGCAGCTTTGCAACATCATCCGATGTTCTAGAAGTCCAAGCTTCGTCTCTCGAAAGTCATCCACATCCAGAGACTTGCGAGTGCGACGTCTAGACAGACAACTTGAGCCTGTGCTGCGTTTAACGGAAACTGGGAAAACTGTAACTGATGTTGTGTTTTACAAAACCCTGAAAACTAGAATTGTTCAAAGAAGACATTTTTGAACTGCAGGAAGTTTCTAAGAACCTTTGGAGGAACCGCCCCTTTCATTTGTGTCCGCACTGCATGATCCAGGAATGATCGTTATTTAAAAAAAAAAAAACAACACAATTTAGGGATATTTAAACAGAACGACAGAGGAGGAACATTCAGTAACGTAAGTGCAGGGTGAATGGTCCAGATGTAAGTGCACAATGTATATACATTTTTTAATTGGTGCTGTATTTCACAGAACGCGGAAAACTGTAATACCTAGCGAAAATTACTAAACTGGACCTGTGTATTGCCTCTGCAGCTATTTTTATTATAATTATTATTATATTATTATTATTATTATTAGTAGTAGTAGTAGTAGTAGTAGTAGTAGTAGTTGTGGTATTATTAAAGACTTGTGGTGTCTGCGCAGTGTTGACATACTAATATTTATGGCATCCACATTAAGTAACGTTGATATTTCCCAGTGTCTCATACTGGGAAGGAAATAAAAGCTGATTAAATAGGATAGAGGCATGCCCATTTTCTTATCCTGTAGCAAACATAAACAATGTACCATGTGTCTGAATTCAATACTGATTTGTTGGTATGTGTGTCAATCAATCTGTTGGCTGTCGCTAGCCTTTAATAGACGCTGTGAGCCACAAGCATCATAGGTTGCCGATGACGCTTGTGGCTCTGTCTGACAGAATCTCTGTGACGCCAAAAACAAAGTTGGTCCTTTCTAAAGACCTCCAGAAGGCTTACTCTTTTCTTCGCGAAGAAGCCGGCAACGAAAATGCTGCGCACTGCACACACTGCAACAGTTCATTTTCAGTCGCAGTGGAAATAATTATAATAACAAATATAGCTGCAGGCAGAAATGCATGGGGTCCTAGTCGTGAATTACAGTTCTCAGAGTTCCCATGAAACGCAGAATCACTTCCTATCGAATTGAATTACAATTTTCAGAGTTCCCATGGAACGCAGCTTTACTTCCGACCAACATGAGTTACAATTTTCCAATTTCCGATGGAACGCAGCATCCTCTCCCTCTCGTCTGGACCGGGAGCAAATCCTGCGTTAAGAAACCAATCCACACCAATTTAGTCTAGACTGCGCACCTCGCTCAATGCAAAAGACCCCCCAGAGCCACAACCTGCATTTATATGCAGTAAAAAATTGGATGGTGATGTCACAAAGCACCCAGCTCCACCACCACCTCCACAACCGTGGCTCTTCATTAAAGTTCAATGGACGAGGGTGCTTTGGCTCTCTGTTCCGGTCTATGTTTTTACTGCAGAAGATCATTTGCTCTGACCTGGTTAGAGTGTAATTGTATGATAAGGCGGTGGTTGCCCCTGCGGGCGACTTTCCTACGCCACAACTAATGACGGTTATCATTCTGAAGTAGAGCTGCATGATTATGGCTTATGTGATAATCCAAATAATTGTATTAAATATTGTGAGCACTATTATTTATCACCATTATTAATCCATTTTGGAGAACACAATTATTTTTTGGCACTTTGTAAATCAACAGAAAACTGCCTTCACAATAATAGTGTATTTCATAAACCTATAAATCAACAATGTTACTGGTTTTGTTTCCTTTAACTCTAGAGGATATGTAATTAAATTAATTGTGTGTAGTGGGCTGCACCAAAAAAAACAAAAACAATGAAAATATTCCAAAACACATACAGTTTACAAAAAAACATGTTCCTTGTATTATGTAATTGTTTGTTGTTATTATAACCAGTAATTATAATTCAGGAAGTCTGTATACATTGATATCTCTGGAATGTCTATAGATTTTGACAGTGAGGGATTTTATTTTGTAGAACTTAATCTGGTGTGTACCAGATGTCCTCATTTAGTTGTCCTCATTTAGTTGTCCTATATTTATGATGTTTAATACTGTGGTGGAATTTTACCACTTCACGCTTAAAATTTATATTATTGTACCCAGGGGTGAGACAAATCAAATAAAGAATTTATGAATTTCCAGAATGAACTGGAACAATGCTGACCTAAAGAAGTGGTGCAGCATGGTGCAGGAGGAGGTCCGCAAGGCAGAGGAGGAGATTTGGCATGTCAAGGCTGTAGCCATAAAGAAACAAGGCAGCTGGACAAAGTGGGAGTGGCAGGACATCTGGAGCATGGAAGGACACCGAATTAAGTTCCTGATGTGTTTTGTATATGATGTCCTGCCTACTCCATCAAACCTCCACACATGGGGGTTAGCAGAGAGCCCCAAGTGCATGTTATGTGGAAAATCAACTAACCTGGAGCACGTCCTCTCATCATGTCAGTCAAGCTTGGCAGATGGGAAATTCAGGTGGCGACATGACAAGATCCTGGGTCAGTTGGCGGATGGCATGGAGCAGGCTAGGAAGAAGGCGAGGCAACATTCTACCGAGCCTAACTTTATCCACTTCGTCAGGTCAGGAGAGAGGGCTGCAGCAGGACGACAGGGCAAAGGCGTCCTGGCTTCAACAAGCGACTGGGAGATGAGGGCAGACCTGAAGAAGCAGCTAAAATTCCCAGAGGAGATAGCCCACACAAGCCTCAGACCAGACATTGTCCTCTGGTCTAGAGGTACCAAACAGGTGGTGCTCATAGAGCTAACAGTACCCTGGGAAGAGAGGATGGAGGAGGCACATGAGCGCAAGCTTAAAAAATACCAACCCCTTATCCTGAAGAGCCAGCAAAACGGAGGGAAGGCCTGGAATCTGCTGTGGAGGTCGGCTGCAGGGACTTTGCCGGGCAGTCACTCTGGAGAACCCTTGGACTGCTGGGGATTGAAGGTCTGGCCAGGAAGCGGCTAGTAGGCAACTACACCAAACAGGCAAAACAGCATCCCGATGGATTTGGATACAGCAGGAGGTGCGGTGGCGAAGCCAACCTAGGGAAGAATTAACAATGGTAGAGGCGGGTGATGGTCGGCAGGGGTAGATTCAGGACGCTGGATCTGCTGTTGAGCCCTCCCAAGGTGTCATGGGCTTAAATCGATGATACACCAGTGAAGGGGGGTGCCCATCTGATGACCTGCTGTAGCCACCCATCTCTTGCTCAGGTATGCGGCCAAGTCCAGACTTGGCTCAGGGAGGAGGACGCCCCTGCTAGGCATAGTCCCGCTAGTGCCTTGAAAGAGGGAAGACGGAGAGGAGAGAGCGATGCCACTGGCCCACAGATGGGGCAGGGCAGGTTACCTGTAAAGGTGGGCCAGGTGCGATCACCCACATCGTATTATACATATTGCATATATACTGTATTATTGTACCCAGGGTGAAACAAATCAAATAAGGAATTTATTCCACAACAACTTCAGTCTTAGTCTAAGTATTATTTAATGTGGTTGCAAGCACAGGAAAACAATGCTTCTCTTTCGAGTTGCAGCCAACTCCTCCAACGATAAGTTGGGGTTGGCGATTTTTAAAGGATGTTACATACAAGGTCATGACAGTTATGAATTCGATAAAACCTGCTTGTTGCGGTTGGCTTGACGCCTGAAGCGTCGAGGAGTTCCTGGCAACAGGGTGAAGGGTGTGAATTCCAATTAGTGTAGAGTAGAGTTCAGTTTCGCACATACACAGTATTTGGTTTCGACAATGTTTGGGCTTGCACCTAATCACGAGATGTATATCACGAGATATATTACTGATATTGGCTAATACACATTTAGGAGAGTTTTATCGATCATAGCAACATTGCTGACTATTCGAAGGCTATATCAAAGAATTTCTATCACACTCCCCTTTTGGTCATTTTATTGACCAATCACCTAAAACAATATCACAATATAATATGACAGTGTCAATATAGTAAACAGTAGGATATATATTAATGAATAACATACATGTCAGTATCACAAAACAGCGTAAGCAGGTAGCAGGTTCTAAAATCCACATGGGACTGCTTTTACGGGTCGAATTAAGTGGTCACTTCCATGGGCCGTAACGCCTCATAGGTGTGCTGTGATGCAAATGGTATTTTAAGGCTTTCTATGCTTTCGGGTTATTTCTTGACTTGCTAGACCAGTGAGATAAGAGTCACTATAAAATATCTCTCTGTCCTTTTCTTGACTTTCTCCCGAGGCACAAAGATTCTTTAAGCACTATACTGGCCACGTCCAGTTTCTGGAAATTTTCTGCATTGACTGGCGTGAACCCAGTTGTCTTGTCTGGTCACCTTCACTGCAGAAACCTTGACTAGTAGGATCTGGAACGGTCCTTTCCACTGGGGCGACTCCAGTTTCTTCTCGTAAAGCTTTTGATGACCACCCACTGGCCTGGCTGTAGGTTATGCAGAGGTCCTTCCAAGGGTGTGGGTAGGGCCGACAGCCGCTCCCCACACCCGAGAAAAACAATTTCCACGGCCCTGCGATGGAGGATCTCGAACTGTGATAGACCTGAGGGCGGATTTGTTCTTCCACTCATTGCACACAACACAACAAGTGGTAACCAATTCATCCAGTCTAACTGCATTGCTTCTATTGCCTTGGCCAATTTTTTTTTTATAGTGCTGTTTGCTTTTTCAATTGCACCTCTGATAATGGCAGGCACAATGAGGTCAATTTGTAACCTTTGTGAAAGCAATTTAAGAGCCGAATTAACAAAGTGTGCTCTGTTGTGTTAGGACACTTTCCGTGGGATGGGAAGACTTTGATACATTTAGAGAACATGCTAATTATAACCCAACAATATTGTGTTCAAACAGAGTGTCAGGAGTTGGATGGCGTGACTGTTGAGTTTTTTGGCCACAGCCCAAGCTGTTAGCAGCACAAACACGTTGGCGCAGTGCACAGCGGACGGGCTATATATAGACTTTCCCAAAGATCCCCTCACAAACATGATGCCCATGGTAGACCAGACTGAAACCGACAACTGGGAGCAACCACTGGTGTACTGGCTATGACTGACGCCACAAGATTCGGCACCAATACTAGTGCACGTGGGAGCCATGGGTACGAGCTAAACTAGGAAAAGTCTGCAAACCACTGCTGCGCCTACACTGCACCCTCCTATATGATGGACCTCAATGCCACACCGATTACGACGCATGCTGGAAAGAGCTAATCAATGGCAAACAGTTCTCCATTATCCGCCAGGACCTATGAACCAGGTTGGAGTCCTTGAGGCAAGTCGAACCCGAATCACTCGCAGCCCTCCTGCCCCGCAGACCCTGGTCCGGTGGAGTGTTGTTTGGAGTAGCATTGCTGTGCGAATGTATGTGTTCTAATCTCAAGAAAAATCTCAAGTTAATATGAGCTGGATAAAAATTCCGGGCAGACGAGAAGCACGCTGGGGCAGGAGTGTGCCAGGCAAGATGGCACTTGCCCGCCGCCCAACCACATAGCTTGCACAACCCATCCCACAAGCCCTCGGCCTATTGTGTGGTGTATGTGTGGCGTATGAATTTTGGCACTGGGAGAGATAGGAAAATCGCAACCATGCAGGGGCGCAGCAGGCCGGGGAACACCAGAGCCCTGACAGACCAGGAGGACCCCAACATGCCCTAGAACACCACGACTTGCCCCGACTTAGCCATAATCAAGTATTAAATGATGGAGTTACTGTATGTCAATGATAAAAGTAGCCCATTTTTCATTAAATGAATCAACATTGCTTTTGGATATTGCCAATAGTTTTTCCATTGATATCTAATCTATTAATAACTGCAACCATTGGGATGTGGTGAGATAATCCCTCTTTTTCCAATTGAGTAATATTGTTTTCTTGGCGATTGTTAAGGCGATCAAAAGGGGCTGGTGGTGTTTAAGTAGTGGGAGGTGGGAGTGACATGGGAGTGACGTGAAAAAATATAAAAAATACATAATAATTTAAAAACCTGCCATTGATCACATGGATGGTTTCTACTTACGAGATGTTCTTTGGACGTAGGAGCTGGAAAAGGTGAAACAAGCTGAAGATGATGCATGTTCTGTCCCAAACAGAGAGGAACCATCCCATGAAATCACCTGTGATTAGCTCCTCCCAGTTCTGATCACTTTCAAGTAATTATTACACACACACACAGTCACAAATTTGGTGTATAAGTGGTTGTAAAAAACGACATTATTTGGGATATTATATAGGTTTAAAACAGCACTGCATTTTTTTCATCATTATAGTAAATCAGAATAATTATAATATATTGAAATATGACTTACTATAAATGCTTAAAAACAACATTAAAGCCTGTTAGGATTATATGGTCATTAGAGTAAATGTGTGCTGATCATCCAATGTCCTATTAATGCTGATGTGTATTCAGGTGTGTTCTGTCCTTTTAAACCACACACACACACACACACACACACACACACACACACACACACACACACACACACACACTTCCTATGTTTCTAAACATTCAGAGGGTACAAATGAATTTCATTTCACATTTCAAATTCTGCCATTTTCATTTACAAGTGTCATATTTTTATACATTTTGTCTCAATATGACAACTTAATTCCAGGGCTTCTGAAGTAAATAGTGATTTTTATTTTATAATATAAACATTTATCTATTTATCTCATGACATGTTTCAGCTCCAACCTTCATGTGGGCATCACAAAAGTAATATCAGAGTCTAAAGATAAAGACCACTGTCGATCTGAGGTCCCTGGACAGCAGCTCTTTGCTTCAATCCATCTGAATTTAGTTTTTTCCACAGTCATAACACATGCATAACTTGTTAATTGTGAGAGTTATCTTTTTTTCCCTTTTTTTGTGTGTATATATATATATATATATATATATATATATATATATATATATATATATATATATATATATATAATGGAAACAGAGAAGAATATAGTGAGATACTTGGCTCCGCCATCGTTTTCTAACGCAAAGATGGACAGATAAAATCAACCATATTTAAATATGAATTTGAAAAATTATTATTTAAGTTATTTTTAAAATGTAATTCTAATTATACCTACAGGACCGACCAGGCAGATATACTAAGCGTTTAGTTCTGCATGTGATGGAGGTATTATTGGCACATACAGGAACCCTGCCACCGCTGACACACTAATGTAATAACAACATACTTTATTTGTACCGTATGCGGGTGTGATAGGTGATGATCCTAAAGCTTTAAATCCGGTGAAACAATGTCGTCAACAAAGAGTATTTCGATCCTCAATTCAAGTAAAAAGTCAAGGTGTGACCGCAGAGCCTCTGTGTGTGAAATGCTTCTCCTTAAGGCGGGAGGTGTGAAGCAGAGAGCTTCCTGTCATGGTGGGACCATTGGATATCAGCGGGCAACAATGGCGGTGAAAGGGCTCTACGGGATGGCCGAGGGCTTGGCTGCTAAATGCCGCACTGTCTCAGCCCAAAAAAGGCAGGAATAGTTTAGAATGGCCGCTCCCGGTATTAAGTAGTGGGAGCGCTGTGTTGACAATCGACAACCGCCGCCGGGACGTGTTGTGCTGTTACCCAGATGTGACAGGAAGTCACACTGGACAGAAGCGCCCTCTTCAGAATACACTTTTATTTGACACGATTTGAGATGTTTACCATGTGAGAGTTGGAGTTGCTCCATATTCGCTGAATTAAATGAAAACCAAAGCAATGAAAACAACATTAGAAATATCCCTTTACGTCTGAAATACATTAATTATCTATTTATAACACTTCAGGTTGTGAAGAAAATATAAACTTGTTATGACTCAGACCCCCCGCCAAACAAAAATGCCGAATTCCACACTCTGAATTTGTGAACAAAGTGTTGTTGAAATTGTTAAAATATGTATCACCTAAGATCGAAGACAGTAGCACAAACATAACGCAAATACATTGAATGGCTGTTTCTTATAAAGTTTCAGGTTAAAAAAAGTATTAAATATAAGATTTTTTTTTTTTTTAACAAAATAAACTTATGAATTAACACTTTAAGTCTCCTTCTCTTCAGCTATTAAAATGGAGTTTGTTGTTGACCGCCCTATAAATGTAGGAAAACCAGAGACTCTTGTGGCCTGGGGATGGATAAATCTTTAGAAAGGTGGTTTGGGTGTAAATTCTACTGGGGGACATTGGTCACACACACACACACACACACACACACACACACACACACACACACACACACACACACACACACACACACACACACACACACACACACACACACACACACACACACACACACACACACACACAAATCCATCGAAATCAACCCAGGGGAGGCAAAAAGAAGACAACGCAGGAGATTAGAAATAGCACATGAATTTTGCTTTTAATTAAGAAACAGCCAGGGATGGGGGCAGAGTCCTTTTAACGCTGGAAATGCGACACAATATCATCCCATCCGGTTCACTTCACATCACATCACCCATCTGCGTGATTCCGTGATTCATCTCCACGTTTCGCCGACTTTTGACTTTCATTCAGAAGTAAAACAGGGACATAAAGTGAATACTCGGGGGAAAAAAACAAAGAAGAAAGAAGACAATAAATCTTTCCCAGCATCCAAACTGAAAATGTGCCTATCGTCAAACAGCTATACAAAACCCATGTATTTTATTTTGCCGGGACCTTCTAAAAACGTCATCGAAATTTGGGGATTTGGGGAGTGTGGATCCCAGCAGGTGGCGTACAGTGTAAAACATGTGGCAATCCAGTTTTCGAGCAGAAACACAACAGTCGTTGTGTTGAAGTCACTTCAACTCGAGCTGAAGTAAACCACTAAGACTAGTATTTTTATTTTTGTACCCATAGAGGTGACATAGAAATGGCTGAAGGGTCACGTGGATTCCAAATGGGGAAATACATTTTTTGTGTGTGTGTGTGTGTGTGTGTGTGTGGAAACTTTCAGGGAACTTGTTAAAACTCACGCACGAATAGAAAAAAACAAAACACCAACATTGGGGGATGTGGGAGGCAATACACATTAATAACCATTAATAACCAGACAGAATAAGAGAGAAGAGCTTCTCCTTATTCGGCTTTGAAACGGGTGGAATCCAAGCCGAACGAAGAAAAGAAAAGGAGGGGGGGGGGGAGGGGGGAGCGGAAAAATAAATTACGAAGCGACTCGTGAGTGTTCTAGTTCTAGTGCTACTTGTTATTTAGAATATTAATAGAAATATTCTAAGCGTACAAAAAGGGGTGGGGGTGGGGTGGGGTGGGGTCCTTAGGAGTTACCGGGTCGTTGTAAGGCGAAGAAGGGCACGGCCTGTAGGGGGCGACACCGCCGGTCACAGCGTGAGAGGCTTGAAATGCATTGTGTCACACACACACAAACACGCGCACGCACGCACACACACACACACACACACACACACACACACACACACACACACACACACACACACACACACACACACACACACACACACACACACACACACACACACACACATTATTGTACTATTGTACAAAGTGAGGTCCGAGTAAGTACACTTGGTAATTGAGGACCCATGTTTCTTGTGCACTTCTAAACCCAATAATGGTCAATTCGGATACCGGTCTGCACAAGTATAGTAAAAAACACACACACACACACACACACACACACACACACTTCACCACTTTTCCTCACAGGTGTTTCACCAGTGTCACAATGTTGTATTAATGCTGATGTGTATTCAGGTGTGTTGTGTCCTTTTAAACCACACACACACACACACACACACACACACACACACACACACACACACACACACACACACACACACACACACACACACACACACACACACACACACACACACACACACACACACACACACACACACACACACCACTTTTCCTCACGGGTGTTTCACCAGTGTGACATTTTTTTGCACCGTCGTTTATATTTTTACTGTTCATATCCACGATGCTACTATATACTATAGTAGTATTATCCTCACACATACATGTAAAATGTTCCTGTTTGTACGCTTCAAATTATTGATGTAAAGGTTTACTGGTTTACCTTTTTAATGTATATTGCCAATTTATTTTTCATTTTTAAATAGTTTTATAATTATTGTATCGTACCAATTTTGTTTCCATTTGAATTCCTTGGCACTTTTAATTGTATAATATTTTTTATCGCCTATTTCGTTCGGGGGTCAGCCGCTGTAACACCACGACTCCCCTTCCCTGGCGGAATAAAATATCTACTCTATTCTCATGTGACCTGATCTGATCTGCAAACATCTCTTCACAAACACACACACACACACACACCGACCTCTGAGAGTAGATACAGAGTTTGGAGGAAATCTGAACAAAGCGATGCTGATCAATATTGCAGATTTACAGACAAAAACAAGGTCTTCCAACCAGGCGTGACATTTGTTTTTTCCTTTTTTCTTCCTTTTTTACTCCTTTTTGCGAGATCCACTCGGGAGGCAACGTTGTTTAAAAAAAAAAAAAAAAAAAGAAATAACAAATCTGCCTCAAATGCTGTGACGTCCCCAGTTTGCCACCAGAGCATCCTTCATCTCCACTTCTACCAACATGGAGCAACACTGACATGAGGACAACCGCGCATGTTGGCTTGCACGTAGGAGTGTGTGTGTGTGTGTGTGTGTGTGTGTGTGTGTGGGTCTTCATATCCGCTATAGCACCAAGTTACTTTCTTGTTTGGATACATATAAAGAAAAAAAAAGTCAAGAGTCAAATATGGAGCAACCATGTCACTAAAGCGACAACATCGGGCCACGATAACGCACCGGAACTCCGAACGCCGGCTTCCATCTCTGACGACTTCTTTTCCGTTTCTCTGTGTTTTAACCTGAGTTGTCGTGTATCGAAGTCGGTTTCGGCTGCGACCGCTCCTAACTCCTAAATTGCCCCCCAAAAAGCGCCGCCCCCCCCCCCCCCCCCCCCAACCCACATCGATGAGACAGGCCTAAACACCTTCAAGTATTAATACATTCAGGCACACACACACACACACACACACAGGGTTTATAAGCACCTAGAACCACCTCTAGGACAGAAGAAGGAGAAGGAGAGGAAGAAGAGCAGTGATGGTTAGTTTGCATGTTTTGTTTTTTTTGTTTTTCCTCCCCCCACAAATATATAATATATATATATTCATATTCATATGTATATAAATAAAAATTCAGTGCTGTAAAACATCTCTTCGCCGCCTCCATAGGATCTGAGCCACCGTAGACGAAGCTAAAAATGTGTGTTTGACGCTTCTCGTGTCTAAAAAGCTACTGCTGGGAATATGTAAACCGCCGCGGATCTCCTGCGTTGACAGTCCTTCACCGAGAGCACAGGGATATCATTTTGTTTCTCTCTCTCGCCCTCTCTCGCTCTCTCTCTCTCTCTCTCTCTCTCTCTCTCTCTCTTATTTTGGTTTTTGACGCACACAGAGAGTGGAGGAGGATCTTTTCCTTCTTAGTTGTGTTTTTTTTGGTAGCAGCGCAGCACCAACTTTGCGACTTTTGCGACTATTTCTGTTGGTCTCTGTGTGTGTGTGAGTGTGTGTGTGTGTGTGTGTGTGTGTGTGTGTTTGTGTGTGTGTGATGTCACTCCAAAGTCTCTTCTGTGTGTGTGTGTGCGTGTGTGTGTGTGTGTGTCTATGAGGAGCACTGGTGCACGTTGACGCCATGGGCGGCGTGCATCTGCAGGTCGATGGCCTGCGCCGGCTGCTGCCCCGGCCGGGCATTCAGCAGCGACACGTTGCGCACGCAGCCCGACATCCCCGCCGAGAACTTCCCCCCCGTCACTGCCGCCATGTCCGGGGCGCCCCCTGTCACGTGCGCGCGCGCACACACACACACACACACACACACACACACACACACACACACACACACACACACACACACACACACACACACACACACACACACACAGTCACAAATTCGTTATAAGAGTCATAAAAACCTTTAAAACTACATTATTTGGGACGTTATATAGGTTTAAAACAGCATTGCATTTTTTTTTCATCATTATAGTAAATCAGAATAAGCTTATAATATATTGAAATATAAAAACAGAATTAAAGCACGCACGCACGCACACACACACACACACACACGAGTAGGAAAAGATTTGTATCCTCTTGGCCAAATATGAACACAATTCTGAATATCACAACGGCTTTCTCTGTGTATCAATGAATCTCAATCTCTTGAATTCACTCCCTGCCATCCAGCTAGCACCAATTTAATTACCTTCTATTCCACCTTTTTTGACTAATAAATGACTTCTAATATGTATTTTTGAATTCTCAGAATTCAGGACAAATCGCCTCTATCCCCTCACCCAGGTATACGCTGCCCTTGGTGTTGACCATGAGGCTCTTTCCTTTGGACTGTCCGTGCCGTACGGCTCCTCCGTCTATCTGGATGTATCCCTCTTTTCCAGTCCTGCAGGGGAAGAGAAAGATGAGATATGATAAATTACTTCATCAATCCCCGGGTGGAAATTCCGGAGTCAGACGAGAAGGTAGACACCAGTTTCACCCCTGTGAGTCCAGTCCATTGCGGTCGGGGTCAATGCATGGCTGCAGAGGGAATCAACCGGCCGAGCTCGGGTGAGAGTAGGGACTCTCATGGTAAAAAGGTGAATTTCCCTAATTTGACGGGAGCTAGGCCAGTTGAACCGGTGAAATTGGTAGAGACTTTCGTGTCTGACTGTGGTTAATAAGCAAATTTCCCCAAAACACCGGAGTGTCCCTTTAACTAGTGAAACCAGTTACAATCATAAGAAACCGAGGAAACATACAGTAGTATTTGGAGTAATACTTCACCTGACTGCTGTGACCTTGTGCCACTGGCCGTCGTTAATGGGCTCCCGGGATTTGATCTCTGCCTCCCCGCTGCCCAGCTGGTAACTGGATTTAACAAAGACTCCGTCAGTCAAGCCAGTGGTACTAATATGAGATGAATAATCAGGGGAAGAAAATGGCCGACTCTGGCCCAAACTACAGACAGCGCTCGATAGATCAGGGGTTCTCAAACTGGACATTGCAGTGGGTCCACAGCAAAATTACTGTTTGTGTATTTATTCATCTTTTTCCATGTTTTCATATACATTTTTGAATAAGTAAAATATACATAGATTCAAATTCCCAAATCCCAACCTAAATATATTTGGGTAAAAAATATATATAAAAAATGTAAAAAACACATATCGGCTATATTTTAAATCATATTTTATATCGATTTCTTTACGTATTTACTATGTATATTAATTCAATTCATCTAATGATGGTGAGAAATACCACTCTTTTCAGTTTCAGTTCAAAGTTAAATCGTACAGCAGTTTAAAGGCAGATCAATTAGGCAGGGGTCCTGAGCCAGAGCTGAATCTTTCCAAAACTAAAAGTTTGGGAAACCCTATAGATGACATAAAAACAATAAATACTGGGGCAGGGGAACACTGTGTGCGCGATTAAATAAAGTACTGGAACTATAGTAAACACGCTCCTTCACCTGAACACCAGGTGTCCGTCCTGCAGCCCGAGGCTGATGAAGTCCTGGCCCTTCCCGTGTTCCCCCAGGTCCTGGAATAAGACATTCATTCAAAAAGGATGAGAATCGAACTGTGAAAAACGCCCAATGATTCGGTACGGTACCGTACATGAGCTACACAACAAAAGAAAAGCAATGTCCATAAACACGCCTTATGGTAAAAGTGTGACATCAAATAAGTCATGCAGTCATAACATCCATTGCAACCATTAAACATCTGCCTTGGGCCGGACACAGGGCATACACGGGAGGAAGTGTTTCAGTGTTGGAGTGGATACCTTTTTACTAGCATGCACCTTGCGCAAATGGCGAGCGCCATTGGTCTCCTGGGGAAGATGGAGGTGTGAGTTAGAGCAAACACAAAGGGCAACATGCACGGAATTTAGTGGTGTCAGACAAACGTGCCAAAATGTCAATTCAATTATCAAGCCACTGCGATGGAGAATGATTTTTTGTTTTAATAGCGGAAAAATCAGCGCTGTATTATTAAGTATTTTAAGTTGAGTTTACATTAGAGCTCAATAGTGACACCCCCCCCCCCCGCTTTCAGAATGGCTCCATTTGCCGGAAGTGAATTTACCATTCATTCACTCCAGGACTTTTCAGGAAACCCTCCTATAAAGAGTTTTAATCCAAAACCAAGCAACACAGCGACCAGATTGAATCGTGACCATAAAACATTCGATTTGAAGTTAAAAAAAATTTGGTACAAGACAGTGAACATAATTATTTTAAGAGTGAAGGAACGACTCATCCCATACCTAGCGACCGTTTAGCGCTTCTTCTTGAATTGAACTTAGTCATTATTATAGTGTTCATATCATTTACAATAGTGTTATCATGGTTTTTCCCGTGGTAAACGCAACGCAAACCGTCGCAGAGTTCTGTGGGAGCAGTAACTCACTCGCCGGTAGTGACATCTACCTTGGATGGTTCCGACATTAAGGCTAATAATCAAAACCTCCATCCAGAATACGAATAGGATTTTCACTTCCGGAAACTCACTGTCGACCTCTATATGATTGGATTCCAGTGACTTGTGGACGAAAACAATGAATAATAATAATAATAATAATAATAATAATGGTGCTGGTTAGGAAGAGATGGAGAGCAGAGAGGTTAGGGTGAGGAGAGCAGGAGGGAGTGGGCATGAGGTCGGAATCTGGACGATATCCAGTTCTGGTTTAATAATCCTTGACTGAAGCTAGGGACCGGGGCCGGGACGTACCACTCCCTGCCACAGGATCAGGCCGTCGGAGGAGCTGGTGTGGATGTCCAGTTCGATGGTCTCCGGTGCGTCGTGGGCACTGTCACATAGAATATACAATCAGACAAAATGTAAATGAAAGTGTCTTCATTTATTTTTATTTTATTTTATTCATGCTCAAACACTGCTTTACCTTCGAGGGAAAATCGTTTTGGGAAGAGCGATATATCCATCACTGTGGAAATTAGCTGCATACTGATAGGGTGAATCTGTAATTAAAGACGAAAAAAAATACAGACTTAATACAACGTCACATTGGGGCGCCATCTAGTGGCGAAAGTATGGAGGTGTCTTTTACAAATAAATGATTCTAAAACAATACAAAATTTTGAGTATATCAATCGATTACATTTTTAAACCTCATATATAATTGTTTTAAAATGTAATACACCGTAATTTGACACTATATTCCCTGAAATCTAAACGTAAAGCTTATAAATAAAGACCCAAGGCCTTATACTCTTCTCTGTGTTGACAAGTCCACAAGCAGCAAAAGTTCAGCTCCATTCCATTCCTCACAATATAACATATCTCACAATTCCCAGAGACGGGAGTCAAAAACGTACCACCAAATTACAACATTAACTACAACCACGCCTCCATGCACTGCTTGTATATCATTTATCCTTATGACCCAAACAACATTTACATCGAGTTCAGTGGTTAGTGACAACATGGCCCTGCTGTGATATGTAGACGATGCGCTGTTGCCAAGGGAACAAGTCCAACTGAAAAAAAAAAAAGCAAAGACTTTTTTCCCCTTACTTTTCGTCTGGTCAACAGCTGGTACAGAAGACATAGACAGGGAGGTTTAACATGGCAGTGAGTAATGACTGGACACCAAAAAACGTGGGAATTCTACACATCTCCGTGGTCTAAAAAAAAGTGGTCTGAAAACTCCAAACACCACAGAAACTGGTTGATTTGATTGAACTGTTTTCTCCTGGAGCACTACAGTGTAACATGATGCAGAATTCCCCAAACGCAAACATCCAACCAGGCGTCCAAGAGACCCGGTCATCAGACCCGCTGGGTTAAGACATAGGTGCAGTATTGGATTTGTGTGTGTGTGTGTGTGTGTGTGTGTGTGTGTGTGCGTGCGTGCGTGTGTGTTAAGACAGTAGACGAGTCGGGTCATGGCCGGAAGGGACGTGAGGCCCCTCTCGAGGTTTAAGAAAGGGGCCCCTGTTAGTCACGGTTGTGTCAGGCAGATCGAGTTTTGGGATACCATACCATTCGCCCCGCTACCCTCCATATTCCACAGGGCCTCGGAGAAGCTGGGGAGCTGGCCTGCGGTGTGTGCGGGATATATTAGCCATCAAAGTAAACGGGTGAGACATTACTCAGGTTCTGAACCAAAAACAAAAACAGGGTGCAACGGCCACAAGGGGCCACGGGCCAAGGGGGGCCACAAGGGGCTCCAGACTGTCAGATCGAGAGGATATTTGGACCCAATTCCTCGCTGTATATTCTCAAAGGCTAATGGTTCAGAAGAGGTTAGAAAGACATACATCAATGATGACTTTCAGTGATTATTCAGTCTAAGAGTTATAAAACCGTGAAAAGAAGAAAACCAATAGAGTGTGATGCCATTTTGCCGCTACTCACTTTCTTCGCAGTTTAAGCCGGTGTGGCCGGCGGCGCACACGCACTGGCCGTTGACACAGCTGCCCCCATTTTGGCACTGGAGGCCGCTCTGGCACACCTCCTTCACCACCTCGCAGTGCTCACCTGGACACAGCGCAGAAGGAAATGGTTTGTACTTCTGACAGGTGCAGCAAAACGGGCATTTCTGGAACTATGCAACAAGTAAGGGCTTAAGGGTAGACAGTCATTATCGGCGTCATAGAATAGAAAATAATCTCTTTCTTTGTCATTTGTCCTCTGCATTTGACCCATTCTATACCTAGGAGCCCTGACAGGGTGATCAGGGTCTTGTATCGCTCTGAAGGGAGTTATTTTGCGATAATGTCCCCCTGGCGGTACATTATCCCGCTTATCACACGGCTACTGATGATAAATGAATACACTGTGAAATTATTTTACGACGTGTTCGCTCATTTAAGAGCTTCCACAACAAAATAGTCCACATCAACGTAACACTGTGACAAAGCAGCAAGCTATTCCCCCTACATTTTGTTTCCCCTACATATGACTAACCTAGTTACTGTTCTTAACGTGAATTTGTACATTGGATCGCCGCCATTGACCGATCAGAATCGAGTATTCCACAGAGCCGTGGAATAAAACAGTAATAATTAGTTGAGGCCAAATCTTGATGTAAATTGGTTCCAGACAGGAACTGTAAGGGGCGCTCACCCTCAAAGCCGTCCTTGCAGAGGCACTGGTACTCGTACTCTGCGTTGGACATGCAGTGTCCGCCGTGCAAGCAGGGCCGGCGGTCGCAGGGGCTGTTGTCCACACACTTCTTGATGGCTCTGCTCTCCGTGAAGCTGTAGGACAGGTCCACCTTCTTGTTGTTGATGGAAACCTGAGAGAAAGAAGGCATGTCTTATCTCTGTTCTCTTTGCTGTGGAAGATTCGACAATAAAAACGACTGCAATACTGCTCCCGCTACTATCTATTAGATCAGCCAAAAACACATGAAAACTAGTTTTTATAGTGTAGTATTTATATGAACACTTACGCCAGCTTTCTTATTTATTTTAAATGAAGTTTGCTTTGAACATATTGCGCATGTGCATTGTGGTTGTTGTTGCCCTTGTTTTTTTTTTTCCTAGACTTGGAATTAATATGCTTTCGCCTTGTTACTTTTGTTCTCGTGCCCACTCCCTTTTCCCATGCACACGACGATTCTCACGAAGACCGAAATATCCCACCTCTCCTATGCATCCATCGAACAGCTCGCTGACGTTGGCTGGCCTGGGCAGGATGTCCATGCTGGGGACGCCTCCCAGGTACATGGGGGTGTGGATGTTGAGGCCCTGGGCCTTTCCTGGAGAGGTCTTCCTCTCCACTGGACCCTGGTCCACCCTCAGGAGGCCCATCCTCTTGTTGCGTTCCGCCACCACCCTGTGCCACTGGCCCAAGGAAACTGGCTCTGGACTGCGAAGGATGGCCTGGCCTGCAAGCCCAGAGGCCACCACGGTGAATTACAGTGATTTCTAGTGGCTTTTAGGAGGTACATGGCTAGAAACTGCCTCACAGCGGTCATATAATCAGTCCACCAGAAAGAAACAGGAAGTCCATCAATCCATTAATCAATCAGCCAACAAACCAACCAACCAATCAAGCAACCAATCAGTGAGACAACAATGAAAATTATTTTCTATCCCCCTTTGGATCTCTGACCCTTCAAAACTCTGACGAGAATAGCCAAATATGTAGTCAAATATTTGAAGCTATGTGTGTACAAATTTGATGCTTTAGGACACAACATGTATTGAATGTCTGTTTCTTACCTGTGCCCAGTTCATATCGGAACTCCACGTGTCCGTCCACCATGGAAACGGCCACAAAGTCTTCCACCTTCATCTTCTTCCCGCCGCAGAAGAACATCAGGCCGTCCCTCTCTTGTGGCTTGAACTCCAGCTCCACCCGCAGGTCGTCGTGGATGTTGGTCAGAGGTGGGTAGGCGATGTAGGACACGTCACCGTCAAACAGCGGCGTGGTCACCAATTCACCTGGCGGAGGGGAGGGAGCAAGTTCAGTCATTTATATCCTTGCTATCTGTTTCATACTGTGGAAATGACAACAAATGGTCAAGAATATTATGCGGGTAGTCGGCCCCAGGATCGAATATGAGCAGAATCCTGTTTCTATGTCAGTGACCATAAAAAAAACCCACCAGGTTCAAATCAGATGGACTGCCTGGCTTACCGTCCATGCATTTGGTTCCAAACTTGCCCAGATGACAACGGCAGTCGTACCCCAGGCCATTGCGACGGTTGATGCAAGTGGCATCAGGTCCACAGGCCTCTGTAAGAAGTATTAAATAGGTGATTATTATATAATGTAGCTACTGATCAGGATAGGTCTCAGAGTGTTTTGTGTGCGTGCGTGTGCGGTCGGTGTGTGTCCCGCGTACCTAAGTGGCAGTGCAGGGAGGAGTGGTGCTGGCAGTTGCTGCCGGTGAATCCCCTGGGACAGCTGCACTTGTACAGGCTGGCGTCCGAGTCCTCGCACCTCCCTCCGTTCTGAAAACACACAAAGGGATATTAAAAGTGCTGGAATACAGTATGGAATCCCACCAAAAGGTAGAATTCGAGACGGAGGCCTGGCGGTAACGGACCTGGCAGGGGTGCTCTTTACAGGTGGGACAGTTGGTGACGCCGGTGGAGCTGCGGTCCAGGTCTTTGAAAATCACCTCCTCGCCTTGGATGAGCAGCTGACGCATACAGCCTGGATAGGGCAAACGCAAAAGGTTCATTTCCCCAAAGACTTGTTGTCACATTAAAAGAATCGCATGATGAAACATAAGGAAAATGGCGACTTACCGACAAAGCCGGTCTTTATACCAGCAGTTTTGGCTAGTGTGGTGTAGTTGGGGTAACCGCCCACATGCAGCTCCTCGTTGAGGTCCAGCCCTTGGAACTTACCCTGTGGTTAGCGAATTGAATTTGATACGTCACCAGACCGAATGACCTCATACTTAAAGGCAGTTCCATTAACTTTGGCAGCAAGGAGGTACCGCAAATTTAAAAAAAAAGAGATGTGGCGGTGGATCTGGACAGCAGCTGTGTAGATGAATAGCAACAATCTTCTATCATCTACATCCCACCTCGTGACAAGCATGGGGCTATTGACCATCTCTGAGGAGATATTGTCCATCTTATTGCCGATGGTCTCATTATCTTACGTCGGTGGTATAGATGCATCAAAAAAACATGGACGGCCGCAGTGGTAATCTCCTCCAAGTGCCTTTAATACTGACCAATTAGAAGCTTGTGAGATCAAAAGGAGCCCTTTAAGGGGAATCAACCGAGATGAGATGAGATTGTGCAAATGTGACCGTGGAGCGATACCTGAGAGCTGCCGTTGATGGGTTCCCCTCCGTCCACGGAGATGTAGCCCAGGGTGAGGTTGCGGTACAGCTCCACGGTGTGGAACTCTCCAAGCTTTATGGGGTTGGGGTCACGGATCGTGGCCATGCCGGAGCCCACATCAAACCTGGCGAAGGTGGAGGGGAGTTCTCAGCGTCGGAGAGAAGGTTTTCGACGACGACGGTGGAAGAACATTGAGACGTTGAGGTTCGGGCTGAAACTGACCTGAACTCCAAGCGGCCGCCGACGAGGCCCAGCGATATGAAGTCAGCTCCCGTGGTCTTCCTCTGCCCGTTGTAGAGGATCATACCTGGACCGGACCGGAGAAGATAGAATGAACGTGGGGTCGGACGCGTGAGACACACTCACACTCACACACGCCCAAGCATACACGCGATCACAAGCAGCATCTACACTCAGTACACCGTGACAAAAAAAAAAAACTTGAATCTTCCCAAAGCTCACCGGCGTGCGGCAAGGTCAAACTCTGAACTCTAGAACTCTGCATTACAGACTACATACAGTGCCGTGAAAAAGTATTTGCCCCCTTTTCCTGATTTCCTCTATCATTGTATATTTGTCCACACCGAATGGTTTCACATCTTTGGACAAACCTGAGCAAACACATGTTTTTTGTATTATTTCATTAATTTAATGAGAAGGGTTATCAAACACCCATATCACCAATGTGAAAAAGCAATGGCCCCCACTTAAACGTAACAACTTAAATAACTGCTGAGCCACCTTTAGCAGCAATAACTCACAATAATGCTTCCTTTAGTTTTATTAGTCTTTCACTTTGCTGTAGAGAAATTTCAACAACAACTACCTTTCCATGGCATCGTAGTACAGTCAATTTTGTTGTGGTAATTGTTTGAAAAAAGAAAACATGACATATTATGAGTCCCGATTTGAGCTTAGGGGATTTTTTTTCTTGCGTGTGCACTGTACTTATAGACACAGTTACACGCACGCACGCACGCACACACACACGCACACAGACACACACACACACACCTATGCAAGGAGTGCTTGCTGTAAGCAGTATTGTAAAGCAACATGCTATAATGAGGCGATATCAAAGCCAACCAAAGCCAGATTATATCCTTCAGCTCTGCCTGGGGTTCACGAATAAAACGGACCCCCCCACCCCACCCCCCAATCCCCACCCCACCCCAAAAAAAACAAAAAAAAAACACATGCAAGGAACACATGCTCAGTGTGCCACACAGGCTGGCTGACATGGCCAAAGCTGGCGCAGTTTAGGGCAACATGCCTCCTAACATGTCCATATGTATCTTTGTCGTTACTAAAAGCTCTAAATAGTTTCAGTGCGTCTTGAAAAAGGTGAATCTCTAAAATGAACCGCAGAATCTTTAGGACATGAATTGGGATACTCTCGTCACTTATTGTTCAAATTACGTAAACGTCCATTGAGCCAATCAAGTCTCGCTTTTAACCTTTTCACCGCTTTCAAATGCCTGAACTTGGTGTTTGCTACAGGGTGAATGTACAGTGTGCACAGTCTGTATGGTATGATGACAATTTGCACCATCTCTCGCACTCTCATATCTCACCTAACTAGCTAGAGTTTCTACTGCTGAGAGGAATGTCAAGTCTGCTCAGTCTCATCCTGTACCAAAGCTATGCTCCAAATCGTACAGATTTTATTTTGTATATATTGTACGCATAAATTGCACTATACATATGTACTATATATGCACTACACATGTACTATATATGCAAATGTGCTCAATTTCCTGCTTTGTCAGAATGTGAACTGTCGATACATAAGTTGAATGTTTATTGCAAATGATTGTTGTATATTACTATTTTTCTCTCTTTTTTAAATTTCTACTTTTAAATTAATTTTATGCTGGCATTTTTGTTATTGTTTTAGGTTAATTGCATATTTACAAATTATGTTCTATTTTTATTGTTATTATTTTATTTACTTATTATTATTGCCTATTGCTTTTATGTGTGCTGCTATCTATCTACCTACCTATCTAAAAGCGATTTGCTGTTTCTTTTCAACGTGGTCTGGAGTAATGGTTATTGTATAAAATGTATTTTGATAGAAAAGAAAAATCACTCAGCAAAGATCTGGTTTAAAATCCTACAGTTCACAACAGTTCTATGATCTGAGGCTCATTCTAAGCAGCAGGGCCAAACAGAATGGAATGCAAAGTGGAAGTGGGTGCAGGTAAATGCTGCATATGCTTCATACAGAGTAATCCAGTCATCAGTGGGATTATAAATCCATGAGGTATGAGAACTGACTGACTGCTAAGCCTGTATGAACACATGGGCCATTCACCAGTTAAAACAAAAAAACCCAGCCACGAAGAGCGGATTCTGCCTGAAGTCAGTGCTGAGTTACTGTGGCTCTCAAGCACCGAGACTCACCGGCGTACAATATGAGACCTTCCCACCACGAGGGGGAGCGAGAGAGGGGAGGAGGAGGAGGTAGGGACAGAAGAGGAAGCAACATTATACATCATAAACACGTATCAGACAGAACGACAGCAAAAAGGATTTCAGTAACGAATGGTGAACTATGGTTGAATAATTGGAAATGAAGGAAGGCTTCTCACCATCCACGTTATCGGGTCTGAAGTTGACCTTGATGCTGAAGGCCTTGTAGGCGTTCTTAATGGTGGGCAGCGTCAGGTAGGACAGGGGTTCCTGGGCGAAGTAGGGCATCACTCGCTCTGGACACAGAACAAGGACACAGTCAGGTACAAGCATTAGCGTAGATCAAATTGAGAAACAAAAGGAACATAAAAAACATTACTCCCTTCAGTAACTGTATTTGCATATGATTAGGCTTGGATGATTATTCAATATTATTAAGTTATACAATTAGTTATCATCTTTTGGAGGTTGCTTATTGTAAATTACCAGACATATTATTGTGATATGTTATTTTTATTGTCTCGTTTTTTTTTTTTTTTTTAGGTATCAGAGTTCAATTAAAAGAAAATTAAAACCTTTTTAATGCAATCCCCCCCCCCCCCCCCCCCGCAAAAATCCTGTAATCGGAAATGTTTACTGTGATGCAGAAGGACTTGTCGCAATTTGACATAAAAAAAAAAAATTTCAGACAAAATGTTCGTCTGATGTTGAATTTAACTCCTCATAAATTCAAATACAGGAGTATTGAATGACTTTTAATGACTTCTGGGCTTGAGGGACTTTTGTTTTGACTCAGCTGATATCGTTCTGATATCATGATTTCAATTACCATTTAGTTGGATGTTATGAACCTCAGTTGGGTTCTTCAACACTGGCTTTTGAATTTGCGAGCAGATATTGTGATAATGTGTAAAATTCCCCATGGGCATCATCTTGTGAACTCACCGTGGACTTTGAGCGTGGTGAAGGCCTCCACTTTGCCCTGCTTGTTGGAGGCCGTGCACACGTACGTCCCGGAATCCTCATGGGTGACTCCCGGAACCGTCAGGACGTTCACCTCCTGGGAACACTTGGGAGGAAGTTCTCCCTCCAGCTACATGAGAAAAACGACACAGGCGACGGTCAGACTCTGCAGCCTATACTACTGTCCCATCATTACATGAGATAATAATAACACAACTGCCATTCATTGATTTACCTTGGACCATTTGATTTGAGGCTCAGGATATCCTGAGGCCACGCAGGGAAGGACGGCGTCCGATCCCACGGTCACCTCCTTGGTTTCAGGCAGGGCCGCAATTTGGGGAAGAGCTGTGGGAACATTTAAAGCCAGAGCCATTTAAGGAGGGATGAGAACTCGGATTTCAATAGAAAAGTTTAGACATTTAAATAGTATTGCTTGGTGTTGATTGGTACTTGTGTTAAATTTGAATGTGAGTGCGTGTGTGTGTGCGTGCGTGTGTATAATTAACTGGAAAACATTCTGGGGCCAAGCCAGTTAAGGCCAGGCCTTCATCCAAAGTTTATGTCAGCTTTATATGTATTTTCAACCAAATTTCTGACCATCAACAAAACAATTCAATTTTTTATGAATTGGATTAGTTGCTTGACTCATTGTAGCATGTTACATCATCATGTAGTAATAAGATAGTAATAACTCATACCTACTCATCCGTTGTTATCCACAATCATATAATTGTATACATATCTATTCATCCTGCCCAGTATTCTATTCTATTTTACACCCACAGCCAATACTAGCACCCATACTGCCACTTATCCCCAGCTATTGCCTTTAATTTTATTTATCCAGTGCAGAGAATCACTGACTGAGAATCATCATTTTGTATATTTTGTATATTTGGCATTTTCTGTATGTTTGGCTATTTTTTCAGGCTGTGAAGCTTTTCTTTTGCCAATTGTCTGTATAGAAATGCACCAATCCTCACCAAGACCTTGTTCCTTGTATATGAAAATGTACTTATGTATTATGTCCACAGTATATGTATTTCTATATAGTCTCACTGGTTTTACCGCCAGTCTTGCACAATATGTAAACATATTTGCCACCTCCAGGAGACTCACACTGGACGTTGAGCACCACCTGGGACTGCACCGAGCCCACGTCGTTGGTGGCGGTGCAGCGGTACTCGCCAGCGTCAGCCTCCGTCACCTGCTGGATCTTCAGCATGCCGCCCCGCACCATGATGTGGGTGGGCAGGGCGCCGCCCACTTTACTCCACCTGACGGTCGGCTGTGGCTCGCCGATGGCCTGGCACTCGAACTCCACCGAATTCCCCACCATGACAGTCTGGATCGACGTGCGCACGTTGATCATCACCTTGGGAAGGGCTGAGTAGAACAGAATGGAGTGAAATGGAATAAAAACACTGCATGAATTAAAGTGGTAAAGGTTATATCCATTTATGATACGGACCTTGGATGGTGAGCTTGGCAGAGTCCTGCGCCTGTCCGTACACACTGCTGGCTCTGCAGATGTACACGCCCTCGTTGCTCTGCTCCAGATTTTCAATCCTACAGAAAAAAAAAAAGAACCCAAAGAGATGCAAAGTTCACCTAGAGGCGTATTGCTGACGGGTTTAATCTAAATCAGGACAAAGAGAATCCTACT
Source organism: Zeus faber (assembly GCF_960531495.2). Classification (NCBI taxonomy): domain Eukaryota; kingdom Metazoa; phylum Chordata; class Actinopteri; order Zeiformes; family Zeidae; genus Zeus; species Zeus faber. The sequence goes on along the minus strand of NC_137194.1, from coordinate 16,320,523 downwards.
TTAATTAATCCAGAATATAAAAATGCATTTCTGAGACATTGATTTATTGAAGATTAATTAGTTCTAGACTAGGAAGTCCGAGACTTGGGTCATTAAGGACTAGTCAGCTCCTTCCGTCTGGTCTTGGTTCTGGTCAGATACTCCATTTTCTCTATTGACAAGGTCGACCTGGAGGCCACACCGATAAATCCAAATATAAACTTGCCCCTGGCCAGGTTTAATTAAAGCCTACCCTCCACCTAGATTAGTGCTAATCTTCCTTCTGGAAATCATATTTCTCAAACCAAACCAGGCCAAGTCTGAGACAATTTTGAACCACAACTTAGATTAAAAGTGTGATTTAGCCTAAAATGAGGCCTTATCTGTGTCCAAGAAACCATATAGATAGAACATATAATATATAAGGACAATTCAAAGTGCTTTTCAGAGGGCATAAAGTTCAAGTTCAAGTTCAAGAGATTATTTGTCACATACATATACATACGGTCATACATATATGCAGTGAAATGTCATGACACCCGGTGATTAGGCACAATAAGCTCTAAAAATACTAAAAAATACCAAAATGTGCATAATCGACACAAGGTGCTAAAGGATATAGAGGCAAAGAAGAACAAAGGCATAGAAATAAAAAGCTAACAACAGATAAAAGGACATTATGAAATCACAAATCACATGTTGCAGTGCAATTAAACTTGTAACAATCTAAAATCTACCCATTTGAGACGGTCAGGCCTCTTTAAATGGGCCGCACGGGAACGCCTTCATAGAGTTAAATATCACTATATTCTAATAACCCATTGGAAAGTTATATTCCTTTTTAACAAAAATAACAGGTCACATGACCCTCTATGTCTCCGATTGCGGTGATTTATACTTTTTATTAAAAACCCGTTGAAATGTTCCGACTGACCTCAGCACACCGTCCTTGATGTGGTGGTTGTGCGGGAGGGCGTCGCCTTCCTTCAGCCACTCGATCTTGGTTTCTACGCCCCCTGCTGCCGAGCAGGTGAACTCCACCGCGCTGCCCTGGGCCTTCACCTCCACCTGCGGAGATACGCGCACCGCCAGGGGAGCTGCATGGGGGGACGCGGAGCCGTTAGTTGTAAAATAAAAAAAATAATTAAAAAAAGAATAAGTATAATATACTCAATGAAGTATTAACGCTCGGTGTCGCTCACATCGGACCGTGACTTTGGCCACCACTTCGCTGTCGCCCACTTGGTTGCTGACCAAGCACTTGTAGCTCCCGGCGTCCTCCGTGGTGGCCAGGTTGATCTGGAGGTCTCCCCCGCTGATCTGGGCCCTGGGGGGCAGATTCCCCTCCAGTTTGGACCAGGAGTAGGTCAGCGGGGGGGTGCCGTGGGCCAGGCACTGCAGCCGGATCACCTCCCCGACGCGCACCGCCACGTCGTCTGGCATGGATGTGGCGTAGGGGGGAGCTGGTGAGGAAAGGATGACGATTAGAAAACCCCCTTTGGCTACAACGTGGAAGTAGATGTCGATGAAATCGTTTTTTATTCATCCATCGTGCAGGCTAAGAGACAAACTTGTTTAGTGTTGAAGTTTGTTAAGTAGCTCACTGTGACAGGAGCAAAGGTAATGGATTTGGAAATAACTCTGACTGACACAAGGGTCCCCCTGACCCGTTTAACAATTTTTTCGTACTTGAAATGCTTCATATGATGGGGCTCCAGGTATGATATGATATAGTAACTTTATGGGGCCGATAGGGGGAATAATACCATACAGCAGATTATCGTTGGCAATTTTTCAGATGGTATTTTTCCAATTTTTGGCGGCGCAGTCTGGTTTTAGACATCAGCCAGTTAACCTTTTTCCCTCCCTGTCACGGACAATCAATATGGTAAGAAAAGGTACGAACGTGGGATGATTGGATCAAATTGAATCAGAAAGGTTGATTGCATGGCGCAGGCCCGTGCATAGACATAAGAGGTGCAGCTGCTTGGGCACCCTCCGCCGCCCCCCTCTGCACATGGCTGGTGCGGTGTAAAGCAGCTTATAGCAGAACGCATTTTAACTTTCTGGGTCGAAAAAATAGCAGTGCAGCTTTAGGTCGTACATTGGGTTTTTTTGTACAGTAAACCATAACACAGTCAATTTTTTAGGTAGTTGGTACATGATATCATCTATATAAGAGCTTTTCACCTTCGATAAAGTCAGCATGAAGGAAATTGACCGTAGTGTGAAGTTATCCGCCGCCCGGGTACTCACTCTCTACGTCCAGCGTGACGACGACTTCGCTGGTGCCCATGTGGTTGGTGGCATTGCAGACGTACTCTCCGGTGTCCTGGCGGCCCACGCCAGGCAGCACCAAACTGTTGTTGGTCACCTTGTGCCTCCAGGGGAGAGGGGACCGCAGCTTGGACCACGTGACCTTCGGGGTGGGGAAGCCTGGAGAAAGAGACAATATGATATTTAAACGGTCCGACGGCAGACATCTTAGAAGGTTGGTTAAAGCTAAACCAAACTATGGCTACCGTGGACGTCACAGCGCAGGGTGGCGGTCTGTCCTTCCACCACGATCAACAAAGGCTCGGGCACGGCGGCCCTGGGCACCGTGGGAACCTGAGAGCTTCCCTCCACGGTGACCTCCACCCGGGTCTCGGAGGTACCTTCGTTGTTGCGTGCCGTGCACACGTACGTCCCGCTGTCCTCCGGACGCGCCGCTAGTACCTGCATGGAGGTTTTACAAGGTTTACCAATGAAGTTAAAAAATAAGACGTGACTGGGTCTATGCAAGCGTCTATTACCGTACCTGCATCACGGCGTTGGATTCCATGGGCACGGGGCTGCTCAGCATGGTCTTTCGGGTGCTGTCCACCCTGTGCCACGTGACCGAGGGCCGCGGCTCTCCCGACGCTTGGCACTCCAGGTTGATGGGGTCTCCAACCCGGACCCGCAGGGGCCCACTGGGCGTGATGGTAGCCACCGGGGTCTCTGGAAGTAACCGAAAAAAAAAACTGCACTGGTATGGCCATAAACCCATACCGACCACTAAGGGGAGCCCTTTCAATTCAGAGAGAAAAGGACTGGCGATGAAAGGTTTGACTCTTTTTTTGAGATTGGGTTCTTGACAAGTCACTCAGTGAAAAGAGCCGTTCCATTTACTGAGTCTTTGTTCATTCCAGACTCAATTAGAGGATTTATTTTTAGCTACGAACGAATCGTTTGAGTCTTGCATCAGTATCCAGCATACATATATAGATACAGAGTTCAGATGGAAATATTCTACCTCAGTATGTCCATTTGTATGTATTTGTGACTTACCTCTGACAATCAGTGACACCATGCTTTGGGTCACGCCAAACAAGTTGCTCGTGATGCAGTGGTAGGTGCCCTGGTTGCCAGGTTGGGCATTGACGATGGTGATAACAGAGCCATCAGGGGAAACCTTGACGTTTGCTGTGTAAAAAAAAAAAAAAAAAAAGGAAAAGAAACATATCTACTGTCAAACCACAGGACACATGGAAAGAGTTTATTTGATACTCTTCTGAAAGGGGCTCCCAAAGACAAAAAGTAAGCAGAATGATTCATATTCAATATTCCCTTTAAACATCATGTTTTCTATGTCCTTAAATCTTCATTCTGTTTTCATCTAGCATTTACTGGTTTCAATAATGGACCATGTTGGCTTCTGGGCTGTTATTTTTGGACCGGGGCAGATTTTATGCAAGTTGAAGAATGGGACCAGAGGATGGCAGGATCTGAGCAAAACAGTCGGAAATTAACTCATGGAGCTCTTTCGTACATGTGTAAATAATGACATCACTATAAACATTTCTCCTGGAGAAAAGAAAATGTTGCCCTGGTGCTGACCTGGCAGGGGCAGGTTTTTGGACATCTTCCACTCCATCCTGACCGGCTGGGCCCCGCTGTACACCCTGCACCTGAAACTGGCCGACTCGCCCAGCCGTACTGCCGCGCTGTGGGGCTCGATGGAGATGATGGGGGTCTGCAGTCCTGCTGGAGAAACTGGGGGTTAAATCCAGGAAGGACTGAGGGAGGATGAGATCATAGGATCGCATTTGGGAAAAACACACACTCTGAGGTCACACTGGGCAGGGATGGAAAGCGCGACTGGAAAATCCATTCATAGCATGAGGCAGCTTGAGACCGAGAGCAGTGCTCCCGTCCTGCTCTGGCCCTGGGGTGTTCCTCCCTTTTCTCTGACTAGCTATCGTCATGTGATATCCGAGCTATGGAATATCTGATCGAGGAACTATGAGTAAAATGCGGTAAAGCGGAAAAGCAAAAAAAAAACAGAGACAAATCAAGTCGAGTACAACGGTAGAAACATCAGGAAGGTTTCGAGTCCATCAGCGTTCAGTGTTGCTACTTTGTTCAACTTACGGGAGGAGGATGAGGTGACGGACACGGAGACAGAGGCCTGGCGGACGGGAGATCCTGTGCTGCCGTGGTTACTGGGGTTTCCTTGCACCCTACAGATGTACTCCCCTGAGTCATCCGGGGTAGCTGACAGGATGCGCAGCTGACTTCCCAAAACCTTCACACAAGACATAGTGACACATCTTATTTATCCACATCTCATCTCCATAAAAAAAACATTCAAAATAATAATATGTCCTGCGCAACTTTTGGACCACAACAGATAAAGTAGCTATTCCTACGCTTTGAAAGCCATGTGACCCTCATTGTGGCCACCGGGTATCTTTTAACGTTTCTACTTGTCTGAATGGTGTCCTCCTTACCTGGTGGTTGGAGGAGAGGTGTCCGCTGGCCCGGGTCCAAGTAACCCGGGGCGGAGGGTTTCCAGGCGGCAAACAGTTGAGCTCCAGACTCTGGCCCTCCTGCACATCGGCTATAGAGGGCTGGATGGTGACGCCCGATGAGACATGGTCCGCTGCAAAATAACGAAAGCGCAGCGTTCATGTCATATTGTTTTTCACGCTTTTGCCTCGAACTCCCTGAGTCAAAGAAACCTCCGTGCTTTACACTTCTGTCTGATGGTGTAGGGTGAAAATGTGATTTCGTACCTTTGAGCACTGTGACCTGAATAGGAGCGCGGTTTGAACCGATGTTGTTGCTTCCAATACACATGTAGGTCCCCGAGTCGGAGGTCCTAACATTTGGGATTAGTAGGGTACCGATGTCGGTGCGATCCATGCGGGCCTAGAGACAACACAACATAACGAGGACATTAAGTCACAACCTTACAAAGGCAGTATTAACAGATATTATAAAGGCTTATGAAGGCAGTGAGTACAATCATTTTATAGCAAGACAAAAAAGAGACAACAAATCACTTACCTGACGAATGACTACAGTGTCTTGACAACAAAAACGGAACATTGCGACATAATGACATCAAATGACTAATAAGTAACAGCGACACAAAAGCACTACGGGGGAAGAGATTTAAGACACCAATGGTTATTGCTACGGTTCACTTTGGAAATGGAAGTTTGGGTTTAAGATGACTATGCTGCTTTTTATATGAAATTATATACGAGATTAGGTCACAATTCCTATGACGGGGCAACTATGATTTAAGCGTGTTAAGATGGAAGTATATTATGATCAACGGCGGCAATTAAATTTGCTATATTACAATTGGATACAAAAGAGAACAATTTCATGGAAACTGAGAGGAATGAATGTGTTAGGAATGTTAGGACTCTCCACTTTTCGATTTGCATGAGAATAATCTGTTCGGCTATAGGATTCCACTGTTGCCCAACTCACACCCCATTACTCTTCACGTCACACCAATCGATTGCATAGCACATCAATCAACCAACCCACCGACCCACCGACCGACCGACTGACGAACCAACCAACCATCAACCAGCCGAGCCAACCAACCAACTAACCAGCCAACCAGAAAACCAACCAACCAACCAACCAACCATCAATCAATCAACCATTTAGTCAATAAACCAACCAACCAACCAACCAATCAGATTCAAGATTTCAAGATTCAAGATTTTTATTTGTCACATACATATACATACTTCCATACATATATGCAGTGAAATGTAATTGTAATTGCAATCAGCCAATCAATCAACCAATCAATCAACCAAACACCAGTAAATTGTTATTTATTAAGACATTTCAACACTCCTGGGAATGCATTGCCCCAATTGAGTTGTTGTTGAGTACTGAATTACCGCACCAAGCCTTTAGTGACTTGTTAACTACTCCGTTAGCCAACCACCTCTCTGCGACCGGCGGTGCTGAAATGGTCGCAGAGAGAAACACCTGATTGATTGTTTCAATCAGGTGTTTTGCTGAAACACCTGACCGAAAAATATGGTGAGGGGCTCGAGGGGATTACAGTATCCGGGCGGGGTTGTTGTTATTTGGGAATCCACGGACAAAGCTGCTTAGCCCCAACCCGATCAACCGTGAGGGAGGCTAAAACTGAGCAGCGGCCGAGGCAGACCCCCGGCTCAGTGCGTGTCTGAACCCATTGACGGGGTTTTCAAAGCAAACCCGCTTGCTAGAGCACACAGAATTTCTGCGTGGCCGCACGGCAGAGCTCGACTCACCCTGGGAAAGGCTGACACAATGCCGCGGCTCTCTGAAGCAGAACTAAACAGGCCCCGAAGCCCTCGCCACACCAAGGAGGCCTGTGTCGACTCCCGAATAACACGGGTCCACCCACCCCGGGGCAGGGGGCAGTGGGCTGAATTTGGCACAGAGCAGAACAAGTCTGAAATACCTACAGTACCTACTGTATGCTTAGTCCTGTTAACACAATCAACGGAATGAGGGGCGTCAACTCTGTTTAAACCACAAGGCTTTCAGGGACAGTATGGCGGACACAGAAAACCATGGAACACAAACAAGTTCTCCATGCCATGAGTTGAACTGCCATACGCAGGCTCCTTTGTTTTGACCACTTTTTTGAAATGACTAATAGTTGTTTACCAGGTGGGAGCATATGATACGTTTTAATCATGCGTTTAGTTGACAACATGTAAAGGCGTGGTCAGTAAGGGACGATGGTGGAAGTACAAGACAGGACGAACAGACACAGGACAGATGGACAGACCTGCAGCTCTTCAATACGTCTCTGTAACACATCGAGACTGTTGCTTTTAAACTGATGGAAACCGTGAGAGGGAATGGCCTGAGCAAAATGTCAAACAACACAACAGGGTGGGATAAAAAAAAGGGAGGAAACAAACAAAAGGGAGGGAAAATAAAAGGGAAAAAAATGGTCACAAAACTGAAACAGTTTTAGAATTTCAATTTGTATCACAGCCTTTTTTTAACGCCCTATGATGAAACACCACCAGTGCCAGTTAACACCACCCTAAAATATGAGATACAGATATAGCACACCGGAATGTAAATACATTAGTTAAAAAGTTTTAATCAATCCATGCATTAAGTGGACGCTATGAATCAAAATCACCTGTGCAGGGATTTGTCCTCCGTTCCTCAACCAGGTGAGCTTGGGAGTGGGCGACCCAGACGCCCTGCAGTAGAGCCTCAGCGTGTCCCCCTCATGGACCTCGACATTTTGGGGACTGACTTGAACTTTGGGCTGGCTGCCCTGGCCACCTGAGCTGGACCCTGAGAGGAAAATGTATCCTATTAATTACCATAAAAAGGAAAACTCAGCTGCAGTGCTCCTTGTGTCTTTCTGCGTACTTTGGACATAGAGGGAGACCCGGGCCGTGTGCTCGCCGTAAGTGTTCAGGGCCTTGCAGGTGTACTCTCCCTCATCGGCCTGATCCACAGACGTGAAGGTCAGCACTCCACCTCGCACCACCGCTCGAGGACTCATCCTGTTACCTGGACCTCCTGAAACAGCAAAGTGTACACTTTAAATGATCAAAATAACGTACGAGTAATTTCTACTCACGGGTTCTTATGCCCCCTTGTGGTTATCATGGATTGCCATCGTGACTGACATGCATTGAACTATATGTCTAATGTACAAAACTGACAGGTATACCGTCTGTCCAGCTAGACACGCTGAAATTGACTTTCAGAGCTTTCAGAACTCGGGTCAGATCTAGTGAGGTGGCACCAGATCTTACCTATCCACTCAATGGCGGGGCTGGGATTCCCGGTCACCGTACAGCGGAACTCCGCCCGCTGACCTTGCTGGACGTTCAGCACTGAAGGGGTGACTATGGCCGCAGGCTGGGTGCCTTCAGCAGCTAACACACGGAGATACAGCAGTCAAGCAGAACTCAAATCAATGTACATAGGGAGAAAGAGTGAGCTTTCTTGACCTTTGCTGACAGCACAGCGCAAGCTGCTAGGAATTCCTTGGATGGATGGATGCGTTTGATCAAAAAATGAATTGACCAGACAACAGTGCGAGAGGACGGCAGACCACCCCACCCCCCCACGCCTTTGGCTGCCTTGGTCCTCAGAGCAGACAACACAGATGAGAGGTGGCAGGCCGGCCTTGGCATAGCCTCTAGGCACATCGCGGACTGCGCCAGATTGGCTGACTGGCATAATCACAGGACGACGGGGCAAAGAAAGCCCTCATTCAATAACCAGGGAGGAGTATCTGGCTATCTAAGCAGGCAGAAGCCCTCTGGGACTGGCCTGGGCTGTGCCACAACCAGGGCGCAGATTCGGCGGGGCTGGAACATTATGGGCTGTGAGATATTTACTCTCAGCCTCCAGAGGGTGAGACTTGAGATTCTGAAAGTCTAGACTAATGTGAGTGTCACGATAACAAAAGGCACGATTCCTATCCTTTAAAATCTAGATTTGTATATCTTCTCTTTTATTAAAAAAAGGATTGGGTGGTAATCAAATACTCTGTAAAGTAGAAAGGAGAGAGCCGCACACCCAAATAGCTCCCGTTTAAAGGATTTGGTTCATGCAGTGAGAGCCTTGTTTCAAGTACAAGGCTCTTCCTCAGACTTGAGAAGGGAATCAAATATTCACCATAATAACCTGAGTTGGTTGTTTAATGGTATCTGAGTAAAATGGACACATCGTTCTGCCAAGGATCATTGGTATTAGAATGAATCAGTACCAGTGCACCTATTCAATAACGTACATGAATAAATCCAATCAGTTTAGCTCTATTGAGAGCTGTGTCATTAAATCATCCTTGTAAAAACGGAATTCAGCTTTTATGTGATTCATACAGTTTGGCCAACGGGCCGAGGTGCATCTGACAGGCAGTGGGAGCTGTGGTCCCCACACACACTAAGTGGCACTCATTGAGCTACAACCAGGTAAATATCATGGGATCTAACGAGGTGGTGATGGGATGTATTAAGCACAGTATGATGTTTGAAGCCCAGGTGATAGCTACTTTCCAGTGCAGCATGGTTCCTGAGGAGAAAGATGGAAAGGGAAGGGAAGAAGGCCACTCCTGTCTCTTGAGTGTTGAGTGTTCTTCATCATCATCTTAGCGTCCCCAGATTATCAAATGCCTGGTACTTTTCAAAGTACAATTTCCAATTTTGAATGAGAAAAGGTGGTCAGAATAGTGATTGTGATTCTTTGGACTACCTGGACTCAACACTCAGAAGGAGCTTCCCAAATGAATGAACATGCAAGTATCCCTGCAGTGATGGACCTGCATGAACACAAGGAGTCTGGCAGGACAGGGGAATGCTCATGTACAACAAGTCATGACATTTTCCTTGACACTTAAATACACGTATGAATGTCATCCACCTAAAACCCAGATAATACTAAGGGCAGGTTGCCATCTTTAGAGCTCGGTGGATCTAAAGATGTTTTCTCTCCGACATTCTATCTGCGTGTGTTTGTTTACGTGCACGGTGGGTTCCTACAGTGGTTCCTGTTACAGTGGTTCCTGTTAGTGTTTGTTGTACATGAACATTACCGGGTACCAATATATCCATGCTGCATGCTGCAGATGAATGCATGCATGACAGAGGGAGAGAGAGACAGAGAGAGAGAGAGAGGGGGGGGGGGGAGGGTTGGGGGAAACCATGACCATGCAGACTTACGCTTTCTATGTCCTTCAAACATTTCATAGGCTGTGTAAAACATCTGAGTCTGTGAAGCCTCTGGAGACACGGGGGAAGGAAGGGAGGAGGGAGGAAGGAAGGGAGGGGACAGGTGAACTGACATGTCAGGTTTTTATTTTTTTGGGGGGTGGGGTGGGGTGGGGGGGGTGGAGCGGGGGGATGGGGTGGGGTGTTTCTTGTAGTTTCTCCGAGAGGCTGCCTCCGGGGGCTCATTGTCTTAGTCACGTCCCGACGTACAGTATATACTTATCTCCGTCCATGAGCTGCTGGCGGTTTTGTCCCGTTATTTCCATTAAAGTGAGTCACACCAAATGTAAACACACACACAAGATTATTAACAATGTAGTGGAATTCAATTCACACCAAACATGCGGGAATGACTTTCTCTGTCGTGGAACGTACAGTACAGTATGTACGACGCAGAGGAAAGTCATTTTGTTGTTTAATGAAATTAATACAAATTAATGGTATTATATTATATTATAATATATTCATTTGTTGCTCTGAGCCATTGATTTCATAGTAATACGTGCTCACATCCACTTACCTTTTACGCTCATTGAACATTCAACAGTACATACATGTTTACCAGAGGAAGACAAATAGTGTCACGTACGCACGCACGCACACGCACACACACACACTCACACTCACACACACACAGAGACACAGGCAGACCATGACTATGGGGACAGATGCGTAAGCAGAAGACACAACGGCACAAAAGACACGAAGAAAAGAAAGCCAAACACTAGACACTAGACATGCAGGTTAGTAATAAGCAATATTAATATCCATAAATCTCCGTTAAATATCCAAACTGGTCTTTATACAGCTTGTGCTTGTGCTGACCTCAAAAGAACCAAGATACTCTCTGCACTCCATTCAGTAAGTTGCAAAAATAAAAATAAAATCTTAGGGCTATTGTCATTATTTTAATCAAAAGTTGTGTGTTTGTTGTCTTTCCACAAAATTATTTCACAGTTAAGATAAATACAATACATTGTGACATATGTATACATACATATGTATACATGCAATGTATACAATACATTGTGACATGTATATATTACATCGGCAGGTTGGTATGAAAATCAAAACAAACAAAAACAAAAGAAAAACAAACATAAATTCAGTAAGAATATCTTTACAATAGCACCGGTGGATACAGTGGCAGTTAATACCGTGGATACATTTTAATAAAACAAATGGTTGTAAAAGTAGTAAAGGACTCCAAACCCCGTGGTTCAAAATGTGCCCTCCATATAAAAACGTGGTGTCTTAAAACGTGGGTTGTTTTTTTTTTTCCAAATGCATTCATTAATTTCCCAAATTTCACAAACCGATACATTTCATAAATTCTTTACATAAGCCTGAAAGTATACACGCCCCAATCGACAAAGCAGGCATTCCCCTCAATATTGGAATGCCGTGGAATCATTTGCGGATAAAATAAATGATTTAAAGAAGTGTACCATTGTATCTAAGATTGACGGATGGGTAAGTAACAGCAAAATAATGTATACAAAATGACATTTTCTTTCACTTTTGCATTTCAAGTCAGTCTCAAAAACACCGAATATTACCACATGAGCCTTAGTAACACTTGCAGGGGATAAACGGCCATTACTGGGAATCCTTGTGAAAGTCAACAGTGATATCTCATCTCTGGAGCGAAGCAGCAATATTAAAGCAGTAAAACAAAAACAGCACACACAGGTTGGACCTGGTGCATGGCTGATGTAGCACCGTATCGTTCATTCGTAAACATTCTTCGGTACGACGCAGCAGATCGGAACGATTTTTCGGGGGGGTAGGATACTGGATGCGAAGGGATCGGATATTCCCGGTTCTCTCATTGGGCGAAAAAAACGCATCCTCCGAGTCCTCCTCAAATGTCCCGGTCCTGGAGGTCACCGAATTCCTCCCTGACTGCCAATACAGCTCGAGATGTGACGGGGGTCCCGGGATCCCAGGGGGGAAAGATACAGAACCCAGACACTAAGGCACCAGCACCCGTATGGGGATAAAGAATCTAGCAGTGAAAAAACTCTCAGCAGCTAAACCCAGCGACCGAGAAGCGCTCAAGAACCACCACCGATTAAACCCAACACAAATGAGGAAAAAAAAAAGATAGGCAGTAGCATTGTTCACCATAAGAGATTGCCCCATGAAATCAAAGATAGAGTCATTCAAGGCAATGAGTCTTGGTGGAATGCATTTTTTTTTTTAAAGCTTCCATGAAAAAAAATGAAAATTGGAAATCAGGACCTCACCACCATTAAGATTGGCCGCGCGTGCAAATCAAAAATAAAACAAAACAGACCCACAAGCTGTCTATTAAAAAAAAAAGAAAGAAAGAAAATAAATAATATTTTAAATCAAAAATGGAAAGATCCAGCAATTAGCGACATACAACGCACATTACAAAGCTTAGCGATGACGTTATGTGGGAGCAGGGCATACAGACACTGAAAGACTGAGAGGTTAGAGAGCGTGAGGCCGGTTATTAGGTTAAACCCATAGCACGCATTGTGAAACGCAGTGAAAACACTGCAGCATGCGCCATTCCAAGATGGAGGGGGAAGTAAGAGGCGGAGGGGGGTCTAGGGGGAGAACAATGGCAACCGGAGCTGGTAGAGGGGGGATGGCATGGAGGTTGAGGGGTAAAACGGAACGTGGTGCCTTGGATCACGAACCTGCGATGTAGAGGATGGCGTTGCCTTCATCCATGGCAAACATGTTGGAGCCCGTGCACACGTAGACGCCCGCGTCCTCGGGCTGGACGTTCTGAATTGTCAGGATGCCGTTAAAGTCCATGGCCCGGTTGGGCAGCTTGCCGTTTCCCAGGCGCGTCCACACCAGGGTGTAGGCTGGGGACTGCAAGAAGTAAAGAAATATACACACATTCAAAGCAAGAATCCAATAAATAGGTTTGTCATTATGTGTGACAAAGTATTATCATACAGTATAAGGCTTTTTTTTTTTCTGAGCTGAAGCCAAAAAGTAGAAGCTAAGACACTAGCTATAACACTAGGCATACTAGTGTAAAACCCATTCAAATCACAATTCCTTCTCAACGTATTCTTTGATTTAGTAAGTAGTCGTGTAATAAGGAGGATGATGTGCAGCCAGCCAGGCGTTTCTCGCAAATGAACTCCCTTCAGAATGATACATGACCGCTCTATCTGGGGTTAGTTTGCGATAATGACCGGCTGGCTGCACATTATCCCTTAATTATTTTATTGCCACATGGCTTTGCTTACACTTCACAAACACATCACAACCAGTTCTATGAGCTCAAAGATCATTGCACATATCTATCCATGATATTTGGTCTTCATCTGTTCTTACCTTGCTCTTGGCCGTGCAGATAAAGCTCACCGCCGACCCTACCCTGACACTCTGCGCTTTGGGCTCCTCAACGGTGACCTCAATGGGTTTAGATGAGACCGCTGGCAAAATTCAAACACACAATTAACTCATAACATCCCTCAAAATGGGGGAATATTGATCATGAATTATAAAGGAGAAGAAGTGAGTTAGTAAAACGGTATTTGCAGCGTGTTCCTTCTTGGCGTTGGACGAAGGGACTTGGGAGATAAATACAACAGTGAGGCTAGATGAACTTAGGATTTGGCAGTAAGCTTGACAAGCTTGAAAAACACAGCTCTTGATCAAATCTAAGGGCTAAGAGGATTATTAAGGATCCAGTGGCTGCGGTCGGGCAGCAGCCTTCACAACCACAAGACCACAACTGAGAGACTCAGAAAGAGCTTCTTACCCCAGGCCATAAGGAAGAAGAAGAACTTTGTCACAAACTAAGACTCCACTCATAAATACTGTGTCCACCTCATTGCTGTAATAATTGTACACATTTTATATTTTATATATCTTATATTTTCTATATCCCTTGATATTCATTTTTTATTATATTCTAAGTTTGTAAATACTGCACAGCAAACATTTCACAATGTGCATACTGTAGTTTCTGTTGTTTTTGACTGTTGGTACATCTCGCTCACCTGTACAGTATTCCCTGGTATTCCTTGATATTCACCTTCTCAGTTCTCAACCATTGCAGAGCAAATATTTAACTATGTACATAAACATGCACATACATTTCTTCTACTGTGGAGCAGTGGAGAGCATCCTGACAGGCAACATCGCTGCCTGGTTTGGGAACTGTAATGCTCAGGATAGGCGGGCCCTGCAGAGGGTGGTGCGTTCAGCTGAACGTACCACTGGAACTACCCTCCCCTCCCTGCAGGACTTATACACCAGGAGGAGTAGTAGCAGAGCCCCCAGGATCATGAAGGCTCCTCACCACCCCAACAACAGACTGTTCCAGCTGCTGCGGTCAGGCAAGCGCCTCCACAGTCACACAGCAAGGACAGAGAGACTAAGACAGAGTTTCTTCCCACAAGCTGTAAGAACTGTCAATGCTGACCTCACCAGGGGTGCCACTTTAATCCACATATCTGTATATACATAAACAGCCTATCCCATATACATAAGTCTATCCCATATACATAAGTCTATCCCATATTCATAAGCCTATTCCCTTTATTCTATTTTGTACCCCCACTCTGCCTTACCTTTGAGTTCTTATTTTATTTTATTTTATTCTATATATTTTATTTTATAGTATTCGACTTACGAGTGAAGTAGATTTTTTAGCTAGCTATTGTGTTAAGTCTAGAACATATTGTGCATAATCACCAGGTGCGCTGCACTGACATTTCACTGCATTTACGTATGTATGGAAGTATGTATATGTATGTGACGAATAAACCTCTTGAATCTTGAACATATACATAGCTTCTGTGGTTGATTGTTGGTATGTATTTTAAATGCTGTATAAAGATTTTTTTATTTGAGGGTTAGGGTTAGGTTATTTTTATATTCCAATTTTAATTTTTAATTTTTCTATTTGTAATACTCTGCCATGCACAGTCTCTTCAATCTAGAGATTGTCTAAAAAATGTCACTACATGCTGTAGACCCTGCAATATGCATATGACAAATAAATCTTTTGAACTTTTGAAACTTTAAAATGTCATCTGGAGCACATCAGATTTTATCAATCAATTCCAGTAATCAGTCATACCAGAAATGCAACAAAATGATATCAAAAGCATACACAACTCTGAATTCTAAGACTATACTACAATCAGAAAACTGCAAGCTGAATTGAAATATGAGCTCTTAGGAGTTCAGACGTTTAACGAAAGTCAGGCCCAACATTCTAAGTTTTTCATTTCAAACTTGAGTTCTTACTATATGCCTTAAGCTGTCTCCAGACAGCTCCACTGAATAAAGCTGAAAGCCCCTTTTAACCCACCAAATCTCAACTTGGCCTTGACAGGCTGTGATTGGGCAACTCGAGCACCTACCATAAGGCCCGCCCCCCAGGGGCAGGCCTGATGTCTCAGCCAGGCACATGCAGAAGCAGCACTGTTGGACCTGTTTTCTTGTGTAAACTGTTTGAGTCTGCAGCTTGAAGTCATCCGCCATCGGGCCGGCATCTTTGGTTACCTCCCTAGTCATCCCTGTACTGCCGAACTGCCTACGAGCATCTTGGGGGAGGGCGTGGTGGAATCTGACCTTAGACCTTGTTTCTAGGCCACACTCCTCCGCCTCTCTTGATCTCCCTCAGCAATCGGGCCAGGTGGATCAGAAGGAGTGTGACGTGCAATAGGAGTGGCACGACTTCCTAGCAGCCCAGCGGGGCACTGAGGAGGAGGAGGAGGGGGAAGGAGACGAGCCAGGTGAGGAGGCACATGGTGCTGCCTCAGAACCGTCCTTGGCGTGTAGGCTGACGCTGAATCTGATGGAGAAGTCATTCAAGGCCGCGGGGCAGGCTACAGCACTGCCGAATAATGTCTGCCTGTTACATGCCTACTAGGCCAGCCTCTGACGGGGGCTGGAAGGGGAGGTCACACGTATGTGGAACTGTGCAAGGCAACCAACTTCTGCCTCACTCTGGCCAAGGATGCAGCGCAAGACGTAGGGGGTGTGATGGGGTTTTCAGTGGTGAAGCAGCGCAACCTATGGATGAACCTGTCTCAGATATCTAAAGAGGATAAAAAAGGAACCTGGACGCTCCGGTGAGCGTCTGAACTATTTGGGCCCATTGTGGACATCATGACCCACAAGTTTGAGCGACAGCAGAAAGAGTCGGTGGCATTGAGTAACTTCATGCCCCGAACGGACCCAGTCCCCGCGTTGGGAGCCCCGACAGAACTGTTTTTGCCGGAGAAGGCCATTTGCCCGGTAGTGGACAGGATGAGAAAATGTGTTTTTTCAGCAGATGTTTCCTCATTCAAAAAAAAAAAAAAAAAAGACGGCTTTTCTCTGAGACCAATTCTGGATCTCAGAATTTTAAACAAATAACTGAGAAAGCTCCCGCTTTGAATGTTAACACACCAACACCTGTTCAAATCGATCCGACGGAGAAACTGGTTCATGTCGGTGGATTAAAAACAGAAAATATCTGAGGTTCCCCTTTCAGCACATGGCATACGAGTTTCATGTTCTCCCCTTCTCGTTCTGTCTCTCTCTCTGAACCCCACAATATTCACTCTTTGTGTGAAGGCAGCTATTGCCCCTCTCCGCACCCAGGGAATGGTTCTGTCATGTCTGGACGATCTCCTGATTATATTCATGCTGTCTCAGTCCAAAGTTGCCAGGGTACGTCCGGTTATGGTCCTGCTGGGCTTGATGGGTCAGCTGCACTCCCACTGGGTGTGTACAGGATTGGTTTATAAAACAGTGGGTGCGTTCATCCAGGGACCTCTCCCGGTTACTGACCATTACGCAGAAGGGTCAAAGCAACCTGATGCTTTGGCTGACCCCTGACAACCACATGAAAGGGGTCCAGCTGGGTCCGGTAACACTACGTCTGGTGATCAAAACCAATGCCTCCCTGTATGGCAGGGGTGTGTTGTTAGCGAGGGCCAGATGGTCAGCGGGTGCTGGGCAGGCACATGAGACCCGGCGCATCAATATGTTGGAGTAAGAGGCAGTCCAGCTGGCTCTGTTACACTTCGCACTGCAGGTGAGGGGACACCACAAACAGATACATTCCAACAACACCGTGATTGCTTAAGTGTACCATTGCTTAAATCAATCGTCAAGATGGCATCCACTCCCTAGCCATCATTAGGTCAAGGATTTTTTTGGCCAATCCTGGGAGCGGACTTATTATTGAGGGGACGGACGCAAACGTCGGATTGGTGCATTCATTCACTGGTCATGGACATGATATGGCGTAAATTCGGCCAACAGAGATAGATCATCGATGGTACTCCATTCGGAACAACGACCCCCCATTAGGCCATGATGCCCTGGCTCACTGCTGGCATCGGGCTCGTCTGTATGCATCCCCTTACCTCCCACTGTTGCAGCAGGTGCTGAACAAGGTGAGGGTGGACGGGGTGGAACTGGTTTTCGTGGCACCTTGGTGGCTGACACAGATTTGGTTCGCGGACCTGAGGTCCCTCATCATGGGTACGTGGTCTGCTTCTGTTGGACCTCCTGACGCAGGCAGTGGGAGAAATCTTCCATCCCGCTCCCCACAAGTGAAAACTGGTCACCTGGCCCCTGAGCAGGACCGGCTATTAAACCAAGGTCTACCCATTGAGGTGGTTGAAATAATTCAGAGCGCTAGAGCCTCGTCAACGAGGGCACTTTACACATCCAAATGGCTAGCCTTTGAGTGTTGGTGTGTGACGCGTGGAGATGATCCATTACACTGTAATATTGGGGTCATACTAAGTATCGTCAAAGGTCTGCATGTAAGAGGCATGGTGCCTTCCACTCTCAAGGTGTACCTGGCCACTATATCGCGTCTCATAATGGAGTGAATGACAAGCCCCTGGGAAGTCACATTTTGGTATCCAGGGCAAGGCAGTGTGGGCGGTGTGCTGTCACTGACTCCGAAATTAGATCTGGTTCTGGTGTTGAATGCCTTAACAAAATCTCCATTTGAACCGCTTCACAAGATGGGAGTACAATTTTTGTCATTGAAGTCAGCACTGCTTCTGGCATTGTCTCGGTGAAACATGTGGGAAATCCAGCCGAACTGCCTATTTGCCAGTCCTGCTTGGTGTTCTCCATGGACAATCACAGGGTTAGATGGAAACCCAATCCGGCTTTTTACCCCAAGAATATAAAAGCGTGATTCAAATCGACCACAATTGATCTCTATTTGTTTTCACCACCTCCCTTTGGGTCAGAGGAGGCTGCATACTCTGTGCCCTGTCTGGGCGCTATTGATCTATGTGGAGTGCACGCGTGCCGTACACCAGTCTGACCAGCTTTTTGTCTGTTATGGATCTCGGACAATTGGGAAACCTCTGTCCAAAGATCGTCTCTCTCACTGGATAGCGGAAGGGTTCTCATTGGCCTACTCCTCCGTGGGGCAGAAACCCCAAGAAGGTCTTAAAGTACATTCTACTAGGGGTGTGGCTGCCTCGTGGGTGTTGTTACGAGGGGTTTCGGTCGAGGAGGTGTGAGGTGCTGCTTTCTGGACTACCCCACACACGTTCCCCAGATTCTATAGTCTTGACATGAAGGTGTCAGCAATGGCCCAGGCTGTTTTGACAGTTGCCCGGTGTTAGCCTGCATACAGCGTTCGCTTTGTGGTTGAGAGTGATTACAGACAGGTGATACAAGCTCAGCTGTATGCAGAATCCCCACCCACGGTCGGGCTGAAGGGGTGGTAACATAATTTACCTCCGCACCCTATTAGGGGATTGGGGTTTGAGGTCACATCTGCAAGTTGTTCCTTCGAATGGCCTACCCAGACCCTGGGTTCTATGTCTCTGCCTTTCGGGGCTTGAAAAGGACAGTGAGATTTGGGGGTATGTAATATAGCACAGTAAGAACGCGAGTTCGAAATGACGTAAAACGTTTGGGTTGTGCTACAACCCTTGTTCTATGAATGAAGAACGACAGTTCTTACTGGGGGCCTCACTGACATATGTCAGTGCGTGTCGCAGCCCGCACATGTCTTCAGGTCATATGCTAGAAGGTCAAGTTCGTCATTTTTGGTAATAGGTCTTGCTTCCAACAGCGGAGAGCTGAATAAGTAAAGAGGAAGTATGACAGGCCCAGTATAAGTACTGGGGTTCCCCCAGTATACTGTATATACTGGGGGACGGACCTAACGATGGGTGTCCGAGTGGCCGAATCACAGCATGTCAAGGCCAAGTTGAGACTTGTTGGTTAAAATGGGCTCTCAGCTTTATTATGTGGAGCTGTCTGGAGACGGCCTAAGGCATACTAAGAACTCTTGTTCTTCATTTGTAAAACCAGGGTTTGGCACAGGCACAACCCAAACGGTATGGTCTCGATTATATCCGCTGCTGTCAGCAACATGAAAGCAAAACCCAATGTGCTTGCCGGGGGAAAGAAAATTACCTGTGACGACAATCTCAGCACGGCTCCTGTTGGTGCTGCGCTGGTCCGTGCAGGTACAGACATAGACGCCAGCGTCGCTGGGCTGGACGGTGGGGAAATGCAGCTCCACTCCTAAACACAGGAGTGAATATGGGATGGGGGGTCTATTAGCATGAAATATTCCAAAACATTTCAATTTCCATAGGGTAAGGAAGTACATTAAAAAGCCTTAAGTGACCTTGTCTGCGTTGGTCAGCAGTGTTGGAGATGGGCCGCCTGTCCTCCCTGGACCAGTGGAAGTAGTGCGGAGGGGAACCGGTCACCTGGCACCGTAGGGTGACGGAGCTGCCCTGGGACACCAGCACCCTCTCGGGGTAAACCTTCACCACCAGGGAGGCTGCGTCTGGCAAAGTATGTGTATGGAGTACTTTAGAGAATTTTCTTCTTTTGGAAAGAGGTCCCAGTCTTCCTACAACACCTTGAAAGGAGCCCAGACTTACCACTGTCAGGGCGGCATTTCACTCTGTCTGATGGGTTCCCAAAATATCCAGGCGCACAGCTGGTGAGGAGAAAAATAGACAATATAAATAATCACAGGAAACATTTTACAGAAAGCAAATTCGGTAGCAGTGTAATAAGTGGGATGATATTGCCATTCGGTCATTATCATATATTAACCTGCTTGCTCACCTGACAGGTGATCAGGTTATTTTGCGATAATGACCGGCTGGTTGCACATTATCCCGCATATTACACACCTACTTACTAAATAAAATAATACATTGAGATGGAATATTGATTTGAATCCAATCCAGATGTAGTTGCCCTAAACAACGGTCATAATTAACAGACAGCAGTCATTATTCATAAATGATTGCCGCTATTGACCAATCAGAATCGAGTATCCCACACAGCTCTTCAAATGTCAAATGTGACTTAGATAAGTCATTGACTAAATATTGTGCTCAATAAGGTGGGAAGAGATTACTTTTTGTTAGTACAATTTGCACTTGGATAATGTCATCGATCCCTTTGACGTGTCTGAAAAAGTTTTGTTTTGCAGGGGATTATCTTACCGTTCACAGTACTGCCCTGTGTAGCCAGGCTGACAGGCAGTGCACTGGTAGCCTCCATTACCGAGGCTCTCACAGGTGGGGGAGAACCTGTTAAGTGGGTTCAACACACACACACACACACACACACACACACACACACACACACACACACACACACACACACACACACACACACACACACACACACACACACACACACACACACACACACACACACACACACACACACACACAATGGACATATATATAGTGGGGTTACAGGAATTACAAGGATTTCGCTCTGTCATGTGTTTTTTTTTAATTTTACATGAATTTGTAATTGTTTTTATTATTAATACAATATTATGTAAACCAAACGGAAAGCGCATGCCTTGCTAGAACCAGGAGGAGAACAACCCTGTACTAGCATTGGACTGGGATCACAGGTTGGATGGTTGCTACTCACTGGTTCTCTGGGTCGGTATGGGGGCAGGCGCAGGGCTGGCAGTCCTCTGGCGTCCCCACCGTGGGGTCTCCAAAAAAGCCTGGAGCACACTGTTCACAGAGCTCGCCCTGAGTGTTGTGCAGGCAGCTCTGGAAAAGGAGAAACAAATATATAAACACTACTTTTCGGACTACCGACCTCTTTAGAATCTCTATTTAGGGTTTCACAGAAATGGGATTTTTCTGGGAATGATCCGTACTGTGCAGATGCCCGTCTCCGGGTGGCAGGAGTCCGAGTGGCCGTTGCACTCGCACAGCTCGCAGTGTCCCAGGTACAGGCCTCCCCCGGTGCGGGTGTATCCAGATGCACAGTCCTCAAAAACATATTGGAATTTGTTTACATGTGAGTCTTCAAAGTTGTATTCATTGCATTCTGGATTGACTGAACCTGAACAATGATTGAATAGTTCCCTATGGTCTATTATCAACAAAAAATAAAAATAAAAATGCATATATAGATATATCAAATCACAATACATAGTGAATCGTAAAAACTGTAGTATTGTAATGGCACCCCGATGGACCCCTGGCAACCTAGAATTCCCTGAAGATTCCTGTTGCTAGGGCACAATGACACCAATTATGTTTTTTTGATTATTATGAATAATAATATCATCAATACTTCTATAGGAGCAAACTAGAAAGAAATCATCTACAATAACTCTTCATAACATAGTCATAACAACACAGTTATTATCATATCTTGTGTGGTCTACCTGGCAGGAGAGTCCCTGGTATCCGGGCGGGCAACGGCACTGCTCCACTTCCAGCGCCTGCGCCAGGCCACTGTAGTTAGGCACGGCCACCTCCATGCTGACCTCGGAGATGCTGGAGGAGCGCATCTCGCTAGAGTACGATGCTCGTATCAAGATGTCATCCAGGTCGGCTAGGACCATCATCAGGTGTTCCCGGGTGGCCGGCATGCCATCGGGGCGACGCCAGTGTTCCTACAGGAAAGTGTGTTATCATACTTCCGTCAAAAATGTTCAATGTTTTTATATTAATTTCTTTCAATGGTGTAGAAAAGAGGACCACAGTAGAGACCTATCGAGATTATTAAATACATCACATAAAAAAATATATATTTTATAAGATAATATATAATAGGAAATTAGTAAATAAAGAATATCAAATTAAATATATTACTGAATATTCATCACTTCAAAATTACCATTACTCTAAGAATATAATAAGAGTATTCCTTATTAACATTTAAAGAATACTTTAATGTAACTGTCTGCTAAACTGTCTCAGTGACAGTATAGCCCCAGAGTAATAATGGTGGTAATGTGTAAGATAAGAACAAAAGGATTCATGTATAATACCTTTCTCTCTATTAGAGACAACTGACATGCTTCTTTGCTTCAAAAAACCTTCATAGGCAATAGAACCACATCGACGCAGACAACCGTGACTCTCACCTCTCTGAACACAATCTCAAACTTGTTGAACTCTCTGGTCCCCTGCTGTCTCCTGTTCCAGGGCTGGCGGGCCACCAGGGTGATGTCATTACCCTGCAGGAAGAACCATAACAGCAGAAAGGTGAAAAAGGAGACTAGAACAGTAACCACAGCAGCAGGGAAATTAAAGAAGCAACGAGCAACGACTTACAATAATCTGAACATCTGCGTCGTCCAGGGTGGTTCCTCTGGGACCAGCCACATAGGAGATAGTGTACATCAGTTTACCGCCGTAAGAGCCCACCTGGAAGAGGGAGCAAAGAGGTCCACGGATCAATTACAGGTCAAGGAACACTTTCTCTGAGACAGCCACCCCTTTGCTAAAGACCCAAATCAACGGAAATCAAAAGAACCGCAGCATCGTTTGGTGTGATCGCAAGACCTTACAAAAGTGATGTTTGACCTTTTCTTACTGACTGGGGAACAGAGGATAGTTGATTATGAGCAAAAAGGATCATTATGGTTCATCATGGTTCCATCTTGTTAACTTAGCTGGCTGGCAAATGAGGATACAGTGAAGGAGGGAGGGCCGCTGGGAAGGAGTGTTGATAAGAAGGGATGAATCATCACATGAAAGTATGAGGGGGTGATTAAGTCAGACAGATCAGGGTGGAGGTATGTGTGTGTGTGTGTGGGGGGGGCAGGGCTGGAAATGATGGAGTACAGGAGGATTGCAGGGCTGGTATTGGGTATGTGTGTGTGTGTGCCTCCCAGCAGGTTAGCCGGAGGTTAAAAACACACTCGGGAGGCGGGGTTGGGCGATTCGGGGGTTGGTTCAGGTTCAGGCCGGCACGGTTACCTTGTCCCCCGTGAACTGTGCCGGGAGCTGCCAGTAGAGCAGGTCGTCCTGGTGTGATCTAAAACCTTTGTAGACCAGAGCGTACTGAGAGGCACAGGAGGAAGGAGAGCCAGATGAGCGTGGGCAACAGAGAGATAGGGCGAGAGCCCAAGACATAGCAGCAGAGAGAGAGAGCAAGCAGGCAAGCAAAAGGAGTGAGGGGAGGCAGAATGGCGATGTGGTAATCATTGTGATGAACGTAGTACCTGACACTAGGGCCGGGCCATATATAGATATAATATTGATATTGTGATATGAGACTATAACTATTATTAAATGTTGTCTTTAAGGCTGCATTAGAGTACCGCAATTTTCTTAACTTCACAGATGTTTCTAGCTGTTCTAAGATGCTGTTAACAGCAACTTCCATTGTCAACAATGTGAAAATGACAGGTTGAGATGCGTCCAAGATGCTCTGTTTTGGACCAGTCAACAGTATAATCACTACTGTAAAAAAACGATGTTAATCTCATGTGAACAATCAGAGTGTTCAATCTCTAATCCCACCTAGTTGGCAACCTTTATATAACTGTAGGAAAATGCCACCCAGTTTCTGTGTGGAATCATGCAAAACGCTACCCTTGATGCCTTTCTCGCTTCTTTGAACAATACCATCCCTACACACTTATGTGATAGGAGTTCAATAGACTCCAGTGAGCCAGAGCGCTGTGACAAATCACAGTGCTAAACATTAACCACCCTGTACAAAGGCCGCCCGTTGTTCATTAACTACAAAAACGGTTTATCACTGGGAGGGTAGCAGTTTTCTATGACTTTAGGTAGATGCAGTAGGTGAGTCAAGGGAGTCAATCAGCCGGAGAGAAAACCAATGCAAACCATCTACCTTGCCGCTGGCCCCAGAGCCGCGAGCAGAGGTCTTGCTCACTATGTTCTTCTGGTTGCTCTAAGAGTATTAGTCACAGGGGGCCAGATCCAATGAGAAAATAAAAGTAAGCATTTAAAACAAAAAGACAAAGGACAAGTTAGTGACTATTGACCCAAGTGATTGGTAGGTCTTCAGTCTCTGATAGGGTATACCTGGATCTTAGTCATGTGCCCTGGAGAAGAGGGTTTGGGTCTGGTTGGTCTAACTGAAGAAGAGATACCGGACGGAGGTGAGGAGGGGCTCAGGTTGCGCATCGACCACCGAGACGAGGAGGAGGAAGACGAGGAAGAGGAACTTGGGAATCGGGAAGAAGAGGATGAAGAAGAGGAGGTGCTGGAGAACCGAGAGGAGGAGGAGGAGAAGGGAGGAAAGAAAGGAGGGGAACCAGCCCGTCCAACAGAGAAGTTTGAGAGGAGAGCCCACACCTCGTCATCGAGCCGTCTGACTGAACCCTAGGGAGGCGGAGGGGAAGGGACGTTGGGGGCACCAGAGAGACAAACAGTCTGAATGAGGGGGATGGAAGCCTAGATCCAGGGCGAGACTCCCCCAAAGGAGACCTCCTACGATGCAGCGCACACTACACACACCGGGCTATACGGGTGCATGAGGGGACTGACATGCTTTGTCATGCGCTTCAAGACACTCGGTGTACACAAACAGGCCTCTATTTACCTGCTCTCCCTCCTACATCCCCAACGTTTAACATCTAAGATATACAAATCATCAGCAAATCCCTATGATTTTTTACAACAAGAATTCCTGCTGCTTCGAAGATAAACTCACAAAGATTAAAGCCTATACATGCCTACACACTTACGTTTTATAAATCACAGACCTGCATATACATCTACACACAAGCCGCATGCTCAGACTGCAGGGAGATTCGACAGAATGAGGTGAGATAGCATGCTGCTACAGGCATTGATAAACTCTTAGGAATATCCCTCAAAGACAACGGATGTGACTCCTAAAGCTATGAGTGTGCTCAGGAGAGACGGCTGGGTGAATTATTCCCAGCGGGCCTGGTGACGCGTGCGATTCAGTACCTGCAGTACATGTGCATCAGCATGTGCTTTATTGAAAATACCTGGCCTAGCTCTTCTGGGCCTGGAGGTGCCTCTGCGCTCAGAGGCTATAAGGTTCCATATAAAAGCATCCCTTTGTAGCTGCTCCCCTGTCATGTGCGAGTCACTCTATTGATGTGGGTAAATTGGACCCTTTGTGGTTAACTTCTCTGCCACCGAGTTATTGTGCATTAGAGAGCTTTATGGCAGTGTTTTAAGATCACACGGATCAAACATCTGATGCCTGTTCCAAACTCATTTGTGACCCTCAAGGCTGAATGGTTTTGTGATTTAGAGCAGAATGTAATTTTTTTTCCAACACGTCAGAGACACCTTCGGTAAACATTCAGTTTTAAAAAATGTGAGTGTGGCATTGGGGAATTCATGCTGAAAATCCACTTAAGTCCACAATGAAGGTTTACATCACTGCAATCCCCGACTCATAGCTAAAAACACTCAAGCTGTTAGAAAAAACGTATGATGATTTCAAATGATTTATGGACAGTCGAACACCAAGGCGGCCAGTGACTTGCATTACCTGCTCTGCTCGTTTCATACGAGCATAATAAGATTCTTGCTACAGAGAGTGGACAGGCAAAACCAAAATGAAACAAGAACATATAAAAAAAGTGAGTGAGTTGTATGTATGTATAATATGGAACTAAAACTCTACTAGACTCAGCTCGAAATGATAAACTTTTAGAAAAATGTGAATGAGATCAAATCAAAAAACAAATACAGAGAGGAAGAAGGCAGTTTGCATTGCATTGCTTGAAAAGGAAAGGTCCGCTTAGATTTGGAAAGACAAGAAAGGACAAGAGTTGAAGAATGGTCCACAGGTTTATGGAAAGTTCTGGTTCCGGTAGGTGAGGCCCCCCTAGAGAGCCGGCAAAGGTAGCAGCTGCTTACACGTGTCTTAACCTTGGTATGTGCTAACCTTGTCGCCCTGATAGGCTCCAGGAAGCTGCCAGTAGTGGGGCTCCTGTCCGAGGTAGTCGAAATTGCTGTAGGAGAGCTGGGTTCCCTCAGTGGACACCTCCACAGTGAAGCCAGTGGAGATGCGGTTGGTGCGCTGGCGGTTCACCAGAGCGTACCCCTGGAAGTTCCCTGGAGCAAAGACTGAGGACACCTGCAAAACAGGCGTTAAAACAATGAGCGACGGTGTTCATCTATCATCTACACCAATGATAGACGATGTGATGCACTTGCTAAATCATTTGATTGCCTTACCAGGTCTCTGTAATAGGTGGAGCTCGAGCACTGCTGAGTGACGCCCATGCAGAAGCACGACAAGCAGCCATCATTGTTGTCTGGGCTAAGGTGGAAGGTTCCAGACTTGCAATTGGAGCAAGACGGGCCCTCTACATTTATCTGCAGAACAATACATAAAGTGATGGAATGAAATTAAACAGTAAAATCAATGCAGTGGAAAAAACAACAAAGGGATCCTTGTATACTCACCTTACACTGGCATAGACCTCCATTACAGCCTACTAAGCCTCGCTGGTCACAGTTGTAGCAGTTACCTGTAGGAGCCCAACAGAACATAAAATTAGGACAACTGGAGAAAATGCAAGAAAAAAAAGAAACCCTGGAACTATATCAATCATTTGCTTGGATCAACAAACAGTACGTACCATTAACTTCATTGTTGCCAACAACACACCTCTGTCCAAGAAGTGGGTTGCCGGTGTAACCTGTGGCACATCTGAAATGAAAAATAGTCTGTTAGACGGTTAAGTAAACATTTCCGGTCAGGGAGGATGCATGTCTATAAACCAGAGAACAATGAGGGAGGAAACTGGGAAGTCTGTGCAAAATGATACCTCCGAAGAAATGTCCTAAAGTGAACCCAAAGTGGGCATCGGTCACACACAATGGATTGTAGTTACCCAGGTGGCTGGGATTCACACTGTACAATATCATTCTTGCATGAAAAATAACCTTTTATACCTCAACACTATACACCCAGGCCATACCATACCATTACAGCCTCCTGTTGAGAAGGTAGGTATCAAAAGGTATCAAAACAATAACGCTATCCCAAAAGAGAAGATGACAAAACAAAAAAAAAGGAGAATGGAGATGGGCAAAGCATAGGCAAAGATAACAAAAACCAAAAACTCTCAACATGTTCCATATGTTGATACCATCAAGCCAGTGTAACAGCTACAAAACCAAGAGAACCAGCAACATGAACATATACAGAGTATCTGGACTATTTCCAGTGAGAATTCAACAAATGACCGTCAGAGAGATTCTACATGAATATAGAACTGTTATCAAAACAGTCAGAGTGGTAAAAATCAATGCTGATTCAATATGCGTAAAAGCAGGAACGTAACAATGGCAAAGACATGTTATTTATGATAATATGGCGTAGGGGAGCGATATGCCCGTGCCCCAAAGCAAGCCATGCCTCCTCCACCATGCCGCCAGAGCCGGTCGGATGCTCCAGAGCCGGTCGGATCCCACTGAATGCCCTGGCTGGAGTCAGGTCTTACCTCCCCCTGTCCTCTGGCAGGTCCTCAGGTCAACAGCCAGCAAACTGCTTCAAGGAGACTTCCGTGCTATAAACGTGCTTCAGAGATCTCATAATGTCTAACTTTTGAAATGTTTAACCTTATGTTAAGCACTCATGATCAGTGTCACAGAACGATAGGAAGGAACTGATAACACTCCTTATACAGTAATGTACATGTACGACAATGCTGGCAAAGTGAGAAAATAAAACAAAAACAAGGGCTACTGAAAAAAATTGCTAAACCATCATTGTGCATTTGAATAACAATAATTAATATAACAAAACATATTTCATGCTTCTTAAAGTTGACTTGTAGGACAGTTTTGGAGTGACATTTTGTCAACAACTGAGGTGATCCGTAATGGTTACTGATAGACCGGTCACAACATAGTAATTAAAGTAAGGGTTATTTCTTAAAAAAAAAAACCATACAAACAAAAAAAACCACATGATGCCATGGAAGAACCAAAATCTCCAAGTTGGGCTTCTATTGTGATGACCGAAACCATCTACAATGTCTGGAGCATTTTTAATTGCTTGAATTAAATCAAATTCAGGGAACCATAATGCGTACAACTTGGATATCTGAGAATATTCCAGGGCACCTTTGACTGCTGTATAATTTACAGTACCGTAGAGCAAAAGGCCTGTGTGGATGGTTTAGAAGCAAGTTACTCAGTAAATCTTGAGGTAGTCTGGTAATGAGAAAATGAACCTAAAAATACTAGAGGCATGACTGCTAGGCTGAATCTTCATAGCTAGATGGTTTAGATTTGGTGCAATTGTTTCGATGTAAAATTGAATTCAAAATACATGGACTCTCTCTGCAGTATTTCAAAATAAAATAAACAAGAACATGTCAGCAACTATTTACACATTTTCAATGATGATAACATCCTCTCAAGTAGCACAGTGTATTAATGGCCATATCTTCATGAAGTTAAATAGTTAATATTTTATAGTCAATATTTAAGGAATAAATCAAAGTTCTGTACAGCAATAAAAATAATAATCTCCTAGTCATCAGGGATGATTCGGATAGGAATGGCCAGCCTTCCTAATACTACGTGAAGAGAACCATCTTGCGTCTCCCTTCCCCTTGGAGACCCGTGGTCTCCTTTCAAGAGCTTCAGAAGGTCCAGGATGTGTGTATGATGCTTCGTCTTTTTCTGCCTCTGGGCCTTCTTAGAGGATGCGGATCGGGACTTTGTGGCCTTAGGAAGCCTCTTGGGAGTAGTGGTCTTGGTGGGTTTTTTGGTTGTGGTTCTGTGTGAAGTCCTGGCTTTGGCTGGGTGACGTTGGTTTGCATCACCCTTTTTTGGCTTTGGACGAGGTTGTGCATTTCCTTCAATCTTTTGAACCTTCTTTGGATGTGGTGCATCGGATGATGGCTTAGTTTTTCCAGCATTTCTGTTCAATTGTGAAGCATCTTTTTTAGTGGCCCAATCATGTGGTTTAGCTAGTAGTGGGCTTTTTTGTGGGTGCTTAGTCGCAGGTTTGTGTTCATGGGATGGTGGTTCCAGTTGGAATTTAGTTGCTGAGACCTTTTCTTTAACTTGTCTCGCTTTTTCTGGGTTCATCGCTGAGTGACGTTTTGTTGTTAAAGCAGACTCTTTCCTTACCGGTCCCTTTATTTCAGGCCTCACTGTAGCCTGTGCTTTCTGTTTCAAACTATTCCTTGATTTACTTCGGGTTGTCTTTGACTTGGTCGTTGACTTTGTCCTGACTTGATGCCTGGTGACTGACTGGAACTTCGTAGTCATTTTGGCTCGCTGGGGTGTAGACTTAGTGGTAGTTCTATCGCTTACAGGTGAAGTGGTGGGTTTATTAACAGGAATATGGGGCGTAGGTATACTTTTGGGCACGGTGGCTCGATTTGGAAGAGGTCTTTCTGTACGTGTGACTAGGGCAGGAGGCTGTGGTGTTGTGAACTTGAATGGCGCGATGGCTGTGCTGAGAAGAGGCACAGCCCTTCGCTCTTGGGGTGAACGGGAGACGTGTCTGGTACGCTTCATCTTGTTCATCTCCTGAGCAAGCGCAGTAAAGCCGTCGATGAGAATCTCCAGCCTTCCCTCCAGTCTGCTCAGACGGACCTCCATGTTCGCGTAGCTCTGCTCAAGCTCACTGACCTTCTCCCCATTCTCTGGTGACGGCTGCTGAGTGCTGAGCCTGTCGAGCTTGAAAGTGAGGCGACTCTGCTGCTCCTTCATGGTGTGGATGCTGTCCTTCATATCAAGTGTGTTCCTCTCCAGCATGCTCAGTCGCTGGTTGAAGGTGTTGAGGTGCATCCGAAGAAGGTGCTGGAAGCTGGATTGCCTGTTCTCCGGACTGGCTGTGAAGCGTGGTGGCAGTCTGGGCGCTGATCGGTTGGGGGTGACAGGAACCGTGTCTGTCCGGGTTATTGTGATGGAGCGCGTGGTCCGCTGGTGAGCCACGGTAGACAGCA
This sequence comes from Zeus faber, assembly GCF_960531495.2. Classification (NCBI taxonomy): domain Eukaryota; kingdom Metazoa; phylum Chordata; class Actinopteri; order Zeiformes; family Zeidae; genus Zeus; species Zeus faber. Next base: position 16,290,367 of record NC_137194.1, on the reverse strand, counting down.
AAGCCCTGGTTGGGATGACGCTGGTGCTGAGGCTCCTGGGGCCCAAAGTGGTGATGGCCCGCTGGTAGACTTCCACATCAGTGTCATTGTCATCATCCCCGCTGCCGTAGGGCAGCATTTCTTCCTCCAAGCTGAAATTGAACACAGCTTCTGCTCCACAGCCCGCAGGTAGGAATCCCTCTACCTGCCCCTGGTGTGAAGGATCCCCACAACTGTCTGCTGAGCCTTTCTCCGTTCTTCATGTCGACACCGCAGAGTTGGATGTGGTGCAAGGGGATAGGATCAAATATTGAAATGAAGATTTTGACAACACATCATGTCTTATGCCCAAGTCACCTCTCATCTTTGCTCTCAGAGCAGCAAAGATTATACAGACAGACAAGAGTCCTCATAAATGTGACATCTACATTTATGCAAAAGAGTCCCAGGATGTAAATACCATCTGTGTGCACACACACACAGAACACATCGACAACAGACAGTAGACAAGAACTTCCAGCGAACTCTTCCAGCAAAGCGCAAAGCTTAAGCACAAAGCAGTTTTCCAAAACGGCTCTCAAGCAGAGGATAGAAAAAGAAAATGTAGGCGATCAAGACAAAAAACAATTTCTTCAGCAGCATATTCCATTGACACAATGTTGTCAATATGTTTTAACAAACCAGCAAAAAAATTCTGAAATGCAGCTGGTTTTTCTAGCTAGAGCAGAGATCCATCGGTTACTCTAATTTACTTTAAATGTTGGCAAAGAAATGATTCCAGCAAGATCAACAACATCCAACAGCGAAGTCCAAGGAAAGAACACACAACTTCAAAGGTTTACCCAAAACACCTTTAGGTCTCGAGAATGGGCGGCGTTGATTTGCTACTCCCATACCTCCAACTTGACACCCACCACTCAATCAAGACTGGCTTGTAAAAAGGCAGTGCCATTAAAACCACAGACATGCTTTTATCCCATTTCTCTGATAGAAAACCAACGAATGCTACTCCCAGCTTGCTGCCCCCGCTTACCTCACCTCCTGCCAGCCCGGGAAACCCCCAAACACAGCAGTGTCTAGCTGTCCCTGAGACAGTGATGAGACAGGAAAAGGTGAAAGAGAGCAAGCGAGGTCCTACCTCTCGCAGCGCCTGCCGGTGTAGCCAGGAGGACAGCTTTCACAGGTCGGCTGGCCGTCTGAATCCAGATAGCAGGACTGCGAGAACCTACGGGAAGCAAAAGGGACACATATTTACATCCATAAAAACGCATTGTGAACCCATTTACAAAGACATCTTGTTGGGTGTTTTAAGGCATTTTAAGGACAGGAGATTCTGAGGACTGGCACTCACTGGTTACTTGAAGAGGTTCCGGGGCAGGGACAGGGCTGGCAAGGCTCAGACACACCCGCCGCGGGATTTCCATAGAAACCGGGCAGACAACGTTCACACCTTGGCCCGGCGGTGTTATGCAGACATTGCTTTTGGTTCGAACACACACACACACACACACACACACACACACACACACACACACACACACACACACACACACACACACACACACACACACACACACACACACACACACACACACACACAGTGAGATTCATATAGCTATTGACTACTTCCAACGGGGTGTTTCTACATGCCGGGATTCGCTGAGAAACCATTAACGCATTCCACAACCTTAATGTGTGGAATGCATTAATGCCTGCCTTGCTGAGCGACGTCGGAACATGCACAGGAAGGATAGAAGGAAGGATGGGGTAGGACTCACGAGGCATGCACCGGTCTCTTGGTCGCAGCTGCCGGCATGGCCGTTGCAGTTGCACCTCTCGCAGGTTCCCAGGTAGAGACCAGAGCTGGTCCGTGTGTATCCCACGTCGCACTCCTGCGGAAGGCGGGAACAAGCACCGACAGTCCATTAGAGTTAGCTTATAGGACACTCCAACACGTCACGTGTTAATTTGTCGATGTGTTTCATGTACCTGGCAGGAGGGTCCTCTGTATCCCTGAGGACAGGCACACTCTTCCACCTCCAGAGCACGCTCGTTACCGGTGGAGCGGGGTACAGCGGTGTCCATCCTGATGTCCGACAGGCTGAGTTGCACAGGACAGACGTCATTCAGCAGTATCACCAACAAAACCAAGCCAAGTTTCACCAGGGCTTGTTGTTTGGTGTTAGCTTACAGGTGACATTTTTCATCTGTCCTTACCTGCTCTCGGCCATGCTGTCTGTGTACGTGGCTCTGATCATGAAGACAGTAATGTCGGCCAGAGCCATCAGGAGGTGCTCACGAGTGCACGGCTGCCCGTCGGAGCGACGCCAAGCAGTCTAGCAGATGCAGAAAAGGAGGTTAGACAGATAGCATTGTCTCAGGATTTCGATTTAGGGTTAAAAAAAAGGAAAGACGCCCCTTTAGAAAAACACTGACCTCTCTGAATGTGACTGTGACGGTAGCAGGGTTGGGTGGGAGCGGCTTGGTCTGGGAGTAGTGTTCCAGGGAAATGCCGTTGCCCTGGAGAACCACATCCGGCTGGCCGCTGGTCACCGCGGAGTTCTGCCGCGGCTCGTAGCGCACGGTGTAGCGCAGCTCCCCGCCGTAGGCCGTAACCTGGCGGGCAAGAAAAAAAAAAGGCTCAGTTAAAACAACAAGGCCCCTTCTGAAGGAGCGCCGGTTGGTGGAAAGGTAAGTCCCGGATCACATGACACAGAGTGTGAACATGGAGTTTGAACAGAGAGATGCCTCAAAGTCTGGACGAGTGCGGTCTTTTTACTCTGCAACATGCTGGGGCACGACAGAGCGGAGCAAAGGAGTCGAACTTGACTTAACTCGCTGATTTTACACTTTTTTTCCCCCTCCCTCGGCTCACCTTATCTCCCCTGAAGCTCTCGGGCAGAACCCAGTAGTAGATGTCGGCGCTGGAGAAGGAGCGGTAGACCACTTCGGCGGAGCCCCTTTGCACGATGCCCTCAGAGATGGTTTTCGTGTTGCCGATGTTGGAGAGGGAGAAGAGCTGCCCGTTCACACCTCCGCGAACCTGGAAAAAGACCAAAGGCAATTTATTTTTTATGTAGAGAGTTTGATTACGCGCCTCTGTGGAATAAGAAATTCTGATTGGTCAAGAGCGACAATCAGCTGTCAATTCTTTTGGAATAATGACCAATGTCCTTTAATAATGACCGTTGTCACAGGCAACCATGATAATGCTAACAGTAGCTAGCTGCAACGCTACATTGAAACCACAGTGGAAGACTTGAAGAGATGTCCGATTTCACATCAATAAAGGTGATTACATTAGGTTGCTTGTTTTTTTTCTATAGCGAATAGTTTGCAACGTTTTTGTGGACAATTTCCCTCGCGGAAGCAGCTTTGCAGTTGCCAAGCCTACCATCACACTATGTACACTAGTTATGAAACTAGGCATAGTAGTTAAGCATACTAGTTATAAATTAATTTCAAAACAATATTCCGTCCATTCTTACATTTAGTATTTGTGAGGTTCATTTCCTATAATAACCAGCTGGCAGCACATTATGTCATATACAGTACCAGCACACATATTTGCTGGTACTGTACTTCAGTACTATTTTCACTTACACACTGTTTCTTATTTAAAAGTCAAAGAGCTATTGCGGAGACGGGGAAACGTGTTAACCGCTCAGAACCAGACTCTACCTGGTCCCGGCTCCATGTGGAGCTGGCGCACTGCTTGGTCACTCCCATGCAGAAGCACTGCAGGCAGCCCTCCGGGTTGGCCTCCGAAAGGTGGAAGGACCCCGGCTTGCACTCGTCACACTGGGCGCCTGCCACATTGTTCTGCAAACGCCCCGCCCCCAAAAAAAACACACACATACACGCTCAGACGCCAATTCTCCATCTGTTATTCATCCGTCACATGTCATACTTTCTGTCGTAAAATGGCGACGGGGGTGAGCCAAACCGAAAATGAATTTCAGCCGCAGCAGATGCTTTTGCAATACAGGTTGGAAAAGAACAGACTCTACTTGTCAGAATCGTCCGGAAACTCACTTATATGTGTTTTTTTTTTTTTTCTTTTTACCTTGCAACTGCACGACTGGCTGTTGGAGCTGATCGCTCCCCGGTTATCGCACTTGGAGCTCTCTGGAGGAGGAGAGGAGAGGAGAGGAGAGGATTATGCCACATTCCTGAACCGTGACCGCGCTCACGATACTATATTTCTTTGAAGAAAGCTCAACCTTTTCCATATCAAGGACCATGGAGCCCATTTGAAAATAGTTTGTCTCTGGAACCCCAATCTGAGAATCTTTTTTTTTTCGTTAGATATGATTTAGTCCAAACTTCCAGACCCGTCTATACTACTGTTAGGGAGATAACAGTGAAACCAGGATAAAGAAAAAGTCATTAATGAGTGAAGGTTAACTATTAATCATTCTGCTGGGCCTTCCCCGGAGCCTCTTGAAGGACTCCCGGGGGTCGCTGGACCCCACGATGAGAACCACTGGATGATCACACTTGAACTGGATACTTCAGAAAGAAAGTTATTATACTCACGATTGGGAGTACATTTTCCATTAGGCTGAAGAGGGTTGCCTTGGAAACCGGGAGCGCACCTGAAATCGAGCAATGGAGAGAGCGGACGTAACTCGTTAAAGCAAATATTTAGGCATCTGTGTATAATTGCGATTAGAATTTGAATACATTCTCCTTAATCAAAGAGATAGACCTTTAATATGCCATTATTACTGTGTAATTACAGCATTCATAACCATGATAACGCACACATGCTGCTCTTGCTGGCTATGGGTACAGTACATATTGACATATATACATATCAACATCGACTTCCTTACTTTTCGCAGCGTCTTCCTGTGTATCCCGTCTGGCAGGCGTCACATGTGGCCAGCTGGTCGGTATCCAGGAAGCAGGTGTCGGAGAACCTAACAAGAAGAGCAGCACGCGGGTCACAAGTCAACCACAATAACGAACAAACCAGTGTTCTATTTCTGAGGGAGGTTTGGGTTTGGAAGAGCTCCTTCTTTTCAGAGTGCGTGCGCGCGTGTGTGTGTGTGTGTGTGTGTGTGTGTGTGTGTGTGTGTGTGTGTGTGTGTGTGTGTGTGTGTGTGTGTGTGTGTGTGTGTGTGTGTGTGTGTGTGTGTGTGTTTGAGTGTGACCCCCGGGATCTCCTACCTGCGGGATGTCTCGGTGTAGGGGCAGGGGCAGGGCTTGCAGTCGTCGGGGCGACCTCGGCTGGGGTCGCCGAAGTATCCTGGGCGACACTTGTCGCACTGAGGGCCTTCTGTGTTGTGCTGGCAACTCTGTGGGAGGAAGACGAAGAACACATCGCTCATTCTCTGTCCGCACGGACCCAGACGTAGCATCTTCCGCACATTAGAATAGGACGGGTAGGGCGAGGGGTGGATGGCTTGTGGTACCACACACTACCATCTTTATTTTGAAAGCCGTCCGCGCAATGTTTGTATGCCACCACAGCAACACGACAAGGAAAATATTTTCCCATAATAAGCTTGTATCTAACTGGAGTTGAAATAGTCTCTTGCACGCCGCTGGATGTTGTTCACCCAGATTGTACATCCTGCAACCCTAGATACATAGATGAGATTTATGCCGTTTCTAATGTTACCGAAAATAAAATAAAATACATTAAATGCAATGTCTAAGGTCTTGTTTCTTCTCTTTTAGGTCAAATACATTTTAGTAATGGAACTATTAGCCATTGAGAAGCCAGCACTCACCAGACAGTATCCGCTGACTGGGTCGCAGGCGCTGGCGTGGCCGTTGCAGTTGCAGCCGGCGCAGCTTCCAAGGAAGGGTCCGCCGGCAACGCGGTCGAACCCGGGCGAACACATCTCACAGGACAGGCCAGTGTAGCCAGGAGGGCACCTGGGAGAGACAAAACATCGGAATATGAACCCCTGAGATATCAATTTTTTTTCTATATACGTATATATGAATATATATACGAAGATGATTGTTTTTACCTAATGGAGTCTAATGGTAAGCATTCATTATATACATACTACATACATACTTACATAGATACATACTATACATACATATGTATTTTCATTACGAATTTTTCATTGTTATGATTTATTTATATATTTATATATTTTTTTATTTATATATTTCTATTTTTTTTAATTTATTGATATTATTTTTTTCTGATTTTGATTATTTTATTTAAAATGTTGACCTAATGGAGTGTAATGGTAAGTGTTTTACATACAATGCATACAATACATATGCATTTTGATTATGGATTTTTGCGGATTTTTTTTTTGTTAAAATAAATAAATAAAACAATCAATAAATAAATTATATATATATATATATATATATATATATAAAAAGAAATAATTTCATAACAATTTATTAATTTCCCACCTGCACTCCTCCACATCCTTGGCGTGGCCCTGGGTGCTGAACTCCATGGTGGTGGCATCCATGACGATGTCGCTAAGTGCCACGCTGACCATGTGGTTGTCGTAGATGGTGCGGATGTTGATGCTGTCCAGGTTTGCCAGCGTCATCATCAACTCCTCGCGGCTCACCGACCGCCCATTGGACTGCTGCCAGTTGTCCTTAAAAAAGGTTGTTGGTAGTTCAGAAAGAGTTGTATTATATATTTTTAAATCGTTTTTAAGGTTTATTGTATATCGGCAATTACAATTGTTATTGTTTATTTCTTTATTTTCTTATTAATTTATTCTTATTATATATTATTTATGTATGTATGTATGTATGTATGTATGTATGTATGTATGTATCTATCTACCTACCTAATGTGTGTGTGATCTGGTATATAGGTATATGTATATAGTTTAATCAGCTTAATGGCTGTGATCCACCGTGGACCTACTTCAGTGAATTTGATGTCCTTCTGGTTGACCACGCCAGCGGGGGTGGCGCTGCCCCGGCGGTAAACCAGCCGGCGCCCGTTCCCGACCAGGATCACGTCCGGCTTCTCCTGGGGCTCCCTGAGGCCCCGGGCCAGCGTGTAGCGCACCTTGTACTTCAGGGAGCCGCCATAGGAGTCGATCTACAGACACAGAGTGAAGTGTGAAATGTACCACTGTAAATAACACACAAGGTATGGAGGTGGAGTCTGAAAAATGTAGCACTGAGTTACCTTGTTGCCCAGGAACTGGCGCGGCAGCGTCCAAAACGAATCCAGGACGAGGAAGCGGCGTGACAGGTCGACCAGCTGGAACTCCTCCATCTCTGGGTTGATGAGCAGCTGGGTGGAGGAAAGAGGAGGAGTTCCGGGCCTGGAGGGGTACGTCACATTCACTCCTGTAATAGAGACAGAAAGAAAGAAAGTGTTGATCAGCAAACACGTTTTATTTAAAATTCACCTTTATGGCCACTTTATTAAATTATTTTCCTGCTTTATTCTTGTGTTGATAGACAATCTCTTGTTGTGAAAACCTTCCAGAGCCTTTCAATCAACAGCCATTTAATTAACATTTTATAAATATTATTAAATGTTTTATTTATAAATGTTATTCAATGGGCATCATTGTTAATTTTTTGGGTTTATTTAAAAAAGACCTATTTAATTTATATTTTTTAGTAAATCTTCAGGTTTATTGTATACTGACATTTTTTCTATTGCCTACTGTTTTTATGTGTGCTACCGTTCCCTCCGGGATCAATAAAGTATCCATCCATCCATCCATCTATCTATCCATCATTGAGACTCCTTGCCTTTGAGGTCGTCCTCCTCGGTGAAGCTCAGGCTAATATGGTTGCGGTAGCGGCCGGTGGCCTGGCAGCTCTTGGTGATTCCGGCGCAGAAGCAGGACACGCAGTGACTGTCCACGCTAAAATGGCCGTCCTGACACTTCCCTGTCCCTGAGACACAGAAAGGGGGACAGGAAACGGACGTTGCATTGAAGCCATATTTTGAAACCTAGCCCATAAACATGCCATCTTTGTCCATCTTTGAGTCTACCAGGTTGCGGTAGCAGTACCTGAGCCTGAGTTGGTTGTGAGGGACAGCACCCCATCAGGGATCCCAAACACCAGGCCCTTGGCGTTGATGGCCTCACATGTGTACGCGCCTTGGTCAGCCTCCTTCACATCCCGGATGGTCAGGGTGCCATGCCCATTGTCGCTGATCATGGAGATCCTAGGACATGGAGATGATACCAAGGATAAGAAAATGAGTAAAATAGTAAAAAACATAGTGTTTTGTCAGCCTTACATGTGATACTGAAGGGTACTAAAGGGCAAAAAAAATCTCAAAAAAACCAACCATAAACAATGATTATCCAACCACGGCGGAGGCAACTACGCCCAAAATCAGACGCTGTGCTGAATGTTCTCGAACATGAACTTGTTTCCATTTCATGAGGTCACGGGTACAAGGCGGTGCCACAAATATCTAACTACAGGGGTTTGCAAATGAATTCTAGTCTGCATTGGAAGAACTAAATTGAACAAGAAACTCTCTTGCTCTCTGTCAGTTCAGGAAATTGCCAAGAAGATAAAATCGGACTCATTTTGAAATCTCTCTTTTCACTCGACAGTGCAAGAGTAATTTTTTCCCAACGCGGGCGTCTCATTTATATTTCTAACTCATCTCTCTCACTTACCGTGACTCATTTTTCCTACAGTGGATTCATAAAAAAAAAGTGGGCGGGTGGCCTTTGGGCGGGAGGGGCGGACTCCCCTCGTCACTCCTGGCTGTTGAGGTAACTGTTCTCTGGCAATCTTGGTGTGCGGAGCGGACGGGGCGGAGGGGGGGGGGGCGCTGCTCAGGGGCATGATGGGGGCGTGGAGTGGCCCGCCATGGTGGGAGCATGGCGAGCCACTCTGCGCCTGTAGCTGGTGGCTGTGGGTTGGGTCATCCGAGTACGAAGTGGGGAGGGGGAGCCCGGTGGGGTCCGGGGCGCAGTCCGCATGGCCGCTGCCTGATCTACTGCACCCCCCCTGCAGTTGTGCTTCTGAATGTGCTTGGCCTGTCTCCCTATCTCCCAGTGCCAGAACTCAAACTCAGTACAGCTACAGTATGTGCAAGCTATGTGGTTAGGGATGTGGGGAGCGGCCGTGATCTTGCCCGTCACGCTCCTGCCCTGGCATGCTTCACGTCAGTCCTGCAGTTTTAATACCACTCATGTTAGCTTAGAACACATACACTCCCACAAAAATCCTACTCCAAGCAACACTCCACCAGACCAGGGTCTGCAGGGCAGGAGGGGTGCGATGATTCGGTTCAAAATGCTTGGAGGCCTCGCACCCCCACGCCCCACAATTTTAACCAGCAACACGCAATTACCAACAGCACACATTGAGCACTGGGGTTTCTGGGGTCGCGGGACGCTGGTGGGTTGGTGTGGGGGTGTGGTCGGCTGGGGGGGGTGGGGAGATGGGAGGGGGGGGGGCTGCCAGCCGGTTTCTGCTCCTGGCGACCTACGCCGTGTGGTTTCTGGCCTGCTGCCACCCACCGAGGCTGCGGGGAGTGCCGCCGGGTGATTTCCAGGGCCCCTTGGAGGCTGCTCGTGGGTGTGGGTTTGGGTGCGGGAGGAGGCTGCCGGCCTTGCACCCGCTGCGTGGCTTCTCTGCGGTGGGTGCCCCGGGTGCCATGGGTGGTGGAGGGCCCACATTTTTAACATACCTCCAAACACCCTCCTTAATACATCCCTCTCCTTTTCTCCCTCATTTAATGCCATAGCTATCACAGGAAGAGGCCACGTATGGCAATTTTCTCTGTTAATTAACTCTGTTTGGTCGATACATGTTATCATCTGATGTTTCTATGTTTACATTTTTCCATGTACATGTTTGTCTCACCCCCTCTTGGAGTGGTAATGAGATTAGTTGTATATGGACCAAAACATCGGGGGGGGGGGGGTTGGTCGTCCACAGGACAGAATTATTGCAGCAGTTCTTGATGATTAAAGAATAAATAAAGAGTGGCATCGCAGGATGAGAAGTTGAGAACTCCACTTGCAGACAAACTCTGTCCAAGATGCAATGGAATACAAATACTCTGTGTTGTATGCCAAGCACGCTGACAGCACAGGTTAGAAAAAAAAATGAATAAAAAAGTAAGACATTTAAATGATTTATTAAAATAAAAACATTGACCTACCTAACTATTTGACCATTGCTTTACATATGTCCACTGTAAATGTTTGGAAGCGGATACAATTAGCTTAAATTTTCTTTATTAAATCTGTAACATAAAATGGTATTATATAGTATAAAATACAGTATATAATATAATGTAATATATGTAAAAATGACCCATCACCTTCCGCTAACAGGGATGTGGCCCCAGTTGAGTCTCCAGGTGATGATGGGGGTGGGCACCCCGACAGCCTTACAGGTGAAGGTGACTGTTTCTCCCCGCGCCGCATAAATGGACTCTTCCGGGGGACTTGTCACCGAGGGAGGCGCTGAATTGGACAAAAGAGTTGACGCTCAAGATGGGGAGCCCGGTTTTTTTGCAAATGTCTGGCATGTGACTGGGTATTTAAATGCCCCTAAAAGTGAAAGGAAACATTATTGTCCGCCACAAACGGACAGTTCAGCACAGTACACAAAAAGCCCAGTGTCTCTACTTCCACATGTGTGAAAAGAGTTTGGTGCACTGAAAATTAGTCACAGGACACAAAGACCTCAGAGGGTGGCTATACAAGAGAGCTGAGGAGTGGAGGGAGAGAGAGAACGAGAGAAAGAGAGAACGAGAGAGAGCAAGAGAGAGAGAGAGGGAGAGAGAGGGAGAGAGAGAGAGAAAGGGAGAGAGAGAAGGAGAGCGGACAAAAGAGAGAAATGTGTGTGTAAATATATATGAATAGGTTTCTGTGTTGGGCAGAGGGAGATACAGTAACAATGAAAGAGTAGAGAGGTGTAATGTTGGGAGCCAAGACCACTCAAGGTGAGCCCAAACGTTATTAAGTCCTACCCGAGTCACAGAGTTTAGGTAGGAAGTCCAACTCAAGACCAATTGGGATGAAAGTGACATCAGAACAACACTCTACCATGACTCTGTGTACCTGTAGGAGTCTAACATCAACTTAAGTTGAACTTCACTCTGTCCATAAATTTGACTGTAACTCTATACATAATTGTAAACAACCAAAAACATGGTTGCTTACAATGAATAAACAAATAAATAAACAAACTAATTATTTTGTCAGTAACGATCGGCAAATTTTGGCATAAATTTCAAAATGATTGGATTACTCTTTATTCATCTCCTTTCATATCCAATTGTAATTTTAATGACAGTATCGGACTTAATATAGAGAGTCTGAGACTGAGTCAAGTGCAACTCAAAACAAAAGTCAGGTCCTTCGAAATGTTGACTCGAGGCCTGCGTACTATACCCTTGGAGGGGGTGTGATTTCATGGACTGTGGCGAGGTTAAGACTTACTGCAGCCGTACTCATCCGAGCGGTCAGGGCAGTCAGGCTCCTCGTCACACTGGTAGCTGGCTGGGATGCAGGTTCTGTCACTCAGGCACACAAACTGCTCAGGAGCGCACGTGTCCCCGGGACCTTTGGTGGCTGGTGTGACGACAATATAAAGATGCAGGTTTGTTAAAACATTTGATATGCCAAGACGTGTGTTAAAACATTTTTACACACTTCAATAGACGGGACTCACGGCAGTCTGTTTCGTCCGAGTTGTCCTCGCAGTCGTTGTCGCCGTCGCAACGCCAAAGCTTGAGGGCGCAGCGGCCGTTTTTGCACTTGAACTCATTGGGCTCGCAGGGTGATGGAGTGCCTATGGGCAAGACGGAGGAGGATGAGATGATGTGCACTGGTGTTCTGAGCGCGTGCTTGTGCAACAGTTTAGCGTGTCATGTTACCCACCACATCTAAACTCGTCGCTGCCATCGGCACAGTCCCTCTCTCCATCGCAGAGGTAGTCCCTCGGGAGGCACTCCCCGCTCTGGCATGTGGCTTGGTCGGCCCTGCAGGGCCCAGGAGGGCGCAGGGGGAGCAGGGGCTTCTTGAAAGTGGTACTAGTAGTGGTGGTGGTGCTGGTGGTGGTGGTGGTAGTGGAGGGCGTGACCAGACTGGGAAGTCTCGTGCCTAAAAGCAAACTCTGGATTACCATTCTTTTCTTAAAACTTGAGGGGCTCGAAGACAGTGCCCAGTGGTGCTCCATTTGTGTTCAGCGACAAGCAAACGCGACAAGCCGGCGGTGTTACAAGCCGAACGTCGCTCACCACAATCGGTCTCATCACTCATGTCTCGGCAGTCGGGTCTGTTGTCGCACAGGTACTCCATCAGGATACATGTGCCGTCGCCACACATGTGCTCATCTGCCATGCATGGTCTGATGTTTGAGATTACTAAGAGGGAAGGATGCAGGGAAGAAGGAATGAGGAAGGAGGGTACAAGGGTCAAGACACACAAGCTAAGGCTACGGCACAACCAGCACACTATGCTCATGTTGAGCCCAAGACATGACACACAACTCTGCAAACACAGTGGAGAAAATTGCAGTTACGTAGGCCGTTTAACATCATCAAGATTTTACAGGGAGTAAGACTTTGGAAAGGTAATTACTTTAGCAAGATGTTGTATTGAAAGTACATCTGTGTCAATTTAATGTTGAATTTTGATGATGTCAAAACACACTCTGACTGGTATAGCCTACTACACCCCAACATTTGGCTGATATTTTTATCTGAGCATTGGAGTGGATAAAGTAACCGTCATGCTCTGTCAGTGAACACAGCTAGTGATTTATTTATTGGGGAAAGGGGGATATGCATCTATCAATAACTCTTAAAAATGTCTGCAAATAGCAGCATTCCTTATTGAACACAAGCCATGCAAAGTTTCTTCATCATAAAATGTGCAATTCTGCTTGGCACCACTTCAACTGTAGCCTGTACTCGGAGTTGGTGCGTGCATGCACAGCATTGGTCAGACCAGATAGCGTTTGAAAATACATGTGCAGAGTGGAGGCCAAGACATTTCAAGATCACATGGCTAGAGTCAAGGGTACTGCAAGACTCTTAATTCTAAGTTACAAAGGTACGAAAGGTACGAAAATCCTCCAGTCTTTAGAGCAGCTCCATCAATCTCCATGCAGCAGACATGGCACAGTACAAACCTGGCACTGCTATAGAGTCCACTGCGGACAGCGGTTCAGCTAAAAGCCAAAGAAACATGTTTAAAGATACTGCCTTCACCTCTTTATTGTAGCCCTTTCCGGTGAACATGTAGGAGCGAGGAGCAATTTCGGACATAACGATAAATGACCAGCATTACACTAATAGGATGTTTGAAGCAGTTTATCGTTGTATAAACACATGGCAACCACCGGGTTCTTACCTTCTCCCAGACGCCTGAACTCAAAGCCCTGGACTGATGTTACATATGAAGCGATCGCTCCCTCCTTTACCACGTTGTACAGAACACTGCGGATCTGCTCATCGTTGCCATTGTAGTCAGACCCCACGTCCAACTCAACAAACACATCCATGCCATCGTCTCTTATGATCTTCCTACGGAGAGATAGGGGTTGATTCAGTTAAGGTGATGGACAAAATGGACTGTGTTATGGAGGAATAACGTTGTGACAGTCACAACATATTCTACATATTACAGCTTTTTCGCTTAAATATGTCCTTAGGCAAGGGTTGTTGAACCTTGAAAGTAGATGTTCTCCGTTCCTAGCTAAACCCATAAGACGCTGCTGTATGTGTTGGGAACAAAGAACTGTGGAATTGAAATGTATCATTGAGCAAAGAATATATGAATAGAGAAAGAATTGATGAGATTGCGGGCAATTGATGGAATACAAATTCATTGCATTATCTAACAGGAATTAATTTGATTTAATAAAAATGATTCCTTGTTTTGTAGAGAACCTAGTGGAACATTTGGGGAATCACTACCATCAAACAGCCATCGCCAAGCGCGCAATACTCCTCATGAAGGGAAAACTGTCACTCAGTCGGGTAAAGACAAAGTTAGTTGGTTGGTTTCTAGTGGGGTTGTCGTATGGCAGGAATCTGGTTCTTACTTGATGAGGACCACGCTGATGGTCTGGGAACCGGGGATCCTGTTGTACTCCGACTCCAACTGAAGGAGATGGAAAGCCTTAGGATGAGGTGGACTTCATAGGCGATCACAGGTATTTACTTCAATGAGGTCGATTGTAAAATATTTAAATGGGAATATCATGATGACAGTTTGGTGGTTTATGGATTGTGAGGGTGGAGGTTCTGCAGGCTCTACCGTGTCCACAACCGCAGCAGAGATCTCGATGAAGGCCGGAGAGAAGATGTCTTCCAACTCAGGGCCGTAGACCAGGGAGTCTGTGAAGTTTACTAGCGCTCTGTAATAGACTGGAATAAAAGGAGGGAAGGGGAAAACTGTCAGACAAACACAACAGCTTAGCTAAAATCCAACTACGTTTAGAGATTTGGCAGCTGAAGTTAAGTGAGGAACACTTCAGAAGACGATTTGATATAGGATCATAAATGTTAATAACTCCTCTATCGACAAAGGCAAAAAGCATTAATGTGGCTTCAACGAGGGCCCACAATCAAATTATAGTGTCTATTTCCACATCTCAAATGTGGTTGGATCTGGACTAAAACCAACAACTGCAGTGCTTCACCACATATGTGCTTGAACAAGAGGCACACGCTGACACAGGCACACTCAACACCCACACACTCAAATATAACCATGAAATTACAGTATTGGCGTAGCCGATTTATATATTCCTCTCTGGAACAAGGAGATAAATAAACCAAACGCTTGCAAAAAGTAACTGACAGCTGTTGATTAAGCTTTTATTTCTGCTATTCAACAGAAATATGAAAAAGCAACCAAAAATTGTATCAGTGTAGACATTCCAAGTGAATAATGCTGACTTCGGCCAAGGTGGATGCGTTGCTAGTTTACTGAGTGAGAGATGATGACATCAGGAAGCTGGAGGGTACAAGAGAGGCTCAACATTTTCTCCAAATCTCCCCAAGTCAAACACGTCAGGTACACAGCAGGGGTTGTACCGGTGGACTACAGAGGGCTATGTGTTAGCTTGGCTGAACGCATACTGGACATACAGTCTGGTAAGTAGGTCAATTGGGTAAGGGTAAGTGGCTGTACACCATCAGACATGAGTCAAATCATGTTTTTTACTGTGCTTGTTGAATGGACAATTGAGATTATCAGGTAGCCTACCATTTTATGTGAACAGTCAATATCAAGGGACAAGGGCATGATAACATTCAACTCTTAAGACCACTTTGTCAATGCTTATAAATAACGTATTGTCAACAACAACATTGTCACAAGGATCTTGGGAATGTACTATGTTCCGATAGCACCACCTCAGCCAATAGTTTTTAAATAGCCCCAACCCTTAGGGTGCCCCATTCTCTTACTGCTGCCAATGACTTGTTGGGGTGGGCCTGTCAGCCTCTGATTTCAGACTGGCAGTGTGGGTTTAGAAAGGAAGTCAATATTTGTGCAGCTTCTTGCAGTCAGATGGCACTTGCCATGCCTACAGCAAAGAGCAGTGTTTAGCGTGGGCAAACGCTGGCCAGGCACAAGCATGCACATAAACCCACAAACAGGTACAGAGGCATGCATGCAATTCAATTTTGTGCCGAACACTTGTGCACTAGATATACTGTGTTACAGGCCAGTGGGAGCAGTCTACACTTGGCTAGCTAACAGCTGCTTTCTCAAAAAAAAAAAGCTAAATTCCCCTTCATAAAGCTCAAAACGGGCACCAGAATCAACCCCTGTTGGTTCCTCCAAGACACCTTCAATCCCTGGTGAGGAAGGGCCTCTTTTGCCTGGGAGTAAACTAAAGGATGGCTATGAAAACACACAATGAGGGTCTGAATATGTACAGCAGTGCTGCAGGCATCTGCATAGTTTTGCCAGCCTGATTACTGTGTGGGTTGTTACCATCAGCACTACAGGCATACATTCTGAGCCTGAATATGGCACCCAAAGACAGGCAACATCAAAGCGCCTCATTTGACCCGAAGATAATCAAATCACTTGAGTGGGTACTCGCTGCCAGGTCAGCGGCCCACAACCGAAAGCCTCTCTGAGCTCGCCGCTCTGACGTTGCAGCCCAGCGACGCTGCAGCCCAGTCTGGGGCTACCGCTCCCTGACAGCCTTTCATTAGAGTGCTGTGTTGTACCCAAACGCTAACGAGCGGCCTCTTTTTTCACCCAGACCCATTCTCACATACATCAATCACTTGTCCAGCACCACTCCCATCCAGGGCTCTGAAACTGTCAGCGAGTAGACATGACAGGCGGCATGGAAAAAAAACTGGGAAGCATGGAAAAATCGCATTCCAAACTTTTAATTCAAAAACTTATTTAGCTATTAAAGCTGTGCAGCAGAACTGTGGCAGCTTTGTGTGCCGGGCCTCCTTGGAACACATAGACGCCTGTGCCAGAGACAAAGACCTGATTGAGCAGCAAGCCCGGTGTGGCCTTTAAAGCCCAGCCGCATTCAGCTTGACCTTCAACCCCTCAGCCAGTGCCTACGGCACCGACCCAGCAGCACCCCGCCCATTTGGGAGAAGCAGGGAGAGAGGGAAAGTCAGCACCACAAGGACAAGTCCCAAACCATGGAAACCCGTTTACACCAGGGACCTTCGCTCCCTGTGACCGCTTGGCCGATGTCTTTTCTCGCGAACAGAAATACTGGGAGCCACTTTTTGAGGACTAAACTCTTTTGTCTGGTCATCAGTCATACCACCGTTCAGCGCTGCCTGGAAGTCCCCTTCTCTCTGGGGGGCTCCTTGGAATCTCTTCTGGCCTCAAAATTAAAAAGCCTCCTTTGTGACCGTTTCCGTACAGCGCATAATGTAAACATCCAGAAACCAACATATATGATGGAGCACTTCTTCATGAACACAACACAAAGCGGCAAGCATCACGTATTAAAGAATCATTCAATTATTCACACATCTTTTTATAAATTGGCGCATTTGTCGGAGTGAGATCAAATGTATAAGTCAATGGAACAACCGCATAATTTTCCACTGACATTAGCAAACATCGGGAGAAAGCTTGAATGTCTTTTGGAAAAAAAAAACACCACCACACACACACACATACACGCATAAACCCGGCTCAAACAGCACATGCCCGAGCTTGGCCCTCTTCGGTATGCGTTCTGAGAGTGCATTACTGAGTGGAACAGGTGACGGAGCAGCGTGCCAAGCCGTTTGACCAAAGCACGAGGAGGACTTACTGTAGTCGGGCTCGACGGGACTCTGTATCTGCCCCAGATCTGGAGATTCCGACCTGTGTACTACGGTGAGCGGTTTGGGAGCGAGGGTTGCGAGAGACGGCAGTAGAGACGTGGAGTAGAGGTCAAAGGTGGCACAAATAGTGGTCCAAGGTCAAGGATCAAACAAGGAAAGCAAGACAAGGACCAAGACCAAAGTTAGTCGGACAGGTGTGGAGAGAAGAAGAGAAAATCAGTGGGAGAGAAAACAGATAGTTACGTTTAGAAAGAGAATATCTAAGAGGAATCCAAAGAAACAGGTGCACAGATAATAGAAAAATAGTCAGTATTTATAAGTCGTTTAGGTAAGGTTGCAGGAATCCAATATCATGAGGTTACCTTTTTTCCAAGAGCCCAACTGAAATTTTACCGAACAGATGTGACAGTTCCTGGAGTAGTAACTAGTCTGGAGTAGTTACTGTAGTAGTAATATGATTCTACTTTTTATCTACATAGAGGAAATTGGTAGCGGTTGTCTACAATCACAGCCGGATTTAATTGAGTTCAACCTTTTGTCATTTGGGATTGGTCCCTGGCTACAGGTATGATGAAACTGAGGGTCTCTTAAGAATTAGCGAAGAAAAGGCCAAAAAGGAAGCACGGATGCTAGGAGCCTGATTGCCAAATGGCAATTTTTTTTCAAAGAGTGTGTGATTGGCATGCATTGCAGCCTAGATGCGTGACAGTGTGCAGGAGGAGAGTTCAGGATGTCCCACTTCAAAGCGATCTCTCAGATGGGCTAGCACAGAGGATATCCTACATGCGAGACACACTTCCACACACAGCCACACACACACAAACACCTCTGTGTCCTATCTGACATATCTGCGCTTGGGTGAATGAGGCATCACTGGGAGTAGGCAGCTTCCTGTTTTGCTTGGTTGATGGAAAAAGCTAAGTCTCATCCTAACCATTCCTCACCAAAGGGCAAAGGAAACACAATGGCCATATTCTCTTGTATGGTGACTCACTCATTCCTCCATTACTGTGCCTGCTATGTGGGGGCATGCTCTGAAATGTCACTCAAACTCCACTGTCTCTAGAATCCTTTAGGTGTGAACTGAGCTTATGGAGAAAGGGGACCTTATGCAAGACAAATGAAAAGGATGTCACATAATTATCAGGCCTTTAAACATGTGCCCATCGAGAAATACTTGTGTAGCAATGTGCTGACAGTGTAGATCTTCTCAAAATACTCAGATCCAGGTTCTGGGCGAGTCCGCTCCATAAACTTTGGCTGCCAGCGGTAAACAACACGTTCACCATAATCAAGTGAGTCTGCTGGATCCAGCTGTTTTGCAGCTGTGCACACAAAACACGGATACACCATCAACGGAGTGGCACATCTTCCAGAAAGCTGAGTTTCTTAAGGACGCTTTGCATTTTAAAAGGTCTGTACTTTCCTCTGGTAGGTCAAAATATATGACGAGACTTCAGTCTAGAGGAAGTTGAAACAAAATATTGAAGTCTGAAGCGTTTCAGATAATGTCTGTCTAAATCAGTGTGTGAATTTGCTCAGGAAACCAGGCAGAGAAAAGAGGAGGATATAACAACCCCTCAGCCTTCCCCAAACATTTGAGGTTCCTCAAAAACAGTCGGTGACCCAACCTAATTAGTGCTAATGAAGCATCCCCTGCTTCAAAGGCCTGGGAGATGTTGTGATCTGTCAGAATGAAGCCGCCTTGAGAGGGAGAGACAGCAAGAGTGAGGGGGATAGCAGCTTAACTCTGATCGCTTTTATCTGGGGAGTGGGTCCAGGATATTCACTCAGACAAAGTGCCCACTTCATGGCAGAGACACATATTTATCGGGTAAAAAAATCAATATTTTTCTGCTGCTGAGGTCACTTATAGGAAACGAGCAAAATGCAGGAATGCAAAAGTGTGTCAAAGTTAACGTCTATCTGATGAGGGCAAAAGAGTTAAAAGCGTAACTAATCAGAGACGAGGGGATATTAAAGTCAGAATGGAGACCCCCTCGTGTGCGGCCCAGAGGCTGCTGACCAACTGCAGAGCTCGGTTCAAAAAAAGTCTCAGACCTGATGGAAAAACTGAAGGTAATTGAATAAAAAAAATCACAATATCTCACCAAACTCTGGCCTTCTTTTATCATGGTCAAGTTTATTTCTGAACAGTTTTCTGTGGTTTGCGCTTCAACACGGAATCAAATGTAACAAACCATCAGTCACAATCGTGCAATCTGCCACAATGAGGAAAAGGACATCAACATATGTTCCGGCTCAGTAGTATCTTGACTAGTATCGACTCGGAGGGGGAAAGCCAGTTCTCCAAGGCAACAGATTTGTTATTGGCACAACAGATATAGAACAACACAGAGCCAGGACCCGCGGCTCGAGCCGGTTACCCAGACGTTTATTCATTCAACAGCACTGGAGATGAACTGTTTGCTAATGGAGGGTAAAGGCTTTTATCAGTGCCTCACACGTATTACTCGGGCAAAGATTAACCCTGGTGTCCTTGGACAACAGAGGGCGTTGTGTTTCGTTTTGTCTAACCTCGTTTAGAAGGTGAGTTGCACTCAGAGGTAATGGGACAATTTAATTGTACAGTGAGGTAGACGATCTATCTCAGCTCTTCAGAGCGTGCACTCCTGTGGGGAGCCTGGTCAGTCCGAGCGTGACCCCCCCCCCCCCCTTCAGGAAGACCAGCAGTGCAACAACAAAGAGCTCACCAAAATAACTGCAGCTGCTAGCACTTGTCCTTCTGCCCCAGTGTAACTATCTGCTCACACACACACACATGCGCGCGCCCACGCACGCACACACGAACACACACACACACACACACACACACACACGGATCTGACCAAATGTCCCCACGAAGGCGATAAAGAGTGGCGAAGGCAATACAGAGTGGGTGGGCTTGCCTCAGCCTGTCCAATGCCCCCCACCACAACCAATTATCTTGCCCATTACACTGACATACTGTATTCACTACTTTATCCTTTTACCCCATAGTCCCTTCTCCAGGGAGTTAATAAACCAGAATTGTTTTGTTTTTCTTCCTCGGTAGTACACTTGAAACAAATCAATGGGGTCCGGAAGTAAGGACAGCCTGTTCTGTGTAGCAGCATGTACCGGAATACCATTTGATAAAAGAAAAAAAGAAAAACATGACCATGACATTATACAATGACATTATACAAACATCCTTAAAAAACAAAACACTTAGTGAATCCTTTCATTTCATGCAAGTGATAAACTACAGGCTGCCTTTCAAATTTGAATCGGTAGCAAAAAGTTTGCATGGGTTCGTGAACCATAGCTGGTTTTAGCATATTGTGCTCAGATACAGAAATTAAACAGACAGTTAAAGTGTTAATCCGTAAGATTATTTTGTGAATAAATCTTAGATTTGGTGGCACTAACAATGCATTTGCGTTATATACTGAATGTGCTCCTCTAGATGCTGTTTCCATTGTTGGTGACAGAGTCCGCCACCAAACTGCACCCTTGGAAAAAGGACAGAAGAGGCCAAGCCTGAATGATGAAGAAAATGTTGCCGTTTCGAACGGAATTCTGTGACTTCACCCAAGAGAAACAATCTTATGGATTTCCACTTTAAGGAGCAAGCTATATAGAGACAAGACAAAGTAATAAAAAACAAAAAAATGTTTATCTATATGGTCTATATTCAGCTATATGGTCAATGTTCATATGCCCTGTAAGTAAACTAGCTGAATGAGAGTAGGGAAATGTATTCTCCAGAAATTGTTCCAAAATTAGCCTTGAGAACACAGAGCTTGGACTCATCGGCCCGATTCTCTGGGACTCTCTGTTAGCGAGCCTGTGGAACAAGGAACCCTCTCGGACATGAGAGATAAGCCTAACGCTGTCTCCCACACGTCTCTACGGGCTCTGACTGCAGAGGTCAAGGGGAAAGGTCAGGGGGACATTCGGACATTGTGCACGAGGCAATCTATAAATCCAAAAATATTACAGACTGTCATTAGTCCAGATAAGAACAATGAACAAAGGAGTTTTAAAAATAGCCTTGCAAAGTCAATCACAGTTGAGAGTCTACAGATGTTTATTCACAGCTTAACTGACTGGAGGAGGGTGGGCGGGGGTAAGGAAATCTACGACCTACGCACAACAGGATATGATGCATAATGGAGCCAGAAGCTGTACCTATTTCTATGTACTGTGAGTAGTGGAGCAGGAAGGAATGGGGAGGCTGGACTAAAGAATACAAGTGCTCCAACACTGCCATGCTGGAAACTATTTATGTAAATGGTCTTCCTCCTGTAATCATTGCATGTTTGATATATAACAGGCACAATGTGAATCCTAAAACCCCTTCAAGGTAAGAAATCTATCAGGGGAAAAATACTGCACGATGTCAAACACCTATTTAATTGCCATCTAAAAGTAACTGTGACCTTTACAGGCACACAAAAGCCGGGAAGTTTATGGCAAAAGCAGCAATAAACTATCGTAATGAGGCATTTTTGAAGGCCCGGTTCGCACCGACGAAATATGGGACTTTCGACACAAATCGTGTCCCATCCGACGCCGTCAACAAAGCCTGACTTTATGTTCCTGAAACCCTTCAGCTTCCTTCTCTCACACGAGGAAGCCGCCTTTCATCTGCCAAATCTGCTGCTGACCTCAAGGTTACTGCACCAAACTTCCCAGCGGGATTTGGCCGCGATGTGTACATGCTGCTGCGGAAACAACGCCAACTTTGTCCCCGGAGGTTGAAAGATAGCTTTGATCTGAAATTTTGGGATTGCACGGAGTGCCGTTCTTCACATCTCAAAGCCCAAGTTATTTCTCACGATGAATAAGTAAGTGAAATCCTTCGTTGTATCATTGTGATGCCATGTAGGGTACCTAATTTATGTGTGGTGCGAAACTGAGCATATAAACGAGCTTACTTGACTCCTTAAACGTTCCATATTTGGCTGGGCATCTCATCGGTACCGATTCTGTGAGCTACATACTCGCTATGTGTCTCAGCTCTGATAACAGCTGGTAAAGCAGCTACCAAAACAATTATACTGCGGTGATGTAATGGGTTATACTTGGTCTGTCAGGTGCCCGGTGTCTGGCAGTGGGGAAAAAAACTAGGAGTAGCCGCCATCCCGGACGATGGCTTTGATAGGCACCCTGCTTTTGCAGGGTATGATGTTATCTCTAGAGTGGTGTACGAGGTTTGGAAGGTTACAGACAACGCAACTATTTGAAGATGTTTGAACCTGCAGAACACAAGGCCTTCATAGGTGGAGTGGAGATAGAGGGGAATTGTGGGACAACTTGGAAGTGTCTTTTTGGTTTTAATGATTCATGGAAAAACCGACATTGTAATGTCATGCCGTCTATCTGAGTCTCCGAGACAAGACTGTGAGACAAATTGTGCAAGTTGAGACACAAACCAGAATTATGGACTCACTTGGATCCTGTGGTGGGGGAAACAAATTTATACCAGAAAAATAGAACTGATATAAGTATTTCAGTATAGCTTGAGTATCCTAAGGCTATAAAGGACTGGACCATAATTATGCCGAAATATATTGTAATACACAATGAAATATTAGTAATATAAGCATGACCTTACATCTGCAACAGTATACTGAATTGTATTTAGGGGCAGTTCTAAAAACAGCACTACAACACTGCGTACCGTGTAAATGAAACAGACTTAAAGTACAGTTTTAAAAAAGTGCTTATGTTGTAGTAGGGTAAACTGAGTGACATATCTACTAGTGGTAGCTGGATTTTCATATAACTACAAAGAAGAAACCAAGTTTGTGTTTGGTTGGTAAAATTGAGCTTACAGACATGCACAATGATGTCCTAGAATTCACAGACAGGCTGCTTTTTTGTGTGCGTTTCTGAGGGCAAAAAAACAAGCGGTGACCGCAAAGAGGTGGAGAAGCAAGTATAAAAAAAGGTACAAGAGTGCCTCACAGTTATATGTTATGTAATATAAGCTTGTCATAGTGTAATAACATACCACCAAGACCCATGATCCAGATCCACTTATTGGCATTGGATATTAAGGACATATTAGACAGCTGATTTGCCTCAACCAAATGATGGAAACGCGCCAAACTCTATTTGTTGCAACATTAATGAGACTGGCTTGAAATTCCCCCTGGTATTTGTACAAAAACATCATAATCATTACTACAGCTCTAGGTCAAAGTTATCATAAATGTACTTCCATAGCCTTTCTAAAACTTAAACGGCACAAAGAAAGTGAGGGTTCAGCGCAAAAATCTCTACAGTATGAAAAATATTTTTTTTCGGTTTAGGAAAAAAAAGGAAAAATGGAAAGTGGCAGGGGAAAAAAATCATGGGGGCGGGGCAGCGGGCGGAATTCAAAACAAAAGTGGTGTTGTGGCATCTACCAAAGGCCTTTTTTTCACGTCTTTTTGTGCTTTCACCTCCTCCATCGCTTAGAAAGGATAGCTGGCGTGTGGGGGTGGGGTGGGTGTGTGGGTGTTTATGTCTGTGAGACAGATCTGGGGCCCGGTGTTTTGGCCAGACCGTGCTGGGACCAAGACAAGAGATGATGGGGCAGGATGTGGAGGCGACACCATTCAGGTGCAGACAGGCATTGAGCTCTTCCTGCATTCACACAATCTCACAGGCACACACACCCACACACACACACATTCATGCACCAACTAAAGAGTTTGGATTTAGAGGCGGATATGCGGCGGCATTTTTTGTACATTGACAAAACAGTTCTCAGAGGTGGGAGGACTTACTTGTGCCCTCTGCAACCACCGGAGGCCACGGTGTGCTTCCATCGTCCTCTCCACTGGGGAGGTCTGCGGACGGCAGAATAGAGGTTCAGTGCCAGACAGTAAAATACATTTGAGATCCCTTTGCTCACAGGATCAAGAAGACTACAGTGTAACTTGACTCAGTTTGACTCGAGCATAGGGCTGGGACAATATTTACAAATATATTTTAATTGAACAGTGTCTATTTTGGGAGTGATAAATGCTTTCATAAGAAATTATACTATTTATTTTAAACAATCATTAGTGGTGGGGACATTATGACCAAGTAGCTAGAGATGATTATACCAGCTACAACAGTCTGACATTAAGAAAGTTGCATTGCATTACTCACTTTACAACTTCACTTCTAGTAATGCTTCATAAAAGCAACATAGAACTATATCACGATATTAAGATAACCAAAATCCCAGAAAAAATCTAATTTCATATCGCAATGTCATTAAGCGCAACAACCAAGCATGTTTCATTTCGTACATGGTATTTTCTCTCCTCTGTCTCCCTTCATGCTTCAAAGCCGAAATGTATATATACTTTATTAAAGGCATTTTCTACATTTGTTCTGCATTCTTCTGCACCTTTGTTTTTTCTCTTTTGTTTCCCGTGGGGGCAGTACATGAAGAAAATGGAAGGACGAGGGGAAAAACTCTACAGAGAGAACTAACTGAAAACATATACAGCGTGTTTATGTCTCGAAAATTGAGGACATGTGGCTGCTGTGCCCACCTCCTGAAGCTTCGTCAGCAGCAAAGTCCTCGTCGTCGTCCAGCAGGTTGTGAGATGCCTGGACGCTTTTCTCGGCCTCCAGGTCCTCCGGCAGTGGAACTTCTCCCCACACCTTGGAGCCATGGGCGACCTGCAGTAAATTAAGGTGATGGGAAGGGGGTAGAGACAGAGAACAAAATATAAGATTTATAGGGGCTGAAGTCCCACCTGGGAGCAACACCCAGTACTGTGCAGGCTTCACGGAACTGGGGGAGAACAAATGGAAAGAGGCAGGAAATACAGTACAGTGGTACCTCGACTTACGACTGCATCTACTAATGACTAATCCAAGATACGAGTAGCGATAATCGCAAACTCTGAAGTCAAACAGCACAGGTGACACGGACCTTAGAATATTTGGATTACACAAATCTGTTAAAGTACGATTTCAACTCCGTCCTCCTGGGGCTAAAGCAAATGTGGCATACCACAGCCTGAGCTTTCTTTGCGTTTGTTTCACTGTTCGGGGATCAGCAGTGGGTCTGTCACCTCCTTTTGAAAAAAGAACTGGCCTGTAATACCACGTGGAAATATTGCCTAAAAATCAGGACATGATCATCGTATCCTTTATCGTGTTGTGTATGAAACAACTGTTAGGGTTTGAAACAAGCCCCCAGGTTGCAGGTACAACCTGCAATCCAAGGTTTGGCTCTGGGCTAATCTTTAACTTCCTATCTGATGTTATGCTCTTAAAAGTATAGGCTGTGCATTTTACAAGCATGGTCTACGTTTCATTTTCCACGTCCACCTTTCCACCGTTTCTTGAATAGGTGTGGAGTGACAATGTCTGAAGATTTTGAAAGGGATTAAATCAGTGCAGATCCCTATCGGCCCATTCAGCAAATCCCTGCAGCTACAGCAGGTAATCTTTGAGCACAGCTCTTGCGGTCTCATGGCAGAGGGTCCAGACCTCTCTCCTCTCACCTCCTGGTGCAAGATGGAGCCCATCCACACTCTCAGTGTGGATATACAGAAGGCCAACGCAGACTGTTCTCCTATCTGGATCACCTTAATAACCATAGTTGAGCCTATAACCACATATACTTACTTAGCTCCAGATCATGGTCCTTAATAGAGCATACAAGGTTTCGTCATCATGCTCTGTTTAGGTGGCTTTGAATGTCTCAGCACCTGACTGACCAGCCCGCCCTACAAACACACTACACCAATACCCTGGCCAAGACCGCACAGTGTGTTTGCATACGGTGGTGGCAGGGTGCCACTCCTGGCATTTCCAGTCGGTGTGGCACGTCAGTTCCCATTTCCACGGGACACTGTCATGGAAGAGTCTCCCCATTTAAAATGGCTCCGGCTAATAAATAACTTGATCTCTCCCCCAAATCCTCTCTCCCCTGACCGAACACCCTTGTAACAACAGTCACGGACCATTTTCAAAAAGAAAACGCTGACTGGTCAAATTCTTTGCAGCGGAGTCCACCAGCGAAGCATCAGTGTGATCATCTCCTGCTTCCCACTCACTTGTGACAGGGTGCGACCACTCTGCCATCACTGTGAAGACCAACCTCCTCTGTCACACTAAACGTGGCTCTGAAAGAGGAGTCACTTGTGGTACACTTAGTTCCCAAAGTAATGAGATTTTGGAAATATTGGAATCAACTCATTTTGGGGTGACTTGCCAACCACATATGGAGTGACTCTTCCAATCGGTTACTGCAACTTGGGTTAAATAGTTGGTATGACCTTTGCACCTCAGAGAGTCTGAGAGTTGAAACATGTCTACTTTGTAAAATCTTCCCCTGAAGATAAAGGTCTTGACCGGCTCGGTAATTCTTTCTACCACACCTGACCCAGGGACAGAGGGCTCAGAAAGCTGACCTTGCTCCAATAACTTTTGGTATTGCCCACAAGCACATATGGCAACAAGGTGTATGCTTGTGTGTCCCTGCCTGTGTGTTTGTTTGTGTGTGTTCAAGCATGCATCGACACGTAACACATGAATACAAACACATGTCCGCATGCGGACACAGACGGCCACATACACACATGTATGCACAAACTGCATTCCATCCTCATGGAATTTCACTGTTGACTTAGGAGTTATTCTCTAACTCGTACTAGGACTCACAATGCATAGTGTTTTCTAGCAGTAGCTGGAGACAAAAAAAGCAATAGCAGGCGCCGAGGGTATCGAGCGACAGGTGACGCTACATGGAAGCCGGAAGAAATGCCTCAGTTTGCCCAGCTGTTGTTTACCCTGACCAGTGGGAAATGTCTGCATTTTGCTCCATGACGAATCAATAATCTGCAGGGGCAGAGCGCCCAGGAAAGGCTGGTGGTCCCGAAATATCTGAGCCAAGATCTCATGAGGAGGGAACTACCAGCAGCTGTCTGAGTGTCTTGCAGCTGAAGATCTGCCATCACCTCTGTAATCAACACAGATGTTGGCTTCTAAAGCAGTTACCGAAAGTTACAGTTCAACACGCAGGAGCGTGCGCCAAGACGATGAAAAAGCAAGAAAAAAAACATGCACACATCCACACGCATGGACAAACATGAACACAACTAGGATATAAAAGCACACAAACAAGCATACAATGGACACACATGAACAGACACCCACTAGCACGTACTCCCACTTGTACATTCCAGGGTTACATCTCTGTGACAATCCATGCTTGTCAGAAGCAGCGTGAGAAGAACTCTGAAGAATTCCCCTGCATTAAGCCCACTGGTGCAGCTGCAGGACAATCTGTGAGAAACATTTTTAAGAACCGAGCCCAATCATCACAGAAACAAGCATGAAGCCAAACCAAGCCCCTGGTGCTCACATGGTTCACAGGGGGGACTCTGTCCTATCAATGTCCCAGAGACATTGACTGGATTCTATCAATGCTATCAAGTACTGAAACATTCTGTGGCCATGAATTTGCATCACAATATTTGATGCCAATGGCGGCACTGTATTAAGCGGATACTGCATTATTCATTGCAGCTATTTGACTCATGCACTAAGTAGTGACATTTAAGAATGTGCCCTGCTCAGGCACTCATAGAAACCAAACTCACGACACACAACGAGTTCCCAAACCCTCTGGCCTCCCTGCCAACTCCTGTTTCACTTTTTCGTTAAACTCTAACAATATCTCCTTCAGACTCGGGGCAGCAGCAGCAGCAGCAGCAGCAGCAGCAGCGCGTTCTGAACAGGAACGGAATGTAAAACTGAAGAGAGCTACTATGTGGATGAAAGCCCAATACAGGCTCCTCTCTCCTGGCTGCAGTGTCCAATAAGGGTTGAGTTTCTGCACCCTCTCCTGGACCCTCAAGCTATCTGTGGAGGAAGAGGGGCCAGAGGTACGGCAGCACCAGCGGCATATAATACAATATCACAAGTGAAACTGGGCAGACAGCATAGATGTTGCATGGACTTGTGTTTAAATTTTGAGGGGTTGAATAGACACCTACGGTATATATGGTACAAATTGTAATTGGTATCAATTTGTCTGTCAATTGAACATTTGCAATAAATTAAAAGAGATAACGGCCAAAAGTAAGATATCAGCAGATTTTGCAATACCCCTATTTTATACCTTTATAAAACGCTCACCTGGAAAACGTATGGAATTTTTTTTCCTACAATACACATCTGTGATAGCCTGGCAGTGCACTTGGAAAGAGTGATGACAGGGAGGAAGGGAGAGTGTAAGCAAGCTCATGAAGGATGTTCTTTTTCCACCCCTCGCTGAATATACCCAACAGGTAGGGGAGACGACTACGTCTTGAGATTTTTTTGACAACAAAATAACATGGATGGCAAGTGCAAGAGACAGACAGAGAGACAATGACAGACAGAGAGAGAGAGAGAAAGAGAGAAAGAGAGAGAGAGAAAGGAAGGGTTTCCTCTGTCTTTAGCCCTCGAGTGAAGTGGCAGGGGAATTGACAAACTGCCACTTCTGTCACGGCGCGTCTGCCAGGGCCCCCGCAGGATAAAGGGCCCGATGAGTGAGGCCCTTCTGCACTGCGCAGTCCAGCGTCTAATCCGAAGCGACTGAACGGTGAGGAAGTGGAGGGAGGCTTTTCTTTCAACAGAAAAACACTTTTTGACAATTCAAAGGATTGTCCCCACAAAGTTTTCCATTACTACTTCCACGGGCATACAAAACAATCCAATATTTTTGTGGAAAAGGGGATGGGGGGGGGGGGGGGGGATGGTGTGTGTATGTGTCTGTGTGAGCTTGGGTAGAGTACAAACTGCTGTCTATTTGAGAGCCGGTGAGTGAAATCTGAGGGGCCACATTTTTTAACACATATTCGGAGCGTCTAGTCGGACATCTTCCCCCGGGCTCTTTGTTCTCTCTGTCTCTGTCCCACTTAAAGTGCTGGACAATAAGATCAGTCTCCAGTGGGCATTCCAGAAAGGGACAGCAATTCCTCTCACATAAAAACAATGTTTTTGAAGACTACTGCCTTCCCTCATCTAGGAACGCTGGACATAATCTGCCGGTATTGCCAGGTATTGCAAGGTAGTAAAGCGGAGAACGGTGTACTGCCGCACAAGTCCGCAATGTGCTTCTTATTAAGTCTGCTCCCACCCAAAGGAAATTCTTAGAAATACTCCACTCGCCCCCAAAGCCGCAATCGTTTTATGCCCTCATTTGCTGCATATTTTCAATGGCCACGAATTAAAGTTTAATTCAAAGAGTTTAAACTAACTGAGTCAAATCGTACTACGTAGCAACAGTCATGCCTTGCTTTGTTTAAACCAAGACGGTCGAGTACGAGATAAGAGGGATTTATTTTTTTCTAAAGGTAGTCACTGATACTCCCAAATTGTGTTTTTCTTCTTTCGCCCTGTGAGGTATTGCCTGGCATTCAAAGGCATTGCTTTATACCAAGCGGTGCCTCCGGCTACACAGAATGTACTGTGCACCTAAGGTACAGTAAGACACTCTTCCTCTCCATTTACGCCATAGATGTTGTTTAAGGATACATGGCAGAATAAGTACTGGGCCTGTGCGGACTCGCAAGTGATCACAGATACGTCGGGGAGAGAAAGGAGATGGTGCACAGAACTGCAATTAAAGGTAGTAAGATTACAGAGCAGGGCGAAATGTAGGCTGGCGGTGATTTTCTCTCCCTCAGTACAGGTCTCAAAGGTAGAGTGGAAAGAACTAATAGAGGCAGAATAAATCCCTACCTTGTACCACATGTTTGTTTACACGCGCGTACAAGAACCACTGGCTTCGAGGTTTGTAGTAGTCTCCAGTTTGTCCAGTCGGTCTTTGGAGGTCGGAGAAAACTAGGGCACCCGATGAAATGATTCTGATCACTCAGGTTGACTCCCAATGATCGAAAGATAAGGTTAGATGCGCACGGAAGATTTACATTGTGTAAATCTCAGGTAAATTATCGGTCACACAAAGTAGCTGGATTTATTACTTAATCAATAGTGTGAAACAGAAACAGTATGAGTTTGGCCACATGGCATTTGGGGCAAGGGCATTGAGTCATTACGGTGAATATTAAAAGTATGAGAAAGAACAATTCTGTTATATAGCTAAACAATTTTAGTCAAATTGAAAGTAATTCCGGTAGTGTTTGTATTTCTCCAACTTTTTATCAATATTTTTTAAGGTTTGATACGAAGCAATTTCAACCCCACGTGTTCTTTAGGAGCGTGGCACCTCCATTACAACGGTGCGATATAAAAGCTGAACCTTGGTCACTGCGGTGTATTTTAGGCCAAAGGTTGTAGGCTGGCGACACAAGGACCAGACAGAGAACCATATCAAGGCTAGGCTGAGAAACCAGACACCCACTCTGACACCAACCAAAAATACTATCTGCAAGCTTTTTTCAGCCATGATGATAGCAGAATCACAAGGCTTGAATTTGTGTTAACAATTTGAGGTATGTACATTCAAAAGCAGTATCCATTCCACCGTGTTTCTCTGTAAACCAGCCCCTAATCTCTGTTGTGTTGGCCCCTACATGCTATAGGATTGTTTCAAAAGGACTTTTTAAAAGTTGAACTAGCTGTAGGTGTCTTTCACTGTATGTGGGTTTATAGACCGTGGACACATTCCACTCAAACATCCCAAGGCGTGAAGGCTGAAGTGACACCCTCAACCCTCACCCCCCTTTTTTCAATTATGACCCCAGCAGGGGCCCCAGCAGGGCCCCACATCTACTGACCACCCAGTATTACTAGGTATCACCTAGTATCACCAAGTATTACTAGGTTGTACTAGGTAGTACTAAGCTTCAAAACTATCTCTGAACAAAGTACTACAAACCTGCATCATGTTTACACACACACACTAAATAAGTCACACACACACACACACACACACACACACACACACACACACACACACACACACACACACACACACACACACACACACACACACACACACACACACACTTATCAAACGTTTTTTTCAGCCAGTAATGAGCCTATTCCATATTCATTGGGCTCTGTGGGCTTCAGTTGATTGGATTGGAGGTTCAGCTCTCAAAGCTACAGGTGGTGTTAATGCAAGGAAAATATTAGGATTTATGGGTTGGACTCCAACCAGCCACAGCAGGGATGTTTAGATGTTTGGATGTATTAAATTGAAAGTCTACATTAAATTTGCATTAAAGATGTAAAGACAAATGAAGTCACCTCAGGTAGAACTTTATTAAAAAATAATTACCAATTGTTATAGCCTTAATCAAAGGCAGACGGTGATAAAAGAACGCAAACCGAAGAGATACAAGAGCTGACTAAATGTCAGTTCCCATCGAACATAAACACAGTGAGAGTATTTCATGGATGTATAAATAGTGTGTGTGTCTGTGTGTTTCCGGTTAACGGGACTAGAGAGTGACCGGCCACAAGGAGGAGGAGGCCCAGGGGCCAGCTCGAGTTTCCCCCAGACGACAGCTGAGCGGTGAGGCTCTGAAAACAGTGGCGGCCCATTAGGGAGAAGCAACCCACGGGCTGACCAGCCAAAGTCCATTTATATTATAACAGAAAGAGCCGCTTGAATGCACTACTTTCATTTTAGGTCTCATCTCCTCCAAACTAGAAAACCCAGAACGCTCAAGGATTTATTGTTGGCTATTACAGAATGCCTTGAATAAAGGAATTCTGTAAACTGCTTTAAGTCCAAGCATGAGGACCTGTCAACCTGTCAAAAAGGATTGTATGATGGCAAAAAGGGAAAAATGTAGTAGAATGATGTCGTATGGTGTGGATGTATTATTCCAACTATTACGGAGCTCACAACACCTCTGTTAAACCTACTGTACAAAGACTTAAAATTATATGGTTCAAAAATGTACTATAAATGAGACGCTGTCCAGTTGAGTTGATTTAAAGGTATGTCATGCGGCGGGGTTCGGGAAGGAAATAGTGGCAGCTGTGTGATGGCTGGGTTATTAAACTATGGCTTGGCTCCCACTCCGGTGCCAGCGGCAGCATTACCTTTACGCTCCTCTCTGGTGAACGTTCTCGCCTGGGGACTGACTAATCTGACACCACCTGTTGCCTTGGATGAGCTCATACATTGTCCCGCATAATCACGGACCAAAGTATCATACGTGATTATGTTGTGGGGAGAAAAGTAGGCTAAGTAAAGCAAATTGCGCTCAATACATGGGTCGCGCAATTCTTCCCGGAACAGATCAGACCTTCGGAGTAACAACGTATGTAACTGGATTTGATTTATGGAGAGAAGCAGAAGCGAAACATCTCAGAAACTATACAATAATACATCACAAATGAGCAAACTCGTCCGTCAGAATGCCTTGGAGAGAGAACGGCCCACGGATAGACTAACTTGTGAATCCTGCACAGGGGGGCAGTAAGTTAAAGTTAGTTAAACCCCTTTCCACCAGCTGCCACGGTCATGCTATTTGGGATCAAAATCTCATGATTAAGTAGAGTTTTGTGTGGTACCATGGTGAGGATTTTGGAACGCTAAGCACTTCCAGCATTTTGATCAACTCAGGCTGCGAGTTTTGAACGGTTCTAAGATACTCTCGAAAGAATACAAATTACAACAAAATCCAATGCTAGAGCAGAACTCATTGTCGGATGCAATATGCACATGTAATTGTACTATACTGCTTTTCACTTTGAGCCTTGAATAAAGATCTTTCCAAACCATGCCAACTCTTACAGGGGGATTAAAGTGTGTTGACAAAGCAGGCTGTTAGGAGGCAGATTGTCATTCTCAGCTGTTCGTTTAAATGTGAATATAATGGGGATATAGTGGGAAAGTATGACTGTGTTTTTCCAGATGCTCCGGATCAAAACGTCAACAGGACAATGCAGTCTGCTGTTGACAGCATCATCCGTGAGAAGGTGAAATTCAGAGGTTCTCCCGCAATATCTCTCAGGGATCCCCCATCCTGGAAATAGCCCAACAGCACTTTTCTCTCATATCAGCCCATATCAGCTCACCTAATTTAGCCATGCTTTTTAAAGTGAGGAACAACCCTGCTTTCTGAGAGACATCAAATGTGGGCGAAATGCATACCGTTTTGTATAAAAACAGCTGTTTACACAATAGAGGGGCAATAGACAACTTTTTTGCTTTTACTTATCATTATGAAGTAAATTTTGATTTCACAGTGTAATGGCTATAGATTAATTACACCATCTGTGTTTACACTGGCTCCCTATAAGCCTCGATTTCACTATGCAATTTGGACTGCCACCGGATATGAACTCCCGGGAGAGTGACTGTGTCCCCACGGGGCTTCCTTTTGTTACAATAAATACATCCACAATAAAAGCACACTAAAAAACACACTGTTAATATTGTTTTTTGTCTGGAGAAATGGGAACTGGTAACGGGAACGCACAGCGGATCACGCAGTGAGATCGCGGAGATCGGCGGCGCAGTCAATGGGTTTTTTTTTTTGTTTTTTTTTAAGGGTTTAAATTCCGGGGAAAATAAAATACTGAGAGGACAGAGGGAAAGAAAGCAAAAATGCAGGAAATCCCGAGGAAAAATGGGAAGGTTCACAGCTACGCATTTCTCACACGGAACTTGCCACTGAGGAAAACGTAAAGCGATCCGGTTGTCTTTGCGACAGCGGCGCAAACAATAATACCACATGGAAACGCAGGGGGGAAGTTGAAAAGTTGTCTATTGCCCCTTAAAGTATCTTCAGGAAGAATATTGCTACAGGCCAGTGCCATATAACTGATCTACCTTTGCTGCTTAGCTAATTGCTAAAATGATCAGTAGATCACCGGTTGGCGATCTGTATTCATTTCTAAAATAGGCTTAGCCAGGCAATCTGTGCATGCCTAATGGGTTTATATGAGCAAAGAAGGCTTAAGATTCAGTCCCATCAGAGCAGTGTTTGCTTTAACATTCCGACAGCTGCAGCAGTATCATTTTCATGCATCCTTAAACAGAGTACTGGTTTCAATCCCTCTGTTATTTGGTCAAACCAGCTCAATTCTTGATCATTAAGGCCTGTGTAGCTCTCATAAAAGTGTTATCTGGACCGAACCAGCAGGGACAGGGATACTGTTGGATGCCACTGAAAATGACCAAGTAATGGGTGGCTGACTTGTAAAATCCAAGGTCAAGAACAACAAACTGAAGCTCTCTCCATGTGTGATGACGGGAGAGCTACAGAGATAACAGAGGTGGAGTTCCAGAGGGAGACAAAAATACCTCAGGCGCTGTATGGCGGCAGGTGTTATTACACCCTCCTTCGGAGGCCCTGCTTACAGAATGAGTGCCAGCGCCGGACAGGACTGGGGACACAGCATGGGGACTGATGATGTTTGCCAGCAATCTGTGGCATTTTCCACAGTGCCAGATATGAAAATACTTTGGCTTTAATATTTGTCATGTATCCAATGAACAGCAAAACAAGGTAAATCTGAGTTTGATAAAGGCTATTTACAACTTTTTATTCAGTTTGAAATGATGTGTTAGGTTTGCCGAATTACTACAGTACGGTAATCTTCACAACCGTTTAGTGTGTAGGATAATACAGTATGTGCTTTTGTACAAGTGCATGCATGAACTTGAATCTCATTGGAAAACTTAATATAAAAACACTCTGGGCCATAACACATCTGCCCTCCGTAAAACTCCAGCCTCACACCGGGAAAAGTTCCCAGATCCCTTACCACAAAGGCTCGCTACAGTAGGCACTTTGCTACGCTTCCCAGTGCTCACACCTCCCCATTTGAGGCTAGCCTTGGACAGCAGTCAATAAACACTGTAGAAACCCATTCTTCAGGAAAAAAAAAGGAGGATGGCAGACACAGCCAACCACTGCAGAGTATAAGGGCACACCCACATCTATAAAATGGCCTCTAGATATCTAAAATTGGTCAGCTGTTAAACACGCTGAGCTGCCTCTGAGTCTATGCAGATATGATTCAAGTAATAGGAATGCATAGATTTGGGGATGAAGCACTTTTCTATTTCTTATACCTTCAGCTCTGCTCTTATCATATATTATTATGACCCGGAGAAGTGTTTTAGAAATCTGGCTTGGACAAAAGTCTACTTTTGATGACCATAAATAGGCATGAATGTTATAAAGCAAATCCACCCACACTCTAACTAGCAAGCTGTGACCTTAAACCTAATAAGGGACTTTCCCTTGTGTTTTTTTCCACACAAGTTTATCTAAAGAGATTATTTATTTTCTCAAATCTGTGGATCACGGCAAATCTTAACCATCCACCAGAAAAGCTTGACGATATCCTAAAGCAGGAAAATGTGAGCATTTCCGGAGCCAATTACATGGGATAAGCACCTGAGAAAGAATCCCGACTCCAAGAAATACCTTGTCACTGGCTTCTTCTCACCATTCTAGTCTCTTCTTTTCAACTCTTTACATTTGGGCTCCCTCTGTCACCCAGTGACAAAGGATCAAGGGTTTGGAAACCGGCAACGCCACAGGATTATCTCCTCTAGAGGCTCAGCCAAGGAAGAGAAAGATGTGTGAACTGTGGACTGTGCGGGTTGGATTTCACCAGTTGTAAAACTCCTCTTGTTGGCGGCGGTTTTAAATGGCCAACATTTATGTTGTATTGATTATGGTCCTTACTGGCTACTGACTACTTTGTCACATTTTTAAACTCAAGCAAAGAGACCCTTTTTGCTCTTGTTACACAGCAGACTTAATGAGAAAAATAACTTGGCTTCAGTAGCATAAACTCTTAACAAGTTTTGGCAGCTGTTGCTCGAACAGTAGAATGCTTGCTCAAGGAGTCAGCCGGGCCGCCTCCCACAAACTAGTAAGAGAAGTTCGAGTTCAGAGCAGACCTTGGCAAAGAAAAGCACTAAAATGGTGCAGGATAGGCCTATAAATGAGGGCCAGGCGGAAAGCTGTTGGATATGAGATAACAGTCGCCCCGCCAATGCTCTTGTCCAAGGTCAACAAGGGGATACACAATGAGACATAGCTGCATCATTCACCATTTACAGTGGCTGCAGTCCAGTTTAATATAACCCGAAAACAGTGTATTAGGTTTGAAAACTGGACTTGGGGTATTTAGGTTTTGACATTGCACTTGCGAGATGATTAATTCCATCTCAGGCCCTGCTCGGAGGAAATAACTATGTTGGACTATCTTACGCCTCTGCTCTACTTATGATGATCTAGAGCAGAGGTGCCCGATACGTTGATCGCGATGGACCGGTAGATCGCAGAGGTAGTGCGGGTGGATCCCGTGTCATTCAAAAAATATATATATACATTTTTTAACCGATCTGACCAACATGTTGAATGAGCATAATATAGAGCTGCAAGGAAAAGACAAAACGGTGGTCAGCATGATCAGTTCAGTTAATGCTTTCAAACGAAAAATGCAACTTCTGTCCTCAAAGATGCAGCGCCATGATTTGGGGAACTTTCAAAACCTGGCATCAGAGCTGGAGACCCAAGGGAAGGCGTGTGAGCAACTTGACAGTGCACGCTACACAGAGCAGATTGAGTCCGGACGGTTTCAAGACTTTGCTTTACCCGAGCCAATCGCTACATTTATGTGCTGCCCATTTAGGGAAGATATTGACGTTGATTCACTCGCATCAAAAATTGCAACACTGTTCCACCTGAACTGGTCTGCAGCTGAGGCTGAGATGTTGACACTACAGGCTGACATTCAACTGAAGTCCAGAGCTCATGGACAGATTTGGAACTCACTCACAGAGGAAAAGTACCCAAACACGGGGGAAATGTGCTACCTCCTTGACTGCATTTTTTGGCTCTACTTATTTCTGCAAGTCAACCTTTTCCCACATAAAGATTATTAAGTCCAAATAGCATTCCATCATGACTGATGATCATTTGGAAGCCTGCTTGTGGCTGGCTACCAGCAGCTCTGTCTGGACTATGCAACCCAGCCATCAGAGTAAGGAAGTGACCAAAAATGTATTTAATTGTTCAAGCAGTGATGCAAGGTATTGTATATATAAAGTATACTCAGTATATATACAGTATAAATCAATATATTTAGCATTTTTTAATGCAGGTAGATCATTTTGACCTAGTCATTTTAAAAGTGGCTCGCAAGCCGAAAAAGTGTGGGCTCCCCTGATCTAGAGAATATCTTGTTCTATTAAGAGGAAGCTGCACAATACAAATAATGCTTGAAGCATGAGATGAAATACTGTATTTGGTTACTGACTGTATAAGGACTTCAAACAGTTTTGACTCATCAAGCGTTGGAATCTCCTCAGTCTAGACCGATTTTCTGCGGGGATCACTTATCAGCCCACCTGCCAGACTGCAAGACCGACATTGATGTGGGTGCTACCATTGTGAGTCACGGTTTATGAGTACACTGTCAGAAACAAGTGTGCACAACTGATTCAAGCCATCATCCAAAGCACACTGAACGCAAACGCCAGGACATACCAACATTGGACATACCAACACTGTCCACAGCATTTGGCCATCATGGTTGTGATAAACTAGCCAGAGAGCCAATTATTATGAGTCATAATGCTGATATGAAGGTCATTATTTGGATAGTAGAGAGAACCGAGAACCCTTTTGTCCCACGTGTACTTGGAGAAATTCCACTGGAAAAGGCCACGCCTGCTGGATCTATCGCTTCAACAGCCAGATAAAATCCCCAAGCTAAATTGAACATTTCCCCTCAGTTAACACGCCTTCTTTCTCGGGATAGTCTGAAAATAAACCCCCTTCACAAGAATACATAAATGGAAATATAGAAACCAGTCACACATATACACTATACAGCTAATACAGCTTTATCTCTGCCAACAAAATATATTTGTATAATTTACAAAGCAACAGTATATAAATTACTTCTATAGTAGAGTGCTGTGTGCATAAAATTTTAACTTGATAACGAGACAAGACTGACTTAACTATAAGCGACAGAAAAGGAAATACCTCATTATGGTCTAGTATGGCTGCGTTTAAACTAATGAGCAATAATCCCACCATTTAGGAACAGGAACTATAACCCTTTAATGTGGCTGGTCATTAAAGACCATGCAATGTACCCCACAAACCTGGGGCTCCATAAATGAGCCTTTACGCTCCCTGCTCTAGTGCTTTTTAAAATGTTCTCATTACAATTAGCCAGGAGCAAGACATAAAAGGGGGCAGTTAACCTGAAAAATGATGGTCAAGTTACCAGGAAGCAATTATCCCATGATGCCTGATGGCCTTCATATTTGACACATTATAACAAGTACAGCTTAATTTTCATATTATATTGAACAATGTTTTGTTCTCAAAGCTCATCATTATTCACAATGGAAGAATAAAAAACATATATTTTTAATTTTAACCTATTTTTGACGGTTAGTATACTTGCAATTGTGTTTCCTATTGAAAGCTTACACATTTCAAAAGTCCTATTATACATTGCAATAATAATGTAATTATACGCTACATTATATTATACATGGCCTTAAACTAGAACCACTTTTTATGTCCAAAGGGCCAATTTTTTTACAAAGCTGATTCCATTCATTCCACCCAATCAGGTTTATAGAACATGAATAAGGAAGTGAGCCACTTAAATAAGACCCTAAATTCAAGTTATATGGAGTCATACCTCCAGGACTATGTGTCTGGCTCCATTTCAATAAAACAACAGACCCGAGGGACGGTGATCCGCCAACCATAAACAAAGTCTGAGACCGTCTTCCCCTCGACAGTTGACAGATGAATTTCCCCTGTCCTCATAATTCAAAGATAGGCCTTAATTTGAAGGTGTGCTCACGCTTGCGACGACATCTGTTTGCCAGAGGTTTATACAACAATACAAGAAAGCGAGAGAGCTAACCTGCCCTTTCATTGGAAGCAGATGTGAGGGATCCATTTCCTACTATAATAAGAGGTAATTACAGGCATCGGGGCCTTATGTGTCCGTGTGAAAATGCACTGAGCTCAGGTGGTTAATCAGTGAGACAAGCCAGTCAGGTAAGAGAAGGCAGTGAAACCAGCATCATGGTGCGTGCGTGTGTGTGCGTGCGTGCGTGTGTGTGTGTGTGTGTGTGGGGTGCGTGCGTGAGTGAGTGCGTGTGCCTCATCGGGGTGCTAATAGACAAGCCAGCACAAGCCAGTTCATGACCTTTCACTGGAAAAAGAGCAGAAAGAAGGTTCATTTGAGCCTCAGATTTCACCAACAAGCTTACGTCATGTCTGGATGTTGACAGTTCTTTCCAAAAGGGTCTACTCTCTCTTTCTCCTGTACTACAGTACTTCACAACCGTGCTGTCATTTTTGGATGAAGCTAATCAGATTTTCTGTGTTTTGCTCACATATTGAGCTGTCCCTTCGTACAGTCATGTGAGGCAATAGTGATTTGTTCTGGACTTATTTACAAATATAGGCCATGAAGGGCTAAAGGGAGGAAGGGGGAGCAGTACCGAACGGCTCTCAGACACATAGCCACCCGCAAGGCTGGTCAGAATTTGAAAACTCTGCCCTGTCGGATCTGCCCTTTTCTTATATTTAGACACAGACACAAACAAACATCGCTGCTCCCAGGCTTCTATTTATCTCATCCAAATCTCATTTCCATTCCTTCAGCACCAGGGAAGCCCTCGTGAAACAACAGACAGCAGTTAGACATGTGCCCAAGGGCAGCACCTGCATCTGTGCCAGGGAATCTGACTGCAGTCTGGCCTTTGTGCCAAATCGCAGTCCCAGCACACCCCGGCCTCCACCCCTTGTAGCCATGACAGGGCCACAATGGACACCCAGCAGGAGGAGACTGGTGGGGAGGACAGGGCCTCTTCATCCTGGCACTGCCGAAATAGCCTCCTCCAGGCGCTCTCGGTCCCATAAATCACAAGGCATCAGTTCAGGGGAAGAACCATTTAATTACCCTTTTTAAAGTAGTAATTGCCCAACTTGGTTGGAGGTTGCTGCCTGGGTGTATATGAACTATGGAGCAATGTCTTCCCTGTCCTGGTAGCCGTTGAAAGAGCATTAGAAAGCGTAAAAAAATACAACCCCAAGTAATACCCCAACTACTTTACTTTAACTAAAAAGTAGACTTTGAGAGGAGACTACGATTTTCTTCCACAATTAATTGAGAGAGCATTTAAAAGGGGTGGTGGTAGTGGGTGGATGCATGGTGACCGATCCAAATTGTCTGGGTATTCCGTCATGAAACCCTTGCTGGATAATGAAAAGAAAGAAGAAAGAAGAAGAAACAGTCTTTAATTGTCACACGACACTCCACAACACATGCTTGCACACACACACACATGCACATGCTTGATGGTGGCCGGTGAAATGGCTCCTCTGCTTTTGACCCATCCTGGCTTGTCCTTCCTCCGGGGGCACAGCCAGGAGCAGTGGGCAGCGTACGTGGACGCGCCCGGGGACCAGGTGATAAGTGTCCATCGCTGGTCAGACGATGATGGGTGCATGTTTTTTTGGTGGGGGTCCTTACTGACGTGAGGTGGAGGAAACCCCATGTGAACACGGGGAGAACATGCAAACTCCACACAGAAAGGCTCCTGTTTTTGGAAGATAACCCGCCGGAGCACGGTGCCAACAGCGCCCCAGGCGGGAATCGAACCCAGGACCTTCTTGCTGTGAGGCAGCAGTGCAATGCACTGCGCCACCGTGCCACCGTGCCACTGTGCCATGAAAGAATCATCGCAGCATGTTTTTATCTGATAACATGGTACCTTATTAATAATGACAGCATATTTACAAAATTGTAAAGATGAGGCCAAAGATAACTGACGTGTATGATGGTTAAAATGTATTTTCCATAGGTATCCTTCCGTAGATATTCTCTTTTTAGAAAGTGTCCTACCCTTAATCTGCCGTCTTAAAATATGTGTTAGGTCGAGGTTCTATTGCTGATCGCTATCTGCCTTCTTTTGGGACAATCAGAGCAAGAATTTTCAATCACAGATTGTTTGGGTGGAGAGAAAATTATACACAGCCACTTTGGTCTGGAACTGCAGAATCTGCCATTGCCTGTGTCAGCGCAGAAACATTTAGCTTCACTAAGCATGACAGTTACAGGAAAGACTATTTTGGGACCCTTTCAAACCTCTGGACACATGATGGATGCTAATCTGCTTATATAAATGGTTCTCGACCGTGGAATCTTCTCAATCCCAAAACAATTTGATGGCAACAGGAACCAACATACCACCGCTCACACCTCAACTCCTTTGACTCATGGCAGTTGCATCTACAGTAGCTATTCTATCAAGGCCATAAATGTCAATATAAGTAAACGCAATAGGATCAAAGTCTATGATGAGATCT
The DNA here is from genome assembly GCF_960531495.2 of Zeus faber. NCBI lineage: Eukaryota > Metazoa > Chordata > Actinopteri > Zeiformes > Zeidae > Zeus > Zeus faber. The sequence goes on along the minus strand of NC_137194.1, from coordinate 16,248,880 downwards.
GATACACGAAAAATAAAAGGGCTGTTCTCATATTCTTGTAAAATATTGGATGCCACTCAATGTGTGTGTTGGAAGTGTTTTCCATAGCACAACCAGATAGCTTCTGAAATGGAAGCTGCCCTTCAAAGGCCAAGACGGAAAATGGAAAATATTATCAAACGCGCAGGTCTTGACAGACTGTGATGGAAATTTAAATAACATGGTCCAACTGCGAGGGAAAATAAATGCAACCTCGCGTTGGACTTTCATATAATTGTGCACCGCAAGGTCCGAGGGGAATTTATTAATCTCTTGTTCCAACATGTAGTTCACCAATTTATAACAATATATGAATGCTACTGGGCAGCTTTTGCCGCGGACCACAATTACCAGATTGCAAACACTCGTAGGGAATTTAATTTCTTTGTGGAGGAAATATAAACTGGAAATATATGCCTGTGCGTGATTGCTTTAGAACAGGGGATTACTGAAGGTGTACAGAGGGGGTTATTAAAGCCTTGTTGGTGAGATACGTATATCTACATGGAAAATTATCGACCAAAGTTTGTGGATTCACAAAGCCGAGCATACTTCAGAGAGTAGATATATTTAAAGTGGAGGAGAATAAAAATGAGATAGGGGAAAAAACAAACATAGTGGGCTATTGCTTTGGCCATGCGTAGAACAGGACATGCCCTGGATTGCACACAGGAAAGCCTGAACAAACGTTGCTACAGGGGAAGTGGGCTCTTCTTGTCCTGCAGATAATTCCAGGTTTCATTTCTCAGACAGGATGACGACTCCGCACGGGCCAAGCGCTTTAGCCCATCAACAATGGGCAGCGCCAAAACAAGTCTTCTGGTAACACCTTGACCACACATCTACTCTGCAGCTCTAAATATATCTCACTAAATTTTTTTTTTAAATAAATCACTTGGCCAGATTTCCTCCTTTTTGCTCGCCAGGATGTGGCTGAAAACGCCCACAGAAGATGAAGTCTGAACACGATCTGAAGACACCGCGGCTGTGATAAGAGCAGCGGCTGCATTTGCAGGAACTCGTTCCACCCCCAGAGAAAACTAGCCGAGGGAGCGACAGGGAAAGTGGGGGGGAGTGAGAGAGAAAAGAGAGAGATTTATAGTTTTATCCAAAAGGAGACTTCTCCTCAGAACATGGTGCATACTGCACAAGAGAATGAGATGTTGTGTTTAGAGGGGCAGCTGCTGACACGCTAACACGGAACAGACCGGTCTCGCTGTCTTATCGGGAATATGAACACATATGAACACTTTCATATGAAGGGCGACACAGAAGCAAATTGGGGTGTATTTTAGAAGTATTGGCTTCAAAATATGTTTTAGCAGCAGTGTACTGTATATCCTATGTCCATCATATCAACGCTCCTCGGGCAAAAGGTACGATACCAATTTGCATTATGTTTGCTGCTTCTATGCCTGTGCTAAACATTCCAAATGGTGGATGGGAGATATTTATATATATTACCTCAATGGAAAGCAGTGCTGAAGTGTTTAACAGCAACTAAAGGGTATTTGCAGCTTCTTAGGGTTAGGAGAAGAAGAACAAATGAGCCATAGAAGGCAGCTTTTCTTTTCCACGTGTAGGGACTTGTCTTAAAAGGAAGTAAAGGCAGTGGCCTCAGATCTGTGTGGAGATCTAAGTAATCTTAAGCTCTTGTAAGACCAAGGCACACAACAAGCCCGTGTGTAAACTATCTCCACACCACATGAGTGGACATCTCGCAATAGTTGACTGTATATTTGCAATCGCATTCGCTAATGACAAAAATGGAGATTCCACTCACAACATCCCAACCAACCAACCCCCCCACACACACACACACGCACGCACACTAACACACTAACACAAACTCAATCAGGTATTATAAAGGGAGCTCAGGCTAGAAGAAGGACCACTATAAACGTGCTAATCCATTCAGTCTGCAACACTTACACAGAAAAGCCGACCAGCCCCGTTGGTGCAGCTGTGTGAAGGGAGGGGCCGCGCAAGACAATGCATGAGCGTTGTGAATAAAGTGGGTGATTTTACATCCGTGACAGAAGAATGGACAATTAAACTTTCAATTGACGGCAGACAATTCATTAGAAAAAAAGCGAACAACAGTAGCTTAAAAGGCAAATTGCAACAGTTACAATAAGCATTTCAGAGAATCTCTATCTCGCAAAGAATGGCTGTTACGTTTCCCCTCCAGGTGGGAACAGACCAACAAAATGACGGTTCGCAATGGGAAAAATCTGTGGGTTTGTAAATATTCAGCATAGGGTTGTAAACACTATTATTTAATGATACACACCATTAAACACCCATCATTCTCCAATCTCAAATGACTCTCGCTGGCCTCAGTTCAGAGACTGATCGAAGACACTGCCTTAGGGCAACTGAAGCATGCATGAAACTTTTTCTGACTAATGGCTTCCTCCTTCAAAAGACTGATTGGTATGGCTTTGTCCTCAAGTCATCTTATGACCTCACCATGAACTCTGTTGGCTTTTAGGACACCGGTAGCTCCATAAAAAGTAATAAGGACCAATATATTGTTCACTCCACTAGAGCGACCTTCGCCAAAGGGCGGTCATTAAATGCAATTTTGCCATTCAAGGCTCCCCGCATCCCTGTGGGTGGATTTGCTGCAGAAATGCTTTTTATTCAAAGACTTCTCCTCAGTCCTGCAACAAGAACATCCTAAGCACTGGCCCTAATTAACACAATTCATTCTGTATCCATACCTCCAACCCAAGTAAAATCAAATATTAAGACATGTCCACCGTTAAATATTATTCTTTTATCTGGAATTGCCATTATTGGAGGATGACGGTTCATAAAGGGAATTTATGCAGTTATGGACGAAAATTATGGCAGTCGATTGCAATACTGTGAAACTGAAAAGACTAAGACAGTGTGGAAGTCAGACTGAACCTGATTCCATCTCACTGTTCAGCAGCACCACCCAATCGGGAAAAGATAAATGGTTAGGGGTGGGGGCGGATATCTTAGTTATAGCCTGATAGCTAAGGTGTGGTACAGAACAAAGGCCTTGCAGAGTTTGCGCAGTCTTGTTGGGAGCGGGTTGGTGCGTACAAAGCGTGGAGTCTCTAGTCTCCAGTTGCAGCAGGCTGCACCAGGGGTATGTGGGCTCATGTCAGCACATGCCAGGCGCTGCCGCCGCTCCACCAGGGGTGCAGCTGTGTTTGCCGTCTACTGCTCTGTCCATGATGGACGTGGCATGCCTGAAAGCTGAACGATCATGCCACCGCACAACACAAAGTACACAAAGTAGGACTCTCAGGAAGAGCAATGACGACATTGACATAGACCTTTTCAGGACATTTCCACTGCATCAATACACTCTATCTGCAATTACTGGTTGTTTAAGTTGTTGCATGGTGATCCTGCGGTGCTCCAAAAGTTTGGACTTAACAGCTTTTAGATTTACTTCAGTAAAGTATTGAGCGTAAATGAATAAATGCTAAAAAAATTTTGGGATTGCAAAAAAAATGTAGTAGACGGTCAATCAAGCTCCATTAGGATGAGCAGAGAATGTCTCAGCGCATAAGAAAAGGTTCAGGTGAATTATAATCTGTGATGGTATTTACTAAAGGTTTCAGCATACAAAAGAGAAGTTGAAGGCAAAAGACATTAAGAATAAGCGAAGGACAAAAGAGCATGTTTTTATTTTAAGTTTGTATGTGGCAGTGAGTGCAACGCCCTTACCAAACTATTTGCCAATTTGCAGACCTCGCCATCTGCAATTGGACCAAATATCACATGGTTGGTTGGGTCACAGTTCATGGGATGGGGAGCAAAGTTCAACGTTCTTTTCCGATTCATTTAATCGCTTTGAATAAGTATTGAGTCTCCTGACAACAGTGGGAAGCGGAAATTTCAGCTGCTCTGTTCTGTTTAGAAAGGTTATTTTGTTTGTAGAATGGGTTTAATCCTGTCTGTAAATGAATCATGGGGATTCCCTGCTGAAAAGCAGGACAGAGTCAGGTTCAGAGTCCTCACCTCCCTGACCTCCATGCAGACACCCGTCACATCTCACTGCAGAGTCAACAAATGTCAGCCAGCCTGCGCTCCATATGTGCCACTGTACTTGAGAAGGGGCAAAAGCCACTTCAGTGCCCCATTGTCCCATCGGCCCAGCCCATTGTCCTTTTTCTCTCTCTTCAGGCTATAACTTAACAAAGCAGTGTTTACTGAGCCAAGTCTTCTACCAATTATCTCAATGGGCCAACGGAGAAAGAGAAGGAGGAGGAGGTGGAGAGAGTGAGTGGGGGGTGGTGGGGATGGTCGAGGGCTGACCTTCTTGACTGTTCAAACTGTGGAATGGGGCTGGTGTTTGCACTACTGTGTGCTCTACAACACCTCGGTGTCCTCATTGACTCTGAATGGGAATTAAAACACCAGGTAGTCCAGACCTCTCAGGGCAAAGCACCACGCAGAGAAATTGGCATCCACCCCCATTGTAAAGCACAACACAATCTGAGCGGGACTTATTCATCGAAATCAAGATCCTGTTACATAATATCTCTGCTCGCGTTAAGAGGGCAGCCACAGATTGAAAATGAATGAATAAAAAAGGCTTTATTGGGATGGCCGACAGCAGCCTGGTAGCCTGCAGAGCCAAGAATCCTGGCTGCCCTTCCCCCGACCCCCCACTCACCCCCCAATGAAGTGGACAATCTTGTGGCAGTCTGGTGGACCAAATAGTCAGCAGTATCGCATGAGGTTCTGACGTCACACACCCCAAAAGCAAGTTGGCAGCATGATGTGGTTCGCATGATCCGGAGAGACTAAGACAACTGCCTTCATCAACACTACACACAGTTGTAACAAATAGTAGTGACAAATCTCAATTCAAATACGAAACGGTTAATTTCCATTGTTTGTTCCAAAGTTTGGTTTTGTCCTTTTTACACTGTTCTCGTATAAATTGTATCCATATAAAAGTGTCAATCTCCCCCAGACCAACTACTGGCACTTTGCAGTGGGATGTAGAGATTCAACCCATGACGACATTGTATTGATTTTGACTGTTGAAGTTGACGGGAGTGACCCTGACATTCCGTCCCATTGAATGGACAAACCCAAAGTAACACTAGTACATGCGGCTAATTCAATCAAAGAAACAGACAGGCCTCCCACCCCTGTCAGAGCTCAAACCCATAACGCAAGAAGCAGATGCTCATGGTTCCAGATAATTCAATTAAGTCGGTATTGTCTTTCTCTGTAGCTGCCAGGGCAGTGGTAAAAATTGGGAGGATCTCATATTAGCTCACCGGATGACACTCTGGGGATTTGTTTATATATATTTTATGTACATCCCAATTGCTGTTGATACATAGCGCTTAACTTTTATGTGTGGCTGGATGATATATTGTTATATATCGATATTGTGATATGGGAGTAGATATCATACTGTTAACTGTATACTGCTAAATGTCAAGCATCAAGCACATGGCTTCGTTAAATGCTTCATTCAACATTTTTCCAACGAGTCTTCTTTATTCAACTTTATCCACACATGGCCATGCATGTCCACCGGCAGGCGAAACCGAGAACCTCCCGTCCTCCTGTAATGATGTTCCGTCATTAAAAACGCTTAGCCCTGTGGTCAAATCACAACAACAGAGTATCAGATACCTCTGCCATGACAGCTTTGTGTGTTGGAGGGCAGACGGGTGAAGAGAGAAGTAGAGAGCCAGCCTATTCTCAGAGCCAGACCACCCGTCTTCTCCTTTATGATTCATGTCACGGATATAGCGGTGTATAGACTGAGTTGCTATTTCGATCTGAAAGGTCACTCACTTTAAAACAAGTGCGTGATTACAAATCAGAATGACAGTGGGAGCCAAATGAATCAAGCATGGGGCTGCAAGTTATTTGTCAGACAGACATTCCTATTAAGTGCTGCGGCTTTTAGGTGTAATATTATGGGAGAAAAAGCATAATCCAATTATATTTTTTATTATGTTTAATACCCTAGCGGCCACAGTTTCATCGATTTCCTAATCATTTTCTGAAAGGTGGTTTTGTTTGATTTAACACAAATTATATCATGTTGCTCAGCATGTTGCTATAACTACAAAAACTACACATCATGAAAACCATGTTAACATTGCAATGACCAGTAGTCTCTGCAAATGCAATGCAAGGCACTTTCTCAGGATTGCAGCGTGGCTTGAGAAAGTTTTAGAAAGTTTGAGAAAGTGGCCTCAGAGCCCCTGAGACCACTATGAATAGCTGGTTTCTGGGGACAGAATAAGACTCCATGCTCTAGTTTGTCCGATTCACTTTTAACAGCTACACTATAGTTCAGTGCAGACAGATGTATATGTGGCGGTGCGGACATGTGGAATCTGTTATCATATGCTGGTGCACAGCTATAGCACAGTATTTACACACTGTGATAAATGGGATCAGCAGCGGTGCTCTGCCTATAATTGGACATAGAGGCGGCGATTTGCAACTTAAAAATAGATGGATAAATAAATAAAAGAAAATAACACAAAATAAAAAATATATATTGGTATTTTTTTGTAACAAAAATATATTTTGATATATGTTTTCCATGTCAAAATGAAAAAGTAAAAACAGTGAAATAATAAAATATATTTTTTGTTGTTTGTTTTACAATTTTCACTTGAAAGCACTACATGAAAACCTAAATAACCCCGTTCGTGAAAGTTCATGAAACAAGAAAAAAAAAAAAAAAATGTAAAAACACAAGGAAATCCAAAAGCAGTGACTGGCACCACAGTTACCTGGCTTGCGAGGACCAGGCAGAGGATAAGTCCACAGATCCGCGTCCCCATTTTCCACCGACAGTCCGTCCGACCCCGCACAGGCTGCTTCTGCTGGGGCGGAGGGGAGGAAAGGAAATCCCAGGAGGGTCCGTCTCTTCCTCGGCCCCTGGTCTGGGGGGAAAAGTGTGCCCGCCCGGCCGGCCTCTCTCTCTCTCTCTCACTCGGTCTACCTCCCTCTCGAACGCTGCCGCTGACCGCGAAACTCGGAGGGCTGCTCGGGGTCCCACGCCCGGCGGGACTTCATCCACAGGTAGTGATCCTTTCAGTGGCTTGACTGGAATTAAACTCTCGGCAAAGCGTGTGCGTGTGCAGTGTGTGTGTGTGTGTGTGTGTGTGTGTGTGTGTGTGTGTGTGTGTGTGTGTGCGCAGTGTGTGTGTGTGTGTGTGTGCAGTGTGTGTGTGTGTGTGTGTGTGTGTGTCCGCGCCAGTGGCTCCTACTTTGGAAAAGTCGGGACTTGACTGAATGGCAAGAGCTGCTGCTTGGAGGAAAAGGCGGACCGGACTCCGGGGGAGGGGAGCGCCGCGGGACGGGACCCGGAGCCAGCCGGCGACGGAGCCCCGGGCCCGGACGCGTCGCCCCCGAAAAGTCGCAACGAACGGCGTCGAAGGCGCAACGCGAAAATGTGCTTCTCGAACGTGCATTTTAAAAACGCAAAAGCTGCGTCGCGACCGGGTAGCCATGACCCCCCCCCCCACCACCACCACCACCACCCCCGCCCCCCCGGAGACCCATGCCTCAACAAAGCTGAAAGTGGCATTGTTATAGATTGAAGTATCTTTTTCCAGCAAACATGATGTCATATATGTCATATGTATAAAACAATTGCTATGACGGCATAACCTCGCCACACGGCCCTGTGACGGCTTACCTTTCTGGAGCGTGTCGCGGGTATAGCGCCCTGGAATTAACTGACCGTTAGTGCCCCCTATCGGTTGTTGTGTGGTATTACACCATACGGGTGGCAGATGTGCGGTATGCAGTGCAGCATGAACGGGCCGCGTTTCTCCAAAATAACTACAGTTCCAAGTGTGAAGTTTGCTAGACTACAAAATATAGCGGTTTCGGGTTTTTTTTCCCGAGGGGCCCTTAAAGTAAAATAATAGCAATATTTGCATCGCACAGTTTTTCCTCTTTCGTTTTTTGATTGTTTGTTATGATCTACCTGGTGAAATATAATTTGTTTTCCATAATTTGTTGTTTGTTCTACTTATGTGTTTTTATTGTTTCGTGCATTTGTTATTATTCAGTGTAGTTTTTTTTTTTTTTTGTCTCGGTGTGTTTTATCTCAGCTCACATGAATCTATGTGTTATTATGGCTTTTTGCTGCAAACTAAACTTCCTTTGATGGACAATAGAGAACTGAACTATATAGTGTATACTTATACTATAGAATACTACTGCTACTACTAATTATAATAATAATAGTATTCATTATTATTCTTATCATTAACAACAACAATAATAATAACAATAAAAAATAAGCATAATCATAATAATTTATAAACGCCTTTCAAGCAACCCACTGACACATGGACACTCAAAAAATAGTTCTCAGGTTTGTGTCTAGGTCATATAATATGGCCTCTAATTGGTGCACAGAGCCTCTCTGAGATATCAGCATGCAGCTGCTACCAATTAAAAGCCGAGCCCAGAATGCAAGTAAAGTGGAGTGGACCTGTCTCTTTCGTTTTCCTGAACAGGCTAAACGGAGGATGAACTGAATAAAGCCAGCCCCTGCTCCTTTTACCAATCAACTTATCTCAGAGGAATAGGCCTACATGTACAATGTTCAATAAACCTCTTGAGGCTGGAATTCTAAATGTTACCTCATCAAAAGTACAGGCCTCTGAGTTGGAATTTATTCCATGCATGCTATTTGGTTTTTCTGGGATGCGAGAGTCAATGGGGGGGGGGGTTTCTGCATGTGGCTTACTGGTGCTTGAGAGAGCAGACAGAAAGCAGCTCGGTGACCACAGTCGTGCAATTAAGGGACTCCTCCCTTGACCCCCCCTGTCAGTTAAAAAAATAATAATAATTAAAAAAAAATACTGGGAAAAATGTGTGTCAAAATCTGTTTTTTTCTGGCACAGCCTTCCCGCCTATTATATGATTATAGCTCCCAAATGCGATGTAGCTCACAACAAAGTGCAAAGTAAGCTACATCCACATGTATTGGAACACTACACTATGCATGCAAGACTGCCTGCGTGTTTACAATACCAACTAGGAATTAATACGCAATACGATGCATAATCTATGCCAAATAATACACACCATCACCTCCTCCTGGCTTTCAGAGAAGGGGAGCAGAGGTATTTGAATACACCATGGAGAGATGCCACAAAATTCATGTTACACTGAGGCCGTTGGATCCCATTCAATGGCCATAGGAGCACAACTCTAATGGACTGGGACGGCACTTGATGTCCTCAGCTTATTTTCCCTCCACTAACCTCGGGAGCAGTGAGCTGAATATGCCCCCGGTCGGGATGCTACGTGGTCGTTATTAGATTCAGACATGCGGTTTAAGGCACAGGCTTCAGATGACTCATCCCTGTTACGTCAAAATTACCATCGCCAACTGGAACCAGTTCCATGCAGCTGTGCGAGGGAGAAACCTCTAACAAAAAGCAGAGATCGGCTACAGCTTTATGAAACGCTTCCTCCCCCAGTGGAAAACATCCAAGTAGTCAACGACTCATAGACGTGGGAGGAGTTTTGATTTTTTATTATAAATATAAAATGGGAGAGGCAAGATTCACAGGGTACAGCTTTAAAATGACATTGATCACCACCTCTTTTGAATTGACAGCATAAATTGATTATCCAAAACCACTGAGAACGGCAGTATAACTTTTCCCCCACACACACTGAAAAAATATCACTTTAACAAAAACGGTCATATAAAAAAAACAAAAACCTTGAAAAATACAAGATTGTCGTCATTCAAAATGGTTCTCTGTGCAGTCGAAAGGGCTCAAGCCGGAGTTTGTCTTTGGGTCGGGGTCTGAAAGTACAAAGGTTTGCGGAGGAAGTTGAAGGAGCCGGGCATCTGCTTGAAGTGTCCTTTGGCCGAGTTTTGAGCCACCTCGTTGGTAACCTGCGACACAAAAGCAGTGAATTATTTAGGATGAAAAGCTTTCCATGCAGTGACTCGTGTGGGGTTGACTCACCATCATCAACATGGTGACCAGGTCATCGACGGCGGCGCTTTCCTCCAGGATACGATCCAGGATGTCCACATACCAGGAGCCGGACAGGGGGTCTCGCCAGGACACAAAACCTAGAAAGGTCCACATGGTCAACGGAGGTGTTCGGTTTTTATGCTGCGTTAATACTGGGACAAAACAAACCCACCTGGAAAGGTGGAGTATGACACCAGGATGTCGCACGGCGTGGGTAAGGAGGCCCTGGCATCGGTCTCGTCGGACATGCTAAGGGAGTCGCTGCTGGACGACGTGGGGAGAGCGTCCGTCTGGTCGTCCACTCCGCCCAGGGACGGCCGGACCTCGTCCGGAGACACCTCGAAGCCCATGTCCTTTTCACCTGTTTGTAAAAAAAAAATAAAAATAAAAGAAACTACATGTTTTAAACATAGAAAACTCAAAGACAGGTATAGGCCCAGGTTGGGTTCCACACATCAGCGGTTGGAGTTACCTCCTCCACAGGCCTGGATGAAGAACAGTTTGGGTTTGCCCTGCAGGGACGGGCAGTGTTGTCCGTTCAGGTAGGTGGTGATGAGCTGAATGGGGACAGCCGGACCGTCCACGCCGTGCACGGCACCAGGGAAACGGTTGTGGCTCACCTACGGACATTAATAATTCTGTACTGTAGGTATACACATGGTCTCCGGAAATGGCCTTATTCGCCTTTAATCTGAAAATGTTCTCCCAAAAACATCTGCCTGTTGGGTCTTTTTTATCTCTCGGGAATATACATAGAGCAAAACCACAGACTTTATCTGGAGAGTGCGTTGACGCTGGGGAGTTTTTCAAAACGTATAGAAAAACTTTGATATTGTTATTTATTGAAGAGTTATCTGCTTGTTAACTCACTGATTCACTGTTCATCGTACATTGACCTGTATTTTGTTGTTTACTTTTCTTGTTCATTTTTAATTTGAATTGTTTCTTTTTAGGTTTATTGTGCAGTATATTGCCATTTTTTTCTTGTTCATCTCGCATTTTCGGATATTTTTTTCTTGTTAATGTGTTAATCGTTGAGAATATTTGTTTTGTTTATTGCTCATTTTTGGGTCTAAATTGGTGTATATTGCCAATTTTTCATTTTTATTTTAATTCTGTTACTTTATTATTATTGCCTATTGTTATGTGAGCTGCTGTTACATGTCAAGTCAAGTCAAGTTGATTTGTATAGCTCTTAATCACAATACAGTCTCAAAGGGCTTCCAAACCCACATTTCACATACAGTATTTATCCTAATGGGATTCCATGGATGCCTCGATAGTAAGTTATCTCCACAAGTAACAGGCTCTAGAAATTTACTAGAATATTGAACTTTCTGGTGCCTTGTTGTATTTATTAATGTGGTTTTATTTTAAAGGAAATACCTCAGTCCCATGAGACAGTATGATAACCACGCAGCAGTCGTACTGAGAATGGTCCTTCTTGGATAAAGCCGATAGCTCGTGTCTTATTTGCTGAAATGAAAAAAGAAATGGGGATATAACAATTTTTTTTTCACAATACTAAAAGCCATATTTTCTGTAAATGTATCAAATTCACATTCAAAACTTAAGTCTTCCATCATTTACTTCTATAGAAAAATGACTTCTATCGATGTATACTACTGGCCTGTTATTATCTATTAGCAGATAAATGGACAGGAAAGGAGGCAATAGTGTGTGTGTGTGTGTGTGTGTGTGTGTGTGTGTGTGTGTGTGTGTGTGTGTGTGTGTGTGTGTGTGTGTGTGTGTGTGTGTGTGTGTGTGTGTCCTCACTTTATATTTCAGGTTGGTCTTCACTTCCACAATAAAGTTGAGTGACTTGAATCGTTTCTCCAGCTTGTCACGGTCGACATTGGACCCCTTGCGATTGCTCAGCTGGCTCTCAGGTTCAAACTCCACGTTGTTTATGATCAGGCAGTGTCCGCACGGGCTGGCATCCATTTTATAGGTCTATAGGAAAGTACAGAGAAAGGAAAGACACAATGTGAAATAACCCAGAAAACATATTTTACCTGGAAAATAAAAAACTTTATTTACCTGAATACTATCTCGTCTTTTTCTCCCTGTTGGCTTTAGTGCTATGTCCTCCCTCTCAGGTGCTGTGAAATAATTAAATTCCCTGTTAAACACTCAGAAAACACCATCATTTTAAACCTCCTCTTATTAACTTGTAAATCTCTTACAAGGAGTAGGAGTGGTACTGAGCTTTGCGATTGGACGAATGGGGGCCCTGTCTTTTGCATTCTTGTCAACATCCATAGGAGAGGCTGTGGAAGGAAACATACACACACACATGTTTGAGCAGAAAAACAATTAAAGAGTCATTCCATGAGATGGGTGCCATTTGGCCTTTATATTCATTTATTGGCAGTAAATAACTGTAAATAAAAAAGCAAAACTGAGGGACACAAATAAAATATCATATATTTATTAACAATACTGTTTTTATATTTTATTAATATGTGCTGCATGGATGGACAAACAGATTTACTTCTGAAAATAATTAAATTGTGACGGTAGTACGTATTTTATTCTGTAAAATTTGTGATTTAACTTCCATATACAGACACTAAAAGATAAACAGGAGTCTTTGGAAAAGACAACACTATGATTTACTTTACTTAAGATTTTCAAATGTAGTATGTTAATAATGAGCTTCAAATGAATTGTTTTAAGCTTGGCAATCATGTTGTCAGGTAATATTGCGTTTTACAGACTTCATTAAATCTTGTGGACCCAAATGGGCTCCTTCCATGGAACGACTCAAAAGGAGAGCAGACATCGGACTGTGATAAAAACCAAACAAACACTCACAAACTGGTAGAGGGTGTAGCGCAGGGGGAACAACGTGATCGGGCGGTGGTTGATGAGCAGGCTGTCCCGGAGCTTCTCCAGCTTGTAGGAGCTCGGCCAGGGCATGCTGGCCCGTCTCACGCAGGCACTCCAGGAAACAAGGGAAGGCCCGGCTCCCACGGGTCTCCAGGTCCCGGACCAACTGTCTGGCCTGGTCCCGCCTGGTTCCTGAGCTCTGTAGACGGAGGGATGGGGGCGTTGCTGATGATCAAAAGCAATAACCATAAATAAGAATGTACATAATAATGTACATTACTACGTACATGCCATGTACTTTACCACACCAGCTTTTATTGACTGAAACACACGTGGCCGTATACACTCACTTCCTTTCCTCATAAACTAGATCTACTGGTTTTCCCACGTACGTGATCTTAATGGTAGAGGCCTAATAAAGGTGGAATCAAGGATATGAAGGTCTTCTTTTCAACCTGTTCACACGTCTCTGTTATAACTATTATGAGTTTGATTTTACGATTTCATTGACTAAATTCACTTTAATATCTTAAGAGACCTAATCCAAACTAGCTGATGCTGCGGTATCTATTCTAAGTGCACACATAACTTAATGTAAATATTCAAATGGCAGGAAAAATGAATTACTTTTTATTGTTCTTATTTTTCAATATTAGCAGTGTTATCATTTGATTCATAGAACTTGGAAAATATGTATTTACTTGTATCTCATCAATCATATCCTGGGTGAACACTCCCTTTTCCAGCAGTCCATCGTACAGCTCCGATGGGTCCAAGTCTTTCACAAGACTGGTCCTGTTTCGCTGAAGAGCATTCTTGTGTTGTCCATCCATTCTGCGAAACAAAGCCCGCGACATAATATTGATAATGATGATAATTCTTCAAAAAACAACAACAACAACAAGAACAACAACAAAAACACGTCGCACGGGGAGAAATACGCGTTGGTTTCGACTCGTACCCACTCCACCCGGTAACGTTTGCCACTTCCTTGTTTACATCACCGCGAGACCTGATTGGCTGACTCGGGTGGACCGGAAAAAAAAAACAACAAAAAAAACCCCCCTCACTGAAACGTTTGATAATACTCACGCTGCGTCCCGCGGCGGGCGGACCGGGTGAAAACACCGCTGGTCTTCCCGCGGCGGCGCAACGTACGGATACATCCAACGCCGGTTAAATGTGGGGAAAAACTCGAACTCCCACAATGCACCACCAAGTCGCTTCTCCCCCCCCTTGTCGGGATCGTCTCCGCTGTCGCTGCGGGACGCTGCGGCTCCGGTCCCCTCCGCCCCGGTGGGTTTTCTGACGCACGCCCGACAGAAGACGCCCCAAAAGGAACGAAGAGCAATATGTGGATGGAACTGGGTGAACCGAGTCACCGCGTCAGGTGAACGAATGCGTGTATTAACGTGCCGTCGACCGCGCTAGCTTAAACGGCGAGCTAATAAAAAAAAATGTCACACACCTCCCCCGAGCTCTTTGTGGAGAATTGAACGAAGGTGCAGAAGGAACGGGCTTGGCTGTCTTCCATTTTCTTAAAGTCAAATTCACAAATATGCGTGTGCCCTTGCCATGGCATTATGAACTGATAATGAATGTGGAATACCGCTAGCAGTCACACCTAAAGGCGCCGACGACATTCAGATGTATTTGAGCTTGAGTTCCAGTCCCCCAGAGCCGCTCAGCAGCGCTCTGTTTCAGCGTGTTCTTTTGCGTCAACGTGCCCTGTAACCTCAACACACCCCTCCTCTGCTTGTGGCAGCTGTTAGATGAAGATAAAGGATGTCACTGCCATTCGCTGTGGCGGCGGTGCTCCTCCTGGTGCTCCTGGCAGGCTGCGTTCACCCCGCCCCCGAGGTGGACCCCTACAAAATCCTAGGAGTGACCAGAAGTGTCAGTCAGGCCGAGATCAAGAAGGTCTACAAGCGCCTCGCCAAAGAATGGTGATGAGCGTGCGCGGCAACTTGTTTTAAAATGTTTTCTGTAATATTTCAAAATATTATATTCATTAGTGTGTGTTTGATTCATTAAATCTTCATTCTTCTTGTCAAGGCATCCGGACAAAAACAAAAACCCGGAGGCTGAAGATATGTTCATTAAGATCACCAAATCCTATGAGGTTGGATTTACCTTTTAGCTAGTTTTTATAACACACTTAAAGTTGGGATCCATAAGATTGGTTGATTGGTTGATTACACTTCATTCGAAGCGTCAATGTTTATTTTCACCTAAATATTTTGCTCTTAAATAGTCAAATTTTTGCTGCTTTTTCAAATTCATCATGGCTGCCTTTCACTACTTGTGTGTACGGGACCACGCCACCAACAATGGAAACCACATATAGATGAGCACGTTCATCATGCATATTTCTTAATTAAGACTTTTTCTTAAAAGGTAACGGCAAAAAAAAACCTGGAATTTTTAACAAAAAATTACCTTGTGGATAACCACTTTAAAACAATGTACCAGCCTCTATAAAAGGACTAATGCTTGAGTCTTATCATGTGGTCGCTATTCAGCCTATAAAGATTACGATTATCCACATTATTATTCATATGGACGTTTCTTCCAAACCGTTAGATCTTATCCAACGAGGAGAAACGCTCCAGCTACGACCGCTACGGACAGACCGACGACACCCAGCCGTACGGCCACGGCCAGTACGGCCACCGCGACAACTTCTACTTTGACGAGTCCTTCTTCAACTTCCCCTTCAACAAGAACAACCGTGACTTCGCCGACGGCAAGTACACGCTGCAATTCAACCAGTACGTCAACGATGTGGTCCCCGACAGCTTCAAGAGGCCGTACCTGATCAAGATCACCTCGGACTGGTGCTTCAGCTGCATCCACATCGAGCCCGTCTGGAAGGAGGTGGTGCAGGAGATGGAGGCGCTTGGTATGGGACCAGAGATGAACTATCAACTCATCTTATATCGCATATAATTTATCACTTGATTTCTGTGGAAGAGAATAGGTGATGAATTGGTGTTATTACACAAATGAATTGGTTTTTAATTGGTTATTAATGGTCGGTTTACACGCTTATGTTCCATTTGTGCAGGTGTGGGCATCGGCGTGGTGGATGTGGGCTATGAGAGGCGTCTTGCCAATCACCTCGGAGCTCACCGCACGCCGTCCATACTGGGGGTGATCAATGGCAAAGTCACGTTTTTCCATCTCGCTGTGGCCAAGGATCTCCTCAGCCAGTTTGTGGAGGACCTGCTGCCCCAGAGGCTGGTGGAGAAGGTAACTTTCAAGTTTAAAAAATGAAAACACAGTTGGGATCACAGGTGTAATGAACGATAATCATTTAATATTGAATACCGTAATAATCCCAAGTATTTAAAGAACAGGTCCGTAAATTCTGTAGGAAATCATTCTGGAAATAATGAGGTAAGTACAGTCAAATGATATAGTGAAACAAAACATGAAATGTATGTGGGCTCATGAAATATACATTGAATTATAATATATATAGTGAGGAGTATACTGTATTTATAGAGGAACATAATTATGCACATCATAACACCGAAGGTTCTTTGCCTGCATAAGAAATCATCAAATTTGGTGGAGGTTGTAGGGTGGAAAGGCACTTTGAAGGGATGAGTCTTGGCTGATGGAGCTCCTATGCCGTCCCAGATTAGAGAGGAGAAGTCTGGGGTGGTATCTTTACTCCTGCGGGGATATTCTCTCCTCTGTCATTAGTTCTACACATTGATCTATGTGTTACAGACGCAGAACTGAACTAGAACATGACATGGTACATCTACGGGTGTCAGATTGAGACATTTTTATTGTCTGACTCAGGTCACAGACACGAATGAGCTGCAGTTCCTGAACAGCTGGCACGAGGTGAACAAGCCCCACGTGCTGCTTTTCGACCAAGTGCCTGTTGTTCCTCTGCTGTACAAGGTACATTTTATTTTGGAATATGCTCCTCGGTCGCCATTCCCAGACCTCCGCACTCATCGGTTGTCCACCCTTCTCCTCTCCATCTGAGCAGCTGACGGCGTTTGCCTACAAGGACTACTTGCAGTTCGGCTACGTGGACCAGGGCCTCTCTGAGACGGCCAGCCTGCTCAAGCAGTTTAACATCAACACGTACGCTCCCACCATGCTGGTCTTTAAAGAGAGCACGGACAAGCCGGCCGACATCATACAGGTAAGGTATTATGTTCTTTTATATATTCCCTTTCAAATTGCGCCCCTATTTATGATTGTTGTGATTTTTGCCGCTCGTCAAAACTAGGAAAATATTTAAAAATATTGGAAAAATTTGTATATTTGTTCCCTACAGGCCAAAGGAATGAAGAAGCAGATTATTGACGAGTTCATGTCGAACAACAAATTCCTTCTCGTTCCGCGTCTGGTCAACCAGAAGCTCTTCGACGAGCTCTGTCCCGTAAAGCAGTTTCATCGACGCAGGAAGTACGCCATGTGGTCTTATTTCTGCCTATAAATTGATACACTTTTTAAAAATGTATTGGAGTTTTTACCTTGTGTGCTTATTTTAGGTACTGCGTCCTCCTGATGACGAGCGACGAGGAGTCCTTCTCCTCCGGAAACCAGGCCTTCCTCTCCTTCGCCGCCACCAACACTAAGGAGGTGCTGCGGTTTGCCTACGTCTACCAGAGGCTGCAGCAGCCGCTGTGCGACATCCTGATGCAGAGCAAGGAGAGCGCGCCCTCACCTCCACAGGTACACGTGTGAAGATAAATACTTTATGAATAATAAATAAATAAATACTGGATAGCTGGCAGAGTCTATCAATTTTATGATTAGGCGTGAATAATATATTTTATTTTATTCAATTTTCTATAGTGTTATTATTTAAAGTGGGAATCTAAACATCGTCTAGTGGTGCCATACGGGTCGCCCCCCCCCATGGTTCGGCTCGCATGTGAAGCGTGGATCAATTGCAAGATGTAACCATCACAGTGAAATACAGTCTTACTGCCGCAGTTACTTTTTAAAGTAATAATTCCATAATTCTTGATGCAGAGTTGCAGTGAAAGGAAGATAGACAAGGCAGATGCATTCTGTGTTTTACTCTGAAGCAAATGATTGGTTCACAGTACATCGCACTACTTTACAACATGTCGTGAAGCAAATGTTGCCGCCATGTGTCTGTTCGTCCGCCATATTAGAGTGGTCAAAATCCGCTAGAAAACAACATACGACCATACAATGTGTATTGAGGGACGCTGACTTTTCTACAAATTCAACTGTAACCCACTTAATACTGAACTGATTTTCATGAAATTCAGTTTGTTCTAAACGTGAGAAATTGAACATGATACTGGAATTTAATTCACTGAATGCACTTTTTAGTGTTAGTATTGAATATTTTATGTATTTTCAGATTTTATTTAAACATTGGACACCGTTGAATGTTGTTTTCATTTGAGGCCATGGGCAAAGGTTCTTCATGTTAATTGTTTTACAGAATAATGGAAAGCAAAGTTATATTTGTCTCCCTTTTTTTTTTATTTTAATTTTAATTTAAATTTTTTCTCCTGATTCGAAAAATGATCCGATCCATGACTCAAAACCATGGTACGATCCGAACCGTGAGTTTTGTGATTTGTCGCACCCCTAACATCGTCTGTGTTGGGTGGATTACTCCATACGTCCCAGAATTCCTTTTGAAACTGCATTTTCTTTACTCGAAAGTATGAGGGTGAGGATCTGTTGGTTTATTTTCTGGTTTTTTTTTGGTCACTTGAAATAGTCGGGATATTTTTTTCTTCCGTGAATGTGGACCCCGCCACCAACAATGGGAATAGCATATAGGGGGGCGCATGTGTAACTCAAAGACTATGGAATGGCTGTTTCTTATGAAGTTAGAAATATATTTTTTTCACAAAATGTTACGGATTAATTTAATACAAACACTTGGATCCAAATAAAACGTGACTTTGAAAAGGGGTTGTTTTCCTCACCACAGAGTGCTGTAGGGTGCTTCTAACATGTCTCCGTGCAGGTGGTGATCCTGGAGCGGAGAAACGCTGCAGGGAAAATCCTTTACAAGCCAGTGACAACTTGGAACGGCAGCGAGGAGGAGAAGGAGCTGCTCCGGGACGAGCTGCTGCGTCTACAGAAGGATCCCTCCATCCTCAACTTTGACGCCATGTTGCCTGAGCTCAACAACGAGTTCGCCTCCGTACGTTCTACTCACGTCATTTGGCAAAATTACAGATTACATTCTGAGGCGCACTCTGGTATCAATATCACACTTAATATTTTATCTATTATTTTATTAATGTACACATTTGAATTACATATTGACATCATTTGCACTGAAATGTGCCGTACAGAAGATGGTTTTGCTGGTGTCAGTGTCCACTCTTTAGGGACCCCTAGTCGGGCACATTTCCCCGGGCCGTGGACTCAGTTACTCGCTGTGCCTGCCCCGTCCTCGGGGCCGGGCGCTCGGGCGCACAACAGGCCCGCCTCCGCCCGGTCCGTCAGAAAGGTGGAGCTTGAGCGCGTGCGATATACCTGAAAGATGGTGAACTATGCCTGGGCAGCGGCATTTAAAATAACATTTTGTAATTGAAGAATGTTATTAACAGGTTCAAATGGCTCTCATAATATACGCAATATTTTTTATAATATACACAATATTTTTTATAATATACGCAATATTTTTTCTGACTTTTACGCTAGTCGACTAGTCTTAGTTTGTACTTCTGTCTAAACGTCAAGGAAATTAGACGTTAGGAACTTTCTAGTTTGTACCGGTAAAAATTAAGTGATATTCAAGTACTTTTAAAGCAATTTCATCTTATATATGACCTGTTGTCTTTTTCAATAATTTATTTCCGAAAAGATGAAGATATTTGACCAAATTACCTTTTATTTTGTGTTTTTATCTTAACTTGTACTTGGCCTAAGCGTTATAGAAAAAATCCCAGCATTTTTTGCAGGAATTAAGGCCAGGTTTAAACACATGACATTCAAATTAAAATATTTGTTAGAACATGAGAAATAAACAGAGAAATTGAATGAAATTATCTTCTTTTAAAGATGTTTCTAATCAGATGGATCTATGCATCTTATGATTACCTCTCTGAAGTCGTTGATGATATCCTGCATAATAACTGGTGAGTATGGTTAGTTTGTCATTTGTACAACAATGTCATTAATATTTATATATATTAATGTTTAAATCTAAACACTGAAGTTTATCATGCAACTACAGTATTTGTTTTCTGAGGTTTTCCTTTTGCACGCCGATGAGTTGCATGAATATTTAATTATATTTATTTTATCATCTTAAACGATGATTTTATATATAATCTGTTCACAGAATTCATAATACCATTTCACAGATAATGCTCTAATGTGTCTCCACCTGTAGTTGATGAATACACACACATTTATGTATACTGAGCTTTGCTGAAAATATATATATATATTTTTTTTTTATTCAGGCGTGAGATGATGCCCCTTCTGTCTCTGATCTTCTCCGCCTTGTTCATCTTGTTTGGAACAGTGGTGATCCAGGCCTTCAGGTGGTGTTTATTATTATTATTATTATTATTGTTATTATTATTATTTGTTTGTTTATTTGTTTGTTTGTTTGTTAATTTTTGATTTAATAGGTTGGTTTTTTTTTTGTTGCTGCATTTGTCCAGTTAGATCAAAAGATGGCAAAGAACGAAAACATAAATTACACGTATTATGTATTAAATGAGCCCTATCCACTATACGACTGTCATTATACAGTCCATCAATAATTATTTGAATTATCATTTACTAGAGATGAGGATGAATTGCGACATTTATTATAATTTCAGTTTGTTTACTCGCGGTGTCAACAGCTAGGGGCTGGAAAATAGAGTGCTCTTTTAACTAGTATTTACCCATAAATTTGACCTTACTAATTTGTTTAGCCTCAGGGAAATATAAAAGCAGATGCTTCCATTTTTGGTGATTTCAGTGACTCTAGTGAAGATAAGCAGACAAAGACGAAGGCAAAGGATGGAACCAAAGCAGAAAATGGGTCACCGGGCGCCGGCAGCACTTCAAGGCAAGCCTGCCATTATATTTTCGACATCCAGGTTCTATTAACACAAGGATTTTAGACTGTTTCTAAATGCTTATTTTGGATTGCAGTCGGCCTCCGAAAAAGAACTTTGTGGAGGTGACGGAGCTGACGGACATCACCTACATCAGCAACCTGGTGAAGCTGCGTCCAGGACACATTAACGTGGTGCTCGTCCTGACCGACGCCTCCAAGAACATCCTACTCAGCAAGTTCGCCCGGGAGGTCTACTCCTTCACCGGGTAACAACAACCTCCCTTCAGTCTTAGTTTAAGTCCAATTTTTAAAGGGACAAACTGATGTATGTGAATTGGGGCTGGGCGATTTGGAAGGATTTGCTATCACAAGGAATTTTACACAATATCAAAATTTGTCACAACGATATACGTCTCAACGCCTTGTTAAAGAATTCAACTCAGCTTCATGACATCTAACCATCTAATGAATACATAAAGATTATTGACACAGCTATGCAGAGGGACAGGTGCGTAGAACTGAAAATATTAAACTATTCTAGACTTGCTTTATTCAGTACATTTATAGCCCTTTAAATGCAGTTACAGTCTTTACATAATTTAGCAGAGGCTTTTGTCCAAAGCCACTTACAATTTTTCATACACCAATGGATGCTGCCATCAGGAGCAAGTGTCTTGCTGTTGCTTATACTACAGCATGCTAGCTGGAGTAGCTGGGGAGCGAACCGGCAATCTTCAGACTACTAGATGTAGACAACCCACTCTACCCCCTGAGCTACTGCCCTCACAGTCTCTAACTATTTAGAGGCCCAATCAAAGCCAGTAATAAACAACGGACCTCATAACGCACAAAATATCGTCGTTATTAATATAGACAACAAAATTGTGTGATTTTACAACGGTGGCACTGGAAGACATTCTGACGCCCCAATGTAAAAACATTTTTTTTTTTACCCTTTAGGAGCCTGACGCTGCACTTCTCCTTCCTGAACATCGACAAGCACGGTGAGTGGATGCGCATGCTGCTGGACCACACCCAGGAAGCCATGCGCAACGACACAGACGAGGAGGACGAGGGTGGCGGCCGCGAGCGCAGGACGGACTACACGGGCTATGTGCTGGCGCTCAATGGCCACAAGAAGTACCTGTGCCTCTTCAAGCCCGTCTACACCGGGGAGGACCTCCTGCTGGACGCCAGGTCCTCCGAGGACGAGGGCGGGGGAGGGGGCAGGAGATCCAGATCCAGATCCCGGGACGACCACCACCCGCCCACGCGCAAGTCCAGCCGCTCGTCCCGCTGCACATCCACGCTGCAGATCCACCACAAACTGGACCGGCTTGGGCTGTGGATGGAGCGGCTGTTGGAGGGCACGCTGCCGCGCTACTACGTCCCCGCCTGGCCAGGGCTGGACAAGAGAGGCCCCAATAAGTAGGACCGAGGAGCAAGGAGTCCATTGTTACACTCTAACTGGTCTTCAGCACAAGTTAAGGGCCAAAACATACCCTACGCGAACACGATAACGCAAACGCAAATGCTGGTTGTACAAATTGTGGCGATAATACATCCGACTTTTACCAGGGGTCCGCAGAGAGCAAATCTGATCTGGTCTGATCTTGTAAAATGACATTGAGCATATAGGCAAACAACAACACCAACAACAATCACGAGCAAACGCGGAAGTGTGCCATCCTGTACTTATTTTACCGGAGAAAAAGAGAAAATACATAGACAGGTTGTTTTTTTGTTTTTTTTTAATGAAAATATGAGGGATTTAAGATTTGGGAGGCTCTCTGGCAGTTCCCTGTTGTGGCTCGCTTATAGCGTTTTTTGTTTATCTTGCACTTTAGATATTTATCATTTACAGGTAAACTTTAAAGCTGCTACAAACGTATGATGGACTTCAGTGCAACTACTGTGGTACAGACTTCCCTTAATGTATTTCTAATAATTCCACTTTAAGCATGCTATTATAACCAACCTGCTGCTGCTACGGCCATTAAAACAGAAAAAAAAAACAACACAAAACACTGTGGTCACTTATAAACTTTTAACCTTTTTACGACATCAGTCATATTGCCACAAACTGATGTAGGCAGGATAATTCTTGTTACCATCTTAGTCTTGATTGATGAGTACTGTGAACTGAGATGCATGCCTCTCGCACTGGATTTTCTTTGCCTCATTTGTTTTTTCTTTTTGTTTTTAAATCAGAAAGTATTTTCTGAATGCTTCCTTTACTTGCCTGTGCAATATCTAGCAGACAGGACTGCTGTGATGACTATGCCTTCTTCATCGTCGCCTTTGGCCGTGATTTATCGTATTTGTCCTTGATATGATCGAGAAAAAAAGGCAAAACTATGTATCAAAACGTAAGCTTTGGTTTTGTCTTTTTTTGTTTTTCAAATTGAGGTTCAAAGTTTGTTATGGTACGAATTAGGAGTTTTCAGGCAGCCTTATTTAAACAACTTAACTAAGCCAGTACATTTATGTAGCAAACGAGTTGTTTCTGAGGAATGTTTTGAAGTGGCTACGATGGCTGTTGACTTCTGTTGTTCAGTTATTAACTAAGGATTAATTAATTTATATTCTTTTGCAAAGAAATGTATTATTATTATTTCCGACGTTGTCATTCATGTCAATACTGTGAAATGTAGATATTGTATATGATCATAGTTATCTATAGATCTATGTATTTTAAATGGAAGGTCGGTTTAACGTTGGATGAATTTCGCGAAATGCAAATGCTGTGGTTGTGTGTGTGTGTCTTTTACATGGAACTAAAAAGAGAAAAGAGATTTTGGCTTTTCACTGATTTTTTTAATTGCATCTCCAAGTCGTGCATAATCCTCTCGCTGGTTATGATAAATGCTTAATAATTTCAAATTTCACAAAAATGATACTTGACTTTATTTTTTTGATACTTGAACATTACATAAAAACATAACCAGAGCTGCATTTTTATTTGTCTTAGCCATATTGCTAAGATACAGCCCATTCTATCCAAGAGTGATGCGGGGACCATAGTTGCATTTGTAACATCCCGCTTAGATTATTGTAATGTGTTGCGCTCTGGCCTTCCCATGTCGAGTAATGAAAGCCTCTAGCTAGTACAAAATGCCGAAGCAAGAATCTTGACTAGGACTCGAAAGTTTGACCATATTACCCTTATACTGCCACCTTGCACTGGCTCCTGGTTTACCTGAGATGTGACTTAAGGGTTTACTACTAACCCGTAAAATACTACTCGGCCTAGCACCTTCCTATCTTACTGGTAACTTATGTACCATCTCAAGATTTATGCTCACAACATGCTGGTCTTTAAGCGTTTCTGATGCTTACTGTACTTATGTAGAAATGTTCAAATCAACACTCAAGGCTCATTTTCACAGTCTTGCATTTGGTTAGGTGGGGGTGATGGGGGGGGGGGGGGGACCCCAGACGCCCAAAGGCCGAGCAGAGCTGTGGGCTCGTCACTCCATACGCGCATCAATGAGCCCGTGGGCACCCATGACCAGGAACTTATGTTAGGGCGTACTACGTCCAAGCCGGAATACGATCGACGTGCACCTGTTCATTTTTGAACTTGAGGTGAGAATGAAAATGGAGGGATGGCTAGCATCAGGCACACTGAAAGGGAAAGAAGCCATTCGTACATCATCCACAAGCAAAGTCAAAAAAGGAAGGCTCGGAGAAAGTATCGCGCTGAATGTTTATCGTTGGGATTTATTTGGACAGGCACGGAAGACGAACAGCTGCCGCTGTGCGTGGTGTGTTCCGAGATTTTATCAAACGAAGCTCTGGAGCCATGTGAACTGCGCCGTCGCCTCGAGACAAAACAACAACAGTAAATGTCCAAGCCGCTTGTATTTTTCAATAATAAACTCAAGGAGTATCATCAGGGCAAGAAGAAAGTCATCGAAACGCCATGTATGGGCACTGAGAACGCAAAGGCAGCGGAATCGTCCTATCGGGTCGCCCGACTCATAGCCAAGCCTGGTAAGCCGCATACAATCGGGGAGAATTGAATTCTTCCCGCCACAAAAGAGATCGTGGGGGTGATGTTGGGAGAGAAGGCGTGCAAGCCAATCAACCTCATCTCATTGTCTGATAACTCCGTCAGACGCAGGAGTGACGAGACGGCAAAGAATGTGTCAGAGCAGCTGATAACGAGCCTACGAGAGACACGTTTTTATGGAAAGTGGATAATTGGGCCAGGCCAGTTGACCGGTCAGACTTTGACTCGTTTGAGAATCCGTCGGATTTTTTGACAAAGGAAGAAATGCGGCTCCCCTGTCACCGTGATCAATCATGTCAAGGAGCACCTGCACGGTTTGAGGACCAAGCTGTGGGAATTCTTCCCCATCCCAGATGTGCAGTGCAGCTGGATGGAAAACCCCTCCGCCAGCCACAGTGATGAGACCCCCGCAGGCCTGAGCGCGAAAGAGAAGGACAATCTTGTGGATCCCCCCCCCCCCCCCTGCGACAGCGCATCGAAACCGGCTTTCTCACAGAAGTACCTGACAAACTTTTGGCTTGATGTTGCTTCTGAGTATCCCGATCCGTCCGATCCGTGCGATTTCTGGGGCCTTTCCCGATGACGTATCTCTGCGAGACTGGCTTTTTCGGCGCTTGTGGCCTTAAAGACGAAATGCAGGAATAAACTGAATGTTGAGCCAGATCTTTGCCTGAGACTGTCGTCCTTCGAGCCAGACATCAAGCGTTTGGTGTCTGCCATGCAACATCAGCTTCTCATTTGGTGAGTTAATATGAATTATGCTCCTGTTATTGTTGGTTTTACTGTATTAGCGGGGCCATATTCAAAACAATGCGCCCTTCAAACAGCGCTTACTAGATACCGTCACTAACGTTACGCAAAGGTTCCATGGATATAAGGTTATTTTTAACCCACCTCTTTTTATTTTTCGTTTTACCGCTACCGAAAGTATGAGAATGCATATGATTGTTAAAATAAACGTCCTCTGAGGACGGAAGTCTATTTTACGAGCTCCGGTCGTCCCCCCTCCCTGTCTCTCCCTCTCTCTCTCTCTTTCGCTCCCTCCCTCTCCCTCCCTGTCTCCCCCTCTCTGTCCGTCCCCCGCCCCCTCTTTCTCTCTCACCCTCTCTCCCCCTGGAAGCCTTCAACTCTGTAACTTTCGGTTTCGATATGGCACAACGCCATACTTTTTCACTCATTCTGTGTGCCGTCCTTCCAGTAGTTTTCATCTTTTGGGGGGGGCTATAAAGTTAAGACAGAATCGTGTCTCATGGCTCATACCTTGGTATCAGACCAGGGTGCACCCTTGCAGTACCTGTTGTAATAGATCGACTTAAGTTCTATACAAACTTTACTGACTTTGTTTCTTCTTCCCGCGGCCGTATAAGCAGTAAATTACAGGCCGTCATCTGGTGAGCTAAGCACGGGGTGCCGCCGTCCTCGGACGCTCATAGTATGCCAACGACAAAACCCGGAGAAATTGCTGAGCAGAGCCCTTTTCACAAAAATCCGTTTTAGAAACGTCGGACCTGTCAGAAGCTGTTGACTGCGTGTGTCACAGGGACCGCATACCTCCTGTAAGCAACCTAAATTCTGAATTTGGTCAGATTGCCAAATTTGTTATTCATAACTGATGACAACATAATGCGGAATGCCGAAACTGCAGCCGTATAGTTTATGTGTGGCTGTGACGTCAATTCCCCTGTGTGTGTGAGTGTGTGTGTGTGTGTGTGTGTGTGTGTGTGACCAACCCCGCCTCAAGGGGAACTGCGTGTCTTTTCCCCACAGCTTAGAAAAAACACCCAAAGTAATCCTCAATTCGATATTTAACCTGACACATAAGCCAATTTAACAAGATGTTGTGAACCTGAGTTATTGGAAAAACCCGCCAAATAATCACTGGCGTCAAAATCGCCGCCATCGCAAATCACAGTAGAACGGGGTGAGCACCGTCCGTCCTTGACATAGACCGTGACGACCACCCCACTCAGGGAGTCATCGTCGGGACTCTCGTTGTTCCCGTCTGGCAGAAAAGTAACCCCGAGCACTTGGAACCCCTCTTGTATCACCAAGAATGGAACGTAGACCAGGAATGATTCAAGATTCAAAGATTTATTTATATTGGTATTTTTAAACATATACAACTTTATATCCTAGACACGTATATAGATATGTTACATTGGTATATTTATTTATTATCATATACACATTATCACAAGTACAACTTGTAATGAAATGCTTTTCTGCAAACTCCAGTGCTGGGCATAAAAAATAGAAAGATTAAATAAAAGTAAAGACTAAGATATAAATACAAATGGGTTTACGAACTGGATAAAACATTTGTGCTGTCAAATTTGTGCTGTCAAAATAACGCATTGATTAATTAAAAAAATTTGAACGCCTTAAAAAATTAACGCAATTAACGCCAGAGTTTCCCCCAGCTGATTGCAGGCTTAGGTTGCATCTCCATCAGGCCCAAGCATCGGCATATTTTCGTTTATTATTTCTAGCATTTTTATTATTATTATTATTTCATCCATCAGAGAGATTTGATCTGTCTCTCTCTCACGTGCACTCCAAGCAGGGAGTGACATACTGCATTCAAAGGTGCTCGGAAAATGAAGTGATGCTGTTTTCATTGGAAATATGAAAAATCGGTTATCGTCCAAAATGGTATTTTAAACACATAAAAACATTGTGTTTTTATTTTAGATGTATTTTTATTGTACTCAATGTAGTTATTGAATGAAACAAAAAGGGCACTGTGCATAACTGGGCCACTCTATTCGTTTCTCTTGTATCTCTTGCATGGTTTATTGGACTTTGATTTGATTTATATTTTTTGTATTTTAAATTTGCTTTATTTGTTGTTTGTTTTGTTTGATTGATTTTATTAGAAACGTGCGCCGGTGAATTGTTTAAAATTGTACTTAACCACTTAGACTGGATTTTGTTTTATCCACTTTGAGTTGTGGGTCATGAATGTTTGTGAGTGTGTAATAATATATTGTTGTTTTTTTTACATCAAATTTGATTAAACATTGAATGAAACTGTGTATAAAAGTTGTAATTTTTAAAGACCACTAAAGTTACTGTAACAAAAATCCTGCTGCCACCCAATGCGGAAGATTGAGCCCCCCTCCAGAATCAGGCAGATGTCTATGAACAAAACACTTGGATCCATCATGGGGCATTCAAAGCGTCAGACGGCCCCAACACTGAGGCCCACATGCCTAAGAGGCCCCCACAAGGAACCCTCCCTTCAGCAACGTCGAAATTAACCGATTAACTGTGGAAACATCTCTCTGCCCTCCGTCCATGCCGTAGCCATCTTCCGCCAGGCCAAACAAACGGTGATCCCAGACGACAGACCAGTGCACGCCCCATCATCGCCTCAGTCCAGCGACTGGGCGTCCCTAAACGTACACGAAAGAAAGTGGGACGAGCCCCGCGGACGGGGCCTCCGTCAGATAACTCTGCCTACTCCCACAGCTGTGAAAGCTTACGCAAAAAAAGAGGAAAAAAATGAAACGTCTGGTTCCACGTCACCCCCTGCACCCTGTTCCAGAACCCAACCCATCCGTCGCTGCCGTCCAACGCCACCCGAGAACGACAGTGGAGGACATTACTCAGAGAGAACCTATTTCCGGAGCTGAGTAAACACACCCACACCAGTTAGCGCTGATACATCTGAATGACGACAGCAATCCGAGAGCAAATCTGAAGAAATAATACCATCCTGCCCATCTATTGGACCGGCACTCGCCCACGAGTTGCTGGAGTTCAGCGCACTTCGGAAATTCCGTCAGAAGATCTGGACACTCTCCTGACTACTCGCGCTCAATCACAGAACGCCTGCCGTGAACTTACTGTCCAACGGTTCGAGGCCTCTTTTATTCAGTACCTCATGTGGGGATGTTCAATCTCCAGGTGGGTGCGCGATGGTGAGTCTCGGAATGGTTGAAGAAAGAACTCCTTCACAGAGCTTCTTAGGAGCTTCGAACATCTGGACTCGGCAAAGATGAAAACGAGGTCTTATCATAAGGGGCCCCTCTCGCTATGCACACGTTCCTGCCCTTCAGGATATATTACCAGCTTGTTCATATCGTCCTTCGCTGTGATTTCAAAGGCTGTGGGGGTGCGGCAAATGGCTATGATGGCCGAAAACTGATCCCCTGCTTTTGTCTCCTCTCCCAGGAGATGACAACCCTGATCCCGCGACCTTGGACGGGATGATCGACCGGTGGCTGTGAGCACCTGTAGGACAGAACCTAGGGTTGAAGTGTCCGTTATAAGCCCGGTGCCTCCAGACAAGGTGTGGATGCGGTGAAGATACAGTACCCACTAAAGCCCCGTTGCAGTGCCGACCATTCGTCGACCATCCGTCCTGTCGCATCTTTGCTTCGTTAGGAATCTTTCACCCTGGACGCACCATCTGGGTTTTCCTCATGGAGGTTTTCCCGACCAGGTTTTCCCGCCAAGAACGTTGTGTTTTATTTTGCTGCATTTTCTTTGCTACATGGACTCATTATTGAATTCTTACATACGCTTGTGCTCATATGCAGTGCAATGTGCCATACCATGCCACCATGCCATTAAGATGTGATTATTTTCATTGTTACTTTGGTTTGTTTTTGGTCGCCGTTTTTGTGCTTGTGTATTCAATCTCAATATGTGGATGTTCCATCCCCAAGGGGGGTATTTAAGTCTGTTTTACAAGCTTCGGTCAAACTTCTCCCCCTTTCTCTCTCTATCTCACACTCTCTGTCCACCCCCCCCGACCCCCCTCTCTCTCTCGCTCTCGAAGTCTGCAACTCTGTTACTTTCGGTTTTGATATTGTAAGAGAACAGTAAATACAGTAAACAGAACAGTAAATATATCACATTAACTGTAATTGATCAGTCTCATAAGAATTTGAGTTCTTGGTCCGATACATTTACTACTGTCTTCACCGCTTAAGGAACACAAACAGACAAACTTATTTCCAATAAATGGTATTTATTTTATCACGCTAACTAACTGAATAAATGAAATAATAGTCAAATAAATTACAAAGAAATCAGATCTATCTTCATTTAAAGATGCAATAACAGTATTTCAATGTTCCTTTGGGATATGCGGATCAGACTGAATAAACGGTGCATATTGCTGGATGAGTGTCTGCCCTTGACAAAGCCTGTTTGCTCTGGGTGAATTATAAATGAAATTCGTTTTTTTCAGTTCTGTTGGTTAGTGTTTTACTAATAATCTCTAAATCGCAATTAATTTTTGCTTATCGGTCTATAACTGGAGGTGAGGGCTGGGTCCTTATTGGGGTTGAGCAAAACGGAAATGAGAGCAGTATTGATGTGCAGGGGCATGGTGGAGGTTGACTTAATCTCCGTCACCATTCTGATGAATAATGGGAATGTAAGTGGCCAGAGGTGTTTATAGAATTCCACTGGGTAGCCATGTGATCCAGGTGATTTATTGTTGGGCATAGAGTGGAGCTTTCCCTCAGTTCTTCTCGAGTCAGTGGTTGATCTAGTGTGGTAGCCTGCTCTGTTTATAGTTTAGGGAGGTCGATATCGTCGAGGAATGAGTTAGTGTTTGAAATATTTGATTCCTTATCTGAGTGATATAGCTTACTATAAAAATCTCTGAATATTTTATTGATGTCTTGCGGGGTGTGTATGTTGTCCTACCCTGTGGATCTTTGATCGCTGTAATAAGTGTTTTTCTGATATTGCATTTCAATTGATTGGCAGGGAATTGACCTCTTTTGCCATTGAGTTCAAAATAATTCACTCTTGGTCGTTGCATGACGAATTGCTTCTTTTGACGGACAATATTGGAACATATTGAGACATCAAGTTGAGATGTAATTGTCCGGATCTCATTTCAGATATGCTCGGTGGCTGAGTCGGCTTGTTGGGAGTGGAAGCCTTTTAATAGTTGTTCTAGTTTATTTCGGCATTGCTTTCCTTTCTTTTTCTTGTGATTGGAGAATGAAATGATACCACCTCTCAGAACTGTCTTTGCCCTTTCCCAGAGTAAGGATGGTGATATTTCTGGGGAGTCATCCAGTTCAATGAAGGAAGTCCACTCTCTGGGAAAATGAATGGTTACATTCTTTATCTGTCAAAGGAGATGCGTTAAACTGACACCTGCCAGGAGGGTTCAGGTTGGTTTCATTTATGAGGTTGAAACTCATCGACCCGTGATCTGATATTACAACAGGGTGGATTTCAGGATTGCTGATTTTGGACATTACAGAGTTACTTGTCAAAAAAAAGTAAATTTTAGAGAAGCTTTGGTGGGTGGTGAATAATATGTGTATTCTCTATTATGTGGAATATTTGATGGCAACAATCGCCAAGAGCAAGATCACTCATATATTGTTTTACAGTGTCCGACGGGCGCCAGCGCTTGTGATTATTTCTGATCTGTGAACGGTACAATCTTGGATCAAGTGCTGTGTCAAAGTCCCTTCCAGTATAATAACAGAGAGAATTCGAAGAACTTTGAAAATATATTGTGAAAGAAATTTGGGTCGTCCTCATTGGGGCCATATATATTAGCTATGGTTTATTTGTTTCCTAAAATTCTGTTAATCACTATGTAATGCCCTTCTGTGTCTGATATTGTGGTTTTATTCTGATATGGGATACTTTTATTGATCAATATAGAAACATCTATGATGCAGCAAACATCTGATTAACCCATTTAGCTTTGAGTCTGAGGTGCTCGGATGCAGTAAGAGGTAAGTTTCTTGCAGTAGACAGAAGCTGGGGTTCATCCTGGTGAGGTGACTTAGGATTTTGCTATGTTTTGCTGGTGGGCCCAAACCTCTCACATTCCAACTAACAGACTTAATGGGTTTCATTGAGGTTAGTTAGGGGGAGATGGGTGCGGATCTGTAGTTTTCCCATGCAGCAGCACAGTGCATCCAAGGCAATAGCTGTATTGCCGTGCTCATGTTTCCCCATAGATTCCTTTTCACTGTCCTAGTATTGCAGGACGTTTGTAGGAATACATGTCTACACAAACAAATGACAAATAGACAAAGATAAACATAGAATAGTGCAGAGTCACACATACATATAGTGAGATAGTGGATAGAGGGTGAGAGGGTTGAGAGAAGTAGCAAGGGAGAGATTCGGAAGGTGAGATGAGAGAAGTTGGGAGGGAGGGATTAGGATGGTGAGATGATGAGAGAGTGAATAACATTAACAATCCTGACGTAAATAGGCTGCTTATTTCTACATCTCAGAATATTCAGGGTGTAGTGGAGGAGTCTCGGAATAACAGACCGTCTATATATAGTTTATCCACGCCCAGTAATACCAGTTTAGTATTTCTAAGGGTTACAGTTCCTGTGCGTTCTTCTTTAACTGATTGTGTTGTTTTTTTGTTCCGTTCTCTCTCCACGCAAAAAAAGAAAGGAATAAAAAAAAGAAAGATAATATAAAAATACATGGTGTGGTATTTTTTGAAATACTTTCCTGACTACACTTGTGTATAGAGAGATCTGATCTGCGAATAAAGCCCACGCGATTGTATTTCATTTGATAAAGAAAGCTTTTAATACAAGTATAAAGACTGGTAATTAAAGGCTCTGGCTAAAGGCAATCTTCGCTATTATTATTATACTTTTTTTTTTATAGCTAGGCGGATGGACCTGGCCTTCGGATATTTCATTTAACTGGGCAAGAGGATGTCAGACATTAGGAGGCAGGGCCGACTGAGTGCAGGCCATGAATCTTTCTAACTGCAGGGTATTCGGAATATTTGCTGTCGGAACAATGCCATGGCCCCTGTTGTGCAACGTGGGGATAATAATGACCTATTATTTGTTTTTGACCACACGCATTGGCCACATGTTTCCCCCATCTAAATGATGCCTTTTGAATTGAATAGACGGACAGACAGACAGACAGAGAGAGAGACAGACAATTACTGTGTGATCCACCAGGAGTCAAAAATTATCCAAGTAGAAAACGTTCCAAGGCACTCTTCTATCAAAAGGTACAAAACGCCTTTAGTTAGTTAGCCAAGAAGTTAAATCAGCAATACATTATTTGCACACATAGAAATTCATACATCTATGATGTGAAAAAGACGCAGCTCTTGGAATGAAGACTTTCACACTTTAATGGAGGATTTGCACAACTCGGGCATT
This sequence comes from Zeus faber, assembly GCF_960531495.2. Classification (NCBI taxonomy): domain Eukaryota; kingdom Metazoa; phylum Chordata; class Actinopteri; order Zeiformes; family Zeidae; genus Zeus; species Zeus faber. The sequence goes on along the minus strand of NC_137194.1, from coordinate 16,215,850 downwards.
GAGAAAACACATACATAAGTGTTTTCAGCAGTATACTACAGTATACTTTTTGGAAAGAAGAAAAAAAAATCCACACAACACAGCCCTTAAGCACACTACAGGAAACATCCAAACAATTCATACTGCTTGACCATCTTTTCAATGCCAGGACAGATGGGTAAATATACATCAGTCCGACACTCTTCGCTGCTGGGCCAGTACTCGACCCACATCCTTTCCGTGAGAATATACTCGTACCTGAGGGACAAAGTGGAACACAAACTGTCTATTGATATTGCCAGAAATAAATGTGAAGAGAAATGATGTGTCAGCCTGTTAGTTTGTATCACGCATAGACAAAAATGTACAATCCATGCTAATTAATTGGTCATGTCAAAAAAGATAAATAGTGCAGTGCAACTGTTAAAGGGGACTTATTATAAAAATTAAAAATAAAAAATCACATTTTCAGTGCTTGTGCACATACATGTGGGTCTCTGATGGGCCTACTAACACACAGAGTGTGAAATAAGACAACCCAGTTGTTTTTTTGTGAGCTGTCTGTTTCAGGACCATTACAAACCAAATAGGCCTTTTCCCTATCTAGATACATATCAGACTAACAAACAGTCCGGGGCTTCTCACACAGTAAATCAATTCAAGTCAAATTATAGTGGAAATGTCTTTACTCTTTTAAAAAATAAAAGTCCTCCACTTATGTTTTTATTGGAGGGGGACAAATGCACGTATTCTAAATACTGAGGAGGACGTGTCCCCGAAATATACACATATGTACATACTGTATGTCTTCTGTCTATCAGTTTATACCTACACCACTTCCACCTTTATTGGTGGAACAAGTCGACCAATGAGGACGCGTTCAGAACATGTACCTGATGAATTGTCATATCTTGCCCAGAAATTAAATCTGCTCCCTTGTGCGCGTCTGAACCTCCTTTTTCCTACCAGCTGAATAAAGTTATTTATTCTGGAATATGAGACTCACTAAAACACTATAGTTGCTTCGTTATTCTCCTGCCGTGATTATAGAAAATATGACAGGAAATTTGTTATTATCTTATTTTTTTCCCGTTAAAAACCACACAGAGGCGGCCACTTAAATATGGCTATTATTTGGCCTTATATTATTATATTTACTTATCCAAAGTTGACAATTGATATTCAGGTTTTGAATAAAACAAACAAACAAAATGCTCCGCTCTGCCTTTGCAGAGATCCTCCTCCTTTCTGAAAGAAACTGAATAATAAGCTGTCAGAACAATGGTATGGTACCCGTTGTGCAATGTGGGGATAATAGTGAATAGTTATTATACAAACATGGGTCCCTAACCATTCCATGGTTCTAGGTGATTTCCTGTATTCCCTAATAGCCAGGGTGGCTCTTGAGTGAAGCTTCAACAACTGGATTGCTCATTTCTTGTCTGAAATTTGTTCAGAACCATATTTTAGTGTACTGATAAGGTGAAATCACTGAACGTTTACAGAGTAAATTAAACTGAACCCGGAAGTGAAGCTCAAACCTCATTGGCTCAGAACTAGGGGCCTGGCTCAATCACATTTAAAAGTATACGCCCTGAAACAGCCCGTTTTGGAACAGGATAGGACAAAGGCATGTTAGAATGGCTAGAATGCATGACCAAAGTTGTATTCTCAGCAAAGATTTTCTAAAACGTGATCTAGGAACATAATAGGTCCCCTTTAAAATATCAGCCTCTAAACGTGAAATTGAAATGTGGAATTTTTCCACATTCCACATAAATCATGTGCAACAGGTTTAATTTCAGGCAAATACGTAAAACACAAAGTCTCAAAACGTATGAAATAGTTAGTAGAAAGTAAAAAGTAGGATATATTGTACAAATATAAGCACAAACAAAAACAGTAAACTCACTGTTGATTTTCAATGTTCTTGTATACATCCTTGTGAGTGCCCATAATGAGATAGGTCTTGCCCGTCTGCAGACCTAAAGCCTCTCTACAGTAGAATTGACTCAAGAAAACACGTAGTTTCCCTTGTGACCCAATATCAAAATATCCTGTATAAAAAGACAAACACAGATGCAGGAGAAAATGTAACTATCCATAATACATTGCTAAAGGTCAAAATATATTTATACTGTAGTCCTGAATATATATATATATATATACTGTATATATACTGTATATATACATATACATACATATACTGTATATATACACATACACATATACATATATACACACACACACACACACATATATATATATATATATATACACACACACACACACACACACACACACACACACACACACACACACACACACACACACACACACACACACACACACACACACACACACACACACACACACACACACATATACACATATACACTCGTCCTAACTTGTGTCGTGGAAGCACGACCTCACCCACGCCTCTCCTCTCCTGATCCACGGCCAACTTCAGGAGATTTCAGCTGCCTCTGTGACCATCTTTATGGCCCTTTGCTTCCTGGCTCCTGTGATGCCCAGCATGTTATAGGCCCTACAGAGGGACTGGCACGGCACTGCTCTACCAACTCAGCTACTTGCCTTTCCTCCTCACATTGGCTTCCTGGATGCGGTCTTCCCAGGGGACAGTGAGTTCCAACAGTATGACCTGCTTTGAGGCTTCTGAGAGCAGCATCATGTCTGGCCTCACGGTTGTGACGGCAACAGTTACTGGGAACTTGAGTTGCTTCCCCAGGTCAACCATAAGCTCCCAGTCCTGTGCAGTTGAGAGCAGGCTGGAGGAGGAGTGTCCTGGAAGATGCTGTTGGCCTCTGACCAGCTCTGATGGAAAGCAATGGTTTTCTTCACTGGGCAGATGCGCTTGCAGTGGTTAATTCTACTGCTGATGGTGTCAGTGATGACCTTCAGGACATGGTTATGACACCAACGGTAGTGCCCGCATCCAGGGCTTTCTGCTCCAGGTCCCTCTACTCTGGCACTGAGGGCATGCTGGTGACTCGACTTTCCCCCAGATGTGAAGGTTGGACGGGCTCGGTAGAACGTCATACACAGCCTGGATCAAGAACTTGATTCGGTGGGGCTCCGCTTTCCAGAGCTTGGCCCATGTCACCTTTCGCTCCACCACTTGCTCCCATCTTGTCCAGGCTCCCTGCTGCCGCATTCCAATCATCTGAGTGGCATGCTCCTCCTCGACTGATGCTCGTACCTCCTCCTGGATCATGGCCCTCCTATCCTTCCCATTCACCTTATCATAGCACGGTTTTGAGCTAATACCAGGCCAGCCCTTCCACATGTCACCGTGCCCACCGGTGTGCTATGTCTCAGGCGAGACTCAGCGACCTCGACGGCCTCTACTGCCTTTCACTTCTGACCTGTTCTGACCTGGATGCCAGCCTGGGAGACCTTTGGGTAGCTCGACTCCCGGTATGGCATGACCTCCCTTGTACGGGTCACCTTGAACTCTTCATTCAGGCTGCAGATGTGGAGCTTCAGCATATTGTTCTTTTTGCTCAGGCTTCGAGGAAGACCCAACCACTTCCTTAGGAACCTGCTGACCCTCCTCTCAAATCCCTCAACGGTGGAAATCGGAACTTCCTAGACCAAGAGGGGTCAGAGGATCCGTGGAAGGATGCCATGCTGGTATATCCAGGCTTTGGTCATGCCGGTCATTGAGCGGAATGAGTTGGGGCCAGATGTTCAAAAAGCGGCCAATCTGACAGTGGCCCTGTTAAGTGACCATCTCTCTCCGTCCCAGAAGGCGGACATACAGTAGCTGCACTTCAGTGTCACTTCTCTGATGTTTTCTCCTCCCTGCCAGGCCTCACGTCCCTCATACACCACCATGTGGAGACGACCCCGGGGATGAAGGTGCGCTCTCCGCTGTATCGCCCGCCCGAACACAAACACAAGATTGTGCAGGTGGCTGTCGGCCGGACAGCTCCCTGGCCTTAGGCAGGAAGTGGGGGTATGTGGCAGACAAAGGGGTGCAGTCAAGCACCGGCTGCGGGCGACAGCACGGTTCCCTTTTCCCATGGCCACCAAGCTGCCTCGAATCCGACTCGAGGCGGGAATTTTCTTAATGTTTGTCTGTCTCAGAGGATATTGGCACACAGGGTCGTGAGCAGCCCAGCAGCGGAACACCGTTCCTCCTATTATCCACAATTATTATAATAAATACTCAATTATATATATAATTGTGGCAATTAGGGCTTGCGAGAGGGGTGGGGTGCATGCTATGTGGGTAGGGATGTGGCGGGCGGCATACACTCGCACACCAATCATAGTCCGAACAACACAACACCAGACCAGGGTCTGCGGGGCAGGAGGAGTGCGAGTGATTAGGGTTTGACTTTCCTGAAGGACTCGTACCCCCAATCCCCCAATTTTAACTGCAATAGCCAACAGCACACATTGAGCACTGGGGTTTTCCTGGGTGGCGGGTCGGTGTGGGGGCATGGTGTGCCGGGGGGGGCCGGGTGGGCCCTCCCCCCTCCCGCCGGCGGGCTGGAGTTCTGGTGGCTTGCGCCTGGTGGCTTAAGGTGTGCTGCAACCTGGCAGGGCTGCGGAGAGCGCCCCCCGGTGCCTTCTGGGCCCCCTGGGGGGGCTGCTTGCTGTTGTGGGTGTGGGTTTGGGGGGCGGCTGTCGGCCTTTTGCTCCTGCTACACAGCTTCTCTGCGTCGGGTGCCGCGGGCGCCAGGGGTGGTGGAGGGCCCGTATATCTGGTGGCCTGCTGCCATCGGCATGGGGGGGGGGGGCTAACATCCAGGTGCCCCAGGCTGAGCACACTCTTCTAGGTGGATGGGCACTCGGCGTGCACGCCATGGGGCATCTGGTCGACTATACATACGTATACTATATGGCTGGTCAGCTATATATATACACATACATATATATATATACACATATATATACACACATATATATACACACACACACACACACACACACACACACACACACACACACACACTGCAATAAAACAATTTACAAGGACATTTCCCAAGACATGGATGAAAACAGCTCCAACCAAAAGTAAATCAATAAAACAGTTAAATTAACTTATAGAATAGCTCTACACAACATATCTGCATATTAAGTGGGGACTGACACACAGAGTGAATTTATATATGGTTAAACATAAATTGCTTTTGAGGAAAACAGGGGTGGAGTTGCATGCACTGTTAGTTAAATAAATTACAGCAATAAAGTGCAAACATGCCTTACCTTCCTTAATGACCTGCTCTATCCGCATGCTATAGCTGTCAGTTTGCAAAGTATTTGCAAAACCTTCCAATCTGACTTTATACACTGAGGACAAATAGGATGCACACAGTTAGCTGGCTTGATAACTCACCATTTCTCTCACTCACACACACACACACACACACACACACACACACACACACACATACCAAATTCTATTTTGTCGTAATTTTCTCCACCACAGACCAGGCTGATACGCAGATTATCGTCGATTTTTTGTTTTTTCTGCTTGCTGCAGTTTTCTAGAAATATAAAGTGGACACAGAAATATTCAGCTGATTAGTGAAACAGAATGACAGTATGTGAGCGTGTTTGTGTGTGTGTGTGTGTGTGTGTGTGTGTGTGTGTGTGTGTGTGTGTGTGTGTGTGTGTGTGTGTGTGTGTGTGATTTCATTTTCAGCATTTATATGAATTCGGTACATTCATTGAAGAACCACATGTTTTTATTTAATTAGGCTTCAGTGTGATGTGTGGAACAGCAGCTAGAGCCCTGCTGGTGAAAGGTTCAGTTTACTTGTATGTACCTGTAAAGGACTATTGAACTCAATAGAAACACTTAAAGTCCTTGAAGGAAAATTGTGTAATCTTAAATGCCTTGATGTATTGAGCACTTGGGGCGGCTCTATCACTCGATCACTGTGACATTCGCGGCCCTTCCCTCACTGTCTAAACCTGAGATTCACCACAAAATTAAACACGCCACCTCATTACCTTCAAAACATGCACATGTGCCACTGCAGAGCTTTCCTTCTGTCGTCTCTGGCCTGTAGTATTTCACACACCTTGTTTCTGCAAGAAAAGAGATTTTCTTTGGCTGTTTTGTATAATAATTATGAGCAAGGAAAGCACTGGACACCTGTTTGTAGGATTTTGTATACTACACGACACAAAAGATGGGTAGCACCATGTCTCTTTAGGGCTTTAAGACACTTACGATCATCGTTCTCATATATGGACACAGCTGCTGGCTGTACGTGTCCCACTTTTATCGTCTTGGTGACCCTGAAAGCAATTTCCTCTGGTTGTGTGTGAGATACCTAAAGAAAAGCAATAGAGGTATCTCAGTTGAACATGTATGTAGTTAGGAAGCATCCCGTGGTCCTGCCTACTAATTGTTTGTACTACTGTCCAGCATACAGTACTTTAGCATGTGAATAAAATGAACACTGTCTTCTCGGACATACCATGTTGGAACGGGAAAAGAAGGAAGTGACGCACCTTGTCCAGGTAGATGATGAGGGAGCCGCTCGCCGACAGAAGTTTGTCCATTTCATACCTTGCTATAACGCGGTCAGGCCCTTGGTGTAACTACGCACAGACACACATAAAGGCAATGAGTTGATGATTTCAAAATGTTTAACTACTTGTGATGAATTTTAAACCCTTATTGATGCGATGATATTTTGTGTGTGTGGGAGGAGTGTGTCAAGGTCCTTACGAGATCCAAATCGTCTGTATTAACAGTGAAGCCAGTTGGCAAGCGGATATCCAAGATGGACATGGATGCATCTCTGTCCATATCCAAATAGCTAGAATAATTAAATTTGAAATATTAAGTACTGAAAGTGAGCTGATAGTAAAGGCTTGCAAAAAGGGCTCCAAAATAAGAGACACTTGTAAGTGATGTGGTTAAAGGGCAAAATGTCAAAAAGTAGAACGCTAAAGACTTGGTGAAGTTGTGCTGCAATGGACAAACGTTCATATTTGTACCATTTTTCATATTTCATTGGCCATGGCATTTCATTCATCACATTTTAGTCATCGGCATCTCTTGTGAGATAGAATCAGAGACCTAACATCAGGAAGGACCACCCCCAAAAACATGCACACATCATCATCTGACCAGCGATGGACACTCATCACCAGGGTCGGGCGCGTCCACGTATGCAGCCCACTGCTCCTGGCTGTGCCCCCGGAGGAAGGACAAGCCAGGATGGGTTAAACTCAGAGGCCTCATTTCACCGGCCCCCATCCAAAGCATGTGCATGTGTGTGTGTGTGCGTGCATGTGTTGCAGTGTGGTGTGCTGTGTGACAATTAAAGATTGTTCTTCTTCTTGTTCTTCTAGTAAAGTAAGCAGAATTATAAATGTTTTGTGTTTGTGTCACTTACAGAAATGCCATTCGAAGCTTGTATGTATCTGTATCTCTGGCTGAAAGACAAGAGTGGATGAACCGAAAATTTGAATTATTGGTTGCGAGTTGAATTAAAATTGGCAATATGGGAGTAAGCTTGTATGCAGCCGAGACGTTGGCAAGTCAGCATCTCACCTGGGAGGAGGTCCACAGAGAGGTTAAATTTTTTACAGTCACTCATCTTTCCTTCTGGATATGAATAATAAAGCGACGCCATCTGTTGAGTACATGGACAGACAGTGCATCCTAATTATGTGTATGGTTAACTGGACCGTTGCCCTGTCCTCTTTTCTTTTAAGCCACAAAAAGAATTGTTGGAAATGCAAACATACTGCATTGTAGCACACTCATAGCTCCCTCTCAGACTGCTCAGAATCTTGGGGTAATTCTGGACAACCAGCTCTCCTGTTCTACCCACATCACTGCTGCTACAACTCACTCTGACTGCCGGTTGTCCCTTGACAACTTCTGCAGAATAAGTCTGTTCCTCACGAAGGACACGACACAAGCTTTTCTGGCTGGACTACCCGCCTGTCCCATCACGACTCAAGATTTAAGAGGTTTATTTGTCACATACATATACATACGTTTATACATATATGCAGTGAAATGTCTTTGCAACGCACCCAGAGATTATGCACAATAGTTACTAAACCGAACATAATAGCTAAGGACTTGAGGATCATCACCAAGACCCGGAATTTCTTCAGCTGCCTGAGGTGGAAAAGACGCTGCCGCGCCTTTCTCACCAGAGTATCTGTGTGTGTAGTCCATGTTAATGTGTAGTCCATGCCCAGGTACTTGAAGCTGCTCCCCCTGTCGAGAGAAGCCCCATTAAACCAACGTCGCATGCGTCCTCGGTTGTAATCCCCTCCTAAAGTCCACAATCAGCTAGTTAGTTTTGCTGACGTTCAGGAGGAGGCTGTTGTCCTGGCACCAGAGTGACAGATCAGCCACCTGCTTGCGGTGCATGGTCCTTGTTTCAGACCTCAACAGCGCATCCAGAACCCAGTAGCCCGTCTAGTGTTCAACCAACCAAAACTCTCTCATGTCCCTCCTCTTCTGCGATAACCTCATTGGCTTCCCACCTTTGCTCGGATCAAATTTAAGATGCTGTTACACCTACGGGTACTCCATTTGCACTGACCTGTCGACTTCATGAGTAACTCTTTCCCATTTACTTTCTAACTTACATTCATCTCAGCCACGACATTAAAACCACCTGCCTAAAATTGTGTATCTCTCACTTGTGCTGCCAAAAGGGCTCTGACCCGTCAAGGCATGGACTCCACGAGACCTCTGAAGGTGTCCTGTGGTACCTGGCACCAAGACGTTAGCAGCAGATCCTTTAAGTCCCGTAAGCTGCGAGGTGGTGCCTCCATGGATCAGACTTGTTGTTCCAGCACATCCCACAGATGCTCGATCGGATTGAAATTTGGAGAATTTAGAGGCCAAGTCAACACCTTGAATTCTTTGTCATGTCGTAAAACCATCCCTGAACAATTTTTGCAGTGTGGCGGGGCACATTATCCTGCTGAAAGAGGCCACTGCCATCAGGGAATACCATTGCCATGAAGGGGTGTACTTGGTCTGCAACAATGTTTAGATGGGTTTTACGTGTTGTGGTACGTGACCCAAGGTTTCCCGGCAGAACATTGCCCAGAGCTTCACACTGCCTCCGCCGGCTTGCCTTCTCCCCATAGTGCATCCTGGTGCCATCTCCTCGCCAGCTGAACCACACAAAGGCACCCAGTCATCCACATGATGTAGAAGAAAACCTTCATCAGACTCATCGATTCATCGGGCCAGGCCACCTTCTTCGATTGGTCCATGGTCCAGTTCTGACACTCACATGCCAATTGTAGGCGCTTTCGGTGGTGGACAGGGGTCAGCATGGGCACTCGGTCTGCAGTATACATAAATCTACTAGTGTTGCTTGTTCCTAGAGAAGGTTAAGCTGTGACTGTGACACAGTAGTTTAATACCAAGACAAAGTGTTTGTAAGTCACTTTGGACAAAAGTGTCTGCTAAATGACATGAAGCAATGTTTTTATGTATATACACAGACACACACACAGACACACACACAGACACACACACACACACACACACACACACACACATACACACACACACACACACATACACACATATAATATAATTACAATATATTCTTTTTGACGTTTTTTTTTTGCTTAAAATACGATTCAGATTATGCATTAGGGCCATTCTAACATGCCTCTAAATCCATTGTGATTCTGATGCTTTGTTTAAATGGCAGGAGTCACCTTCCTGAGGCCCCAAGTTCTGTGAGCCAATGGGGTTTGAGCATGGCTTCCTGATTTTGTTCTATTTACTCCGTAACTGTCACTGATTTCACTTTAGCAGCTCACCAAAATCTGTTTATGAACAAATTTGAGGAGAGAAATAAGCAATCCAGCTGCTGAGTCTTCACCCATATTAGATCTACAAGGCCTCATTTAAAATTTAGTTCCGACTTTGGTTGCCGTGCTCCAGGGTTGTGGGAAACATGGACACCGCACCACGACGCACCAGGATTCTTGGACGCGAGGATTTTTTGTTTCATGTAAACGTCTGAAAATAGGAATAAGACAAAATAAAGTAAATACATCTACAACAAAAACACACTATTTTTTTTATTGGTTTTGTATGGAGAAACACATAGCGGAGCCGATGAAGCATATGACCATATAAAAAAAGGAAAAAGAAAAAACCTTTGGAAACCGAGTGTTCAGAGCGGTCGGAAGCCCGAGCGTTTTGTTCACAGCCATTGGTTTATCATTATTTTACCTCATTATTTGACACTTTGGCCACGTCTAATGTGAACATCCCACTTTGTAACATTATATACAGTATATTACAGAAAATAAGGAAAAGCATAATAGGTCCCCTTTAACTTATATTAGAATACAATTCTATCTCCTATAAACTGGACATATTGGTATATAATGCACCATGAAGAACAAATGTGAAACACAGTGTGACAACCTGGATTTTCATTACCAGCTATTGCCACCAGTGTCCACCCCCCGGAAACACCCATATTCACAATCTACTCACTGATTTGTCCCTGGTTGGTGCCACAATTCAACTCCCTTCCCTTTTTATGTCATTCAGATTTTGTGGAGCGGGACGGGACAAGAGCTGTTTCGGCTTCAAACTGCAGCCACTTCGCACCAATCTACGTACAGTATATTGTCCCTGGTCGCTCCATATTCACTCTGCTCTGATTTAACTTTGTTAACTTTGTTTTTATTCATGAACTGAATGGAACTAAATTTTATTTTTGTTTTTAGGCAACAAGGTACCTGGACTGAAAAATAGTGTGGGAGAAAACCTGTAATGGAAATTTGAGTTGGATTATTTTTTGTTGTGTGGACTTTGGAACTGTGCGATTTTGTGTGATCTTGTAAAAGTCTTAAAATATATGAATAATTTGTTTTTTTTGCACAAAGATTTTGTGGTTGTGTTGACTATGTCATTCAGTGAGTAGGGTGTACATTTTTAATTGGTGCGCATCCTTTTGTGAGGTTTGATTTATAACATGAGAAAAAAGAGAAAAACTACGAACGAAACAAAACCTGACCAATCTTAAATGCCAGGAGAGAGACCTGGCTGGCACCCGTAACGAAATGCACATTTCAAATAAAAAAAAAAGATAGAACAGAAAGTCAAACTGTCACAACACACCTCTATTGTTGCTTCTCCTGTTCCCGTAGCGGTCACCGTCACATTCTGGTTAATGCGGGGGAACTGTTTTGTGTTCAGATGCACAGTCACACACAGAACATGTATTAGATTACAGTAGCTGCCTTAACAGGACTTTGTGTGTAAGCAAGTGTAGGAAAATGGAAAGGTCTTACCCTGAATGATCTCGTAAAGGCATATTTGTTGTTGAAGTGGAAGACCTCAGGTCTCAGCCTGTCCAGCACCTGCACTTCCACCACTATCTCATGTTGCTCATTCTTCACATTTTCCCAATACTCTCCAACAGCCTGGTACACCATCATTGTAACCTGAACAGGGACATTTTAAAGAAAGAGGCAGATGTGCCATGAAAAATAAAAGTAGACAATTTGTTTTCCTAACACAATAGTAGGGTAGGTTACACCACAGTGCGAGATCAAGAGAGGTCATTGGTAAATTCATTTTACCTGAGTGTATCCATACCCTCCGCCAATCTTGTTCTGATTGTTGAGCCATTTTACAACAGCAGAAGCCTCCCTAAATGCCTACATAGATAATATAGAATAATAAAAAAAGGCAAAAAGGTTGAGCATGCTCAGTTACACTGTAGATTGGACAAGGATTTTAATGATGAGTCAAAAAGATGGGGAATAAATTCGAAAAATAAAAGGTTTTATTCTGGCAATCATTGACACTGATAAACATCTTTCCAAAAATCTTGAATTCATATCTTAGAAATCAATTTTGGAGGTGCCCACCTTGACCTTGACCAGGGCTAAAAGCGCATATGCTGTGGCCTCCAGTGTGTAGACGGGACTGCCGGGCACCGGCCAGTGGTCAAGCTCTGACAAACACACACAAACGCACAGTGGGTAAAAGACAGGCTAATCAATAACCACGAATACACATGTGCATTCACAGCATCTCTGCATTATTTATTTAGCAATTTCACGCATATTTCTATATAGTGCACTGTATGTGTTAAAGTTGTGTGAAGAAACCTTTGGATGCAACACTGTAAAGGATAGACTTGTTGAGCTTGTTTGCGTTGGCCAGTGCATAGGAGGTCATGGCAATGGCGTATGGGCATTTAAGGCTCGGCAGGCGCCTCTCCAGGTAGCCCACAGCCTTGTCTTGGCTTTCTGACATGATCTGATGGAGCACGGAGAAGACTGACTGTGAGGCCAAATTACGATTATATGATTTCCTTGCAAATAAGTACGAATCCATCTCACTGCAATATCTATTGGTCCCTGAAGGATAGATTAGTTTTGAAGTAGTAATAAGTGTAATTACATTGTGACTGTAATAATTCTCTCCTTGTTCAACATGTAATGCCTGCCTCTATACCTCAAGTAAAGTGTTGTTTCATGGCATTCTCAAAGCCCCTGGCTGTACCCACTCCAAATACCAATAAAACTTACAGGCCTAAACTTTGAACTTGTTTCCCTCCATGCACATGTTCACTAACGTAGTAGAATCTGTCTACTTTGCCATTACACAACAAAAGCATCAATAATTATTCCCACTATAATTGACAAGGGGGTTATTAGGGAAAAATAAAGGGTAAAGAAAAAAGAGACATGAGTGTGTGTATTTCCTCACACTGATATGGTTAGTACATGTCTGTGACTCCTGCATGGCAATAAGGATGAACGCTGTCAGAGAGGCATCTGAATCCAAGCCAGGCAGAACCCCCTGCATGAACACACACACACACACACACACACACACACACACACACACACACACACACACACACACACACACACACACACACACACAAACACACATTACATATTTTATTCGATATTTAGAGAGACAAATAAAGTTTAGTAGACATCTCATATCTTTCTAAACATCAGTGTAAAAAAACTTTTCTTATTCTTTTGTTGTTAGGCTTTGTTTTAACTTTAACATAAAGGACCCATGTCATTCATTGCATCATACGCACAATCATCTCTCCATCCATAGTTTTTCCAACTTCCATGAAAGAGCCGTCGGGCAGTTGTGAGTATATAAACAACCATTTGATAGCATTGCAGATAATATTCTGGTCCACCATCATCAGCTGACTGGCCATGGCAAATACCTTTGCCACATATGCTGTCAGCCTGCAGTAGGAGAGGAGCAGTGATGAGAGGGAGTAAAGTGCCTAACAGGCACGGCTTAGCTTGTTTGAACACCAGATTAATTCTGTTTCCTCTAAAGCAGTGCTTCTCAAACTTTTCTGAGCAGTGTACCCCCTCTAAGATCTTTTTTTTCAGCTGAGTACCCCTTCACTGGCATTGGGAGAATTTTTTTTTTTAAGAATTCAGAGTAACCTCTGCAGTGCCCTGAGGAGTACAAGTACCGCCATCTGAGAAACGCTGTTCTAAAGGAACATTGTCATATTTCAACATGTGTACAGCATTATGTGTGCAAGCATGTGTCGTGATGCGTTACCAGGAGCTGCTTTTATAAAATATCGCCACAGCAAAGGACCCATCAGGCTTGCGGGTGGTAAGGTAATTATTGTAGCCTAGGCAGACACAGACACACAAACTTTGTATTATCGACAACCATCTCTGCATTACATTCACATTTAATTACTGTCTGTTTAAGGCAGTGTTTCTCAAATAGTTGGGCGCGCCCCCTGGGGGGGGGGGGCTCGGAGCGATGCCGGGGGGGGCGCTGTGACCCCAGGGAACATGCTTTTTTTTGCCGCAGGTAAGTTTTTTTTTGCACCGAACAAGAGCACAGCTGGAGAGCAGGAGATACAAAGTGCAGATAACAAACCCTTAAGAGACACCGTGGAAAAATATTTAACAGGGATGAAAAGAAAGGCGGCGAGAGACGGAGATAATGAGACAAACGTAAGTCTCCCGAAAGCTAAGACGAGGAAATATGACGAAGCGTATGCAGCGCTTGGCTTCACTGTGACTATGGTGGGAGACGAGGAAAGAGCGGTATGTTTACTGTGTCTAAAAAAGTTGGCAGCGGACAGACAGCATGAAGCCAAATAAATGAAGGCGTCACTTAAAGACATAACACCCCAATCACGCTGATAAGCCACTTGAGTTTTTTCAGCATTAACGTGCCGAATATTGCCAACAATCGTCCCACTTTGTGAATGCTACTTCAGTAAAGCAGCGAGCACTGTTAGCGTCATGTAAGATGGCGTACCAAACTGCTCAGTGCAAAAAACCCCACTCCATAGCAGAGGAGCTGGTACCGCCTGCAGCATTAGACATGGTCTCTGTCATGCTGGACGACGCAAGTGCTGCAAAAATAAAAACTATCTCTCTGTCCAATGACACTGCCGCCAGACGTATAAATGACATTGCTGACGATCTTAAAGAACAGCTGGTAGATCAACTCAAAGACAAACGTTTGGCGTCACAGTTCGATGAAGCAACCGACGAAAAGCTGTGCACTGCAAAACGTGCTCATTGTAGCCATTAATCCTGACTTCCTCATTTTGATAAAATAAAAAAAATCAGCAAAAATTGTTTTATTCATTTGTGTTTTATTCAAAGTGTTTTATTTATCTGCTCCTGAGTTAATGTTGCTGATCAATTTGAATTTATTATTATTTATTGATTATATTTAATTTTATTTTTCAGTATCAAATGGTCAAAAAATGTTTACAGTTTAAATAAGGATTGAATTTTTTTTTTTTTAATTTAAGGGAAATTTATGCACTTTAAGTCTTTTCTGTTACAGACTAAAAAACAATGTTAATAAAGTTATTCTTTGTTGTAAGTTGATCCATATTTCTTTTTTTGTTTTCTTTAATGTTAATAAGGATACAGTGTTATGCAGAGGTGACTTATAACAATTTTATAGACAAATTGTACTATTTAAAGTCGCGGCAGAGAGTTGGGGGGGTGCCAAATGTTTACTTCTTCCAAGGGGGGGGCGTAACAGAAAATAATTGAGAAGCTCTGGTTTAAGGGAATAAATTGTTTTTGCAGGTACCTCTCACAATGTGGATGAGGGCTTCAGAACGCTTTTTGAAACCCACTGTTTCCCACTGGTTCGTTTTGTCCAAGTATGTGGTGGCAATGACGGGCAAAGTCATATGGAACATGTTCCCCGCTCCATTGCCTGCGGGCTGATCGATCAGACTGCCCATGGACGTTCCACTGATGGCTTTCTCCACGAACATACTTGTTTGGTGTCCTCACACACACAAGCACACGCACGCGCACACACACACACACACACACACACAGTCGGATAAGACAGTTATTTGAAAATAAAGAGCAGAAAAATGATGGATTAAAACATTATTTTCCCATACGTATTTGAAAGGTGTTATGGCCATTAACAATGAAAAAGGGTTAGACCTTGATGTCAGCTTACCTGTAATTGATATAGTTGTGATGGCAGGAGTGTTTGGAATAATGTCTTTCTGAGGAATAAATGCACTGATCATAACCGACACCTGTGTACCGCCTGGAAGGGTGATAGTTATAGGATCATCAAATTATTACTTTTGATATTTGGGTGTATATTACTTTCTCTTTTTCCAGATGAATACTTCTCAATAAAACTCACCCTGTTTGGAAGGCTCAAGGGTTTCAGTCACTTGTGATTTTGTCAGAAGTCCCTGAGGCTAGCAAAAGATAGAAGAAAATCTATAGTATACAGTATCTATATCAGGAATTGTGTATTTTCCCTCATTGTTATTAACCATCAAACATATTAACTCTGAGTTTGTCAATTCATGTTTCTATAAAGCATTTCAAGCAAAGTATCATATTTCTTGATGAATACCAATGTAAAAAAACACCTTCATAATGGTTGCACTGAAAACTACTTTGAGAGAACGTACTCCCGAAGGGAACAGTCATTTCTTGAAGTTGATGTGTTGGAAGCAGGAAAAACGGGCAAGCGTAAGGATCTGAACGACTTTGAAAAGGGCCAAATTGTGATGGCGAGACCACTGGGTCAGAGCATCTCCAAAACAGCAGGTCTTGTGGGGTGTTCCCGGTATGCAGTGGTTAGTACCTACCAAAAGTGGTCGAAGGAAGGACAACCGGTGAACCGGCAACAGGGTCATGGGCGCCCGTGACTCATTGATGCACGTGGGGAGTGAAGTCCAGCCCGTTTGGTCCAATCCCACAGAAGAGCCACTGTAGCACAAATTGCTGAAAAATGTAATCTCGGCTATGATACAAAGGTGTCACAACACACAGTGCATCACAGTTTGCTGCGTATTGGGCTGTGTAGCTGCAGACCGGTCAGAGTGTCCATGCGTCAGAACTGGACCATGGAGCAATGGAAGACAGTGGCCTGGTTTGATGAACCACGTTTTCTTCTACATCATGTGGACGGCCGGCGCTAGGGTCCAATCCGGTCGAGCATCTGTAGGATGTGCTTGAACAACAAGCCCGATCCATGGGGGCCCCACCTCACAACATACAGGACTTAAAGGAGGAGTGGATGCCTCAGTGGGTCAGAGCTGTTTCTTACACACACACACACACACACACACACACACACACACACACACACACACACACACACACACACACACACAACCAAGCTCATTCTATCAGTCCATTACACAAATGAGATTAATTCCATTTTCAATCGAAAATTCTATAAACCTTTGCTTTAATCAGGATCTGTTTTCCTTACCACAACTTGTAGCAACTTCCTGATTCCATCGTAATAACCATCGTCTTTTACTGCAGCTTTGACCTCAATGGACACATATCCAATTTCCATGGGTCTAATGGCAAAAAGCACAATGCTTTCTGACTCCGCTTCAACATCGACCTCCTGGCTATTCTTTCCATTCTTTGAGGATGAAATGCACACATGTGCGGTCTCCAGCAAATCCACACGCACCTTAAAGAGAGCAGAAAAACACACATATATATATATATATATATATATATATATATATATATATCCAGAAACTGGACCTATAAAAACCATTTTATTTGGTCTTTGGTCAGAAATTTAAACTCAGGGTTGCTTATGGAAGATGGGAGAGAGCCAGGAAGATGGTAGTGTTGAGTCAAAGCTATATTGTTCAAATACTACAAAGAAGGCTGAATGCTGAATGCTGGACTTACAGTGATACTATTAGGTAAGTAGTTGTGAAGGATCACCACAATTTCCAGCTGTTCTCCACGCACAGCTGAATATGGCAGCCTAAGGTCGATGAAAAACTTTTTGGCGACAGTTGCCTCAAATGGATCAGCCACACAAATACCTTTCCGAGGAGGAGAAAAGAAACAGTGATGCAACAGAAAGGCATTTACAAAATGGTGCCACAACAACGAATGACAATAGTATAGACTATTATTGCCAAGAGTGCTTATGTAGTATATCACCTTCAAGTCAAGACAGACAAGTCAATCAGACAAAGACATTAGACAAAGAACCTCACCATGAGTTGTTGACACGCTGATGCCAAAGAATTGCCAGGTGGTTATTGACTCTGGCAGTGCAAAACGTCTCTCCACTGATGTTTGGCCACTGAAACACGGGACAGAAAGAGTCTTGTAAATTATTGCCAGAAGGTGCTGCTAATTCTAACCATGGAGGAAATGCAAAATGCGCTTGGGTGTAAGTGAAAATGCTTTTTGAAAATTGCCATACCAGTAAGGCGTTTGAGCTGGGCATTCAGGGAGTGACAAATCTTGCCATAGCCAGCTCTCTGGAAATCTTGTACGAGAATAAATATCCTCACTCCCAATGTAATGGGTACTATCGTGATCAACTGGAGCAGAACCGTTGACCCCGACCCCCCCAGGGTTCGCCAGATGTCTTCTGGTGATTGTCCGCCCATTTTCTGAACCTGCACAAAAAAAAGGAAAATGTGTTTTTTTTGTTTTTTTTAACGATATTCAGTAGATGCGCAACTTGTAGGCTACAATTTCCGTAAGAGAAACCGAGAGAAGGAGAGAGAGCCCACGTGCCTCTGTGTGTGTGTGTGTGTGTGTTTGTGTGTATGTGTGTGTGTGTGTGTGTGTGTGTGTGGGTGTGTGTGTGGGTGTGTGCATGTGTGTGTGTGTGTGCGCACAGCTGTCACTTTCCTACTCCTGTCCCAGACAGCGCAGGAGAAGAGGAGACACTTTTCTGTCAGAAAAGCTGGTGCTGCATGCATGGGAATCCATGTCATTATGATAGAAATGCATATAATTCATTATAGAAGCTTCAATTGATCAAAATGCGGTACATACTATCTGGTTGCGGGACAATTAGTCAAATCCGGACATTTGGTCACCCATCAAGCGATAGTGGGCTGGAAAGTTACATAACAGCTCATGAAATATGTTAAATATAACAAAAACCATAGTGGCGCATATTCAAATTTTTACGGCACAAATCAGCACAAGTGCAGCGCGAACGCTAATGATTTTTTTCAAATTCTAATCACTTGCGGCGCCAACTCCACGATGGTTCGCACGTGTACTTAACTATAGTGTGGTTAGATCGAACATCGGAATGAGGGGTTCGCAAAACTTTCTTCTTTTTTTTCCCTAGGCGCCGATAGCCAGAAAAAAAACCCTGATCTAGAGTGTCAGAAGAGTTCCCACAAATCTCTCAATTCCACCACTCTTTTCTTTGCTCCACTTTACCACCCATCAGTAAACCTTGCTGCATGGCAGAGCACCCACCTTTTAGTGTGTTAATTCAGTTGGTGTTCCAAATGGTCTTTGTCTGGTCAAGGTCAATTACAACCGTGCCTCAGAAAACATGTTAGAGGACTTGAAGCAAAGCTGGTGATCAAAGATGAGATGAGCAGAAAACAACAATTTAAGGGAGGGAGAGTGTGGTATGGGGTTGGTGTGGTTTAAGCAGCAAGACCTCACCTGGATCTAGGTGATTGGGTCAGAGTGCCTGTTGCTCGTTGGTTGATCTAACGAGCAACAGGTTAAAACCTCCATCCCCACACACACTCAGTATAGGAGCCCCTGTCATGACACATGTCTATCTGCTCCTGGGCTAATTCCAGCTGGCCCACTCTCTACAATAAACTGGTGTTTACAACCCCCGTCTTCTGTGTCGGTGTGCCGGAGGGCCCTGAAACGCCACTTGGGTGGCGTGTGGTTTCTTTTCACAAAGACGGGAAACTCTCATACACTACTAAAAAGGCATGCAAAGTCATGGAAGTCAACTACACTAAATACCGTAGCCTATTTGCATTAAAAACCAAACTGAAAATAAAGCAGATTTCAATTGTGTACCGGCTTAATTGGTGTTTGCACTTTCACTCTTACCGAGGCTAGTTACGACCTCTGTTGTAGTGGTGGCTCGTTTTCCCCTGGCAGGTTGTGGAAATGTTGAACCTGAAAACCCCAGAAAAATAAACAGCCTCAAGAATTTGACTATTACATGATGACTACCAGGTTAACTCATGCATTAATATGCATTTGTTATATATATATATATATATATATATATATATATATGCAAAAACTTATTACAGAGATAAATTATTGAAAATGCAATGCTTCAATAGATATCTGAAAGCTTGGATTTCAAATAAATTATTTGTTTGTGTCAGTTGTAATGTAAACCGTAGCACAGTGGGGCTGTTTGCCTGTTTGGACCAAATAGAGGCTAGTAGTAGGGTAGAGGCTGTCCCAAAATGCACTCACAGAACAAAAACCTAGCTTGGAAAACACAATACAGAAAGTCACGTATACACGATTACTGAAAGAAAATACAATTTTGCTATTGCTATGCCAAATTACACAATAATTGGGAAACAGGAAGCGATCCTAATATCTACTCAGTCTGTAGGGAGTCCCCGACGCTGTCATGGTCTCAAACATCAGTCCAGCGTCAACAAACACTCCCATGCTGTCTTTCCCTCCGCCCGGTGTGTAGCCTGTGTCATGCTGCTCCACTGTGTCCCACACCTGATTATGATCACACACACACACACACACACACACACACACACACACACACACACACACACACACACACACACACACACACACACACACACACACACACACACACACACACACACACACACACAGTGTAATAATATGAACTTTAGAAACAGTGATGAATAAACATGATAAAAACTTGCACATTGAATGAGCCTCCTTTAAATCAACAGCAAAAAGCTTGGAAGTTACCTTTTTCTGGGTGAGGCCGCCCTTGTTGTTAAGGACGAAGACACCTTTGTCAACTGCCACCAGTGTCACCCGGGCCCCGGGGTCGCCGGTGACCTTGAGACCAAAACTCCGACGAGGCACTAAGGCAGATTTGTCTCCGGTTAATTCCAACTTCAACTACAAAGAGAGTGAAGGGACAGCGGGAAGTTGTTTTGGCTCATCATTTGGACTTGGCACGCTGCTTTCCTGTGTTTCTCTAAGGCTGCGTGTCTCACCGAGCCAATGCACGTGTCCTTGACGTCCACCCAAATGGCGTCAGAGACCACCTCGTTGGCATTAACGTTGTAGTACGCGATAATGCGAAATGAAGGCAGCATGTACTTGGTGATGGACAGCGTCATGCTTATATCACCCTGACCTGGCCTCTTGTGAGTTCCATATTTTACCAGCTGACCTCTGCTCTGGATCTGGAAGACACAAGTGGCTTGAAACATCAGAGGGGAAAGACCAATGCAACAGCTGTACATACATACACTAAATAATACATTTTAAAGACGGACACAAACTACTGTGGGCATGCGTGTGCGCGCACACACACACACACACACACACACTTACCAGATAAGTGACATCATGGACTGGATTTCCATCACGCCTCATTACATGGAAGACGATATTCAGGGAAGATCCCACTGTTACCTCTGTCGAGCCCACATCTGCGGAGTCAGCCACAAAGAGAGTCCTTAACAAAACACGCGTGAAGACAGGGCATGCAGTAAAGGGCTGATCAGCATTAATTTGCCACAATCAGAACCAACCACAATTTTCCATCTCAATAAAAACGTTACCAATGTGGAGGTAATTGTGAGAAGTGGTTCTGTATGGGAGGGCTGTCATTTCAGCTCTTGCTTGTCTGTCTTCTTGAATGTTTCGATCTGTGGTCTTTGCCTGGGATTAAAAATGCACAAGGACATTCAGTCAGGAAAAAAAATGTTATGAAAACAAACTATATATGTATATATAATATAATATTATATATATATATATTTATATGTTATTTTCTTTGCTCATTTCCAGGCGATGAAATGTCGCCCAACATTCTAAATAAAGGGAAGGAGACAAAATTAAAGTAATGTGCACAGAGAGCCACTCTATTTTCCATAACAATGATTAACTGCTTCCAAAGCAGGTTTTAACATCGGCTGAATTAAGATCAGAATTTATGAAAAGAGGCAAAAGAGATCAAACTCTTACAGTAATGGTTACTTGTGTGTCTGTTGGCAGTGTGTTGATGGTGAGTCTGGCCAAGCCGTTCACTGATGTCATCCCCATCACGTCGCCCGGATTGATCACGACGCCAATGCCGCTGGCTGGAGACTCATTAGAGTTCAAAACATTCACCTACAGTACAGGAACACAAGCAAGCCAGGCCTTTAGTACACAGCGTTTTCTAGCATACACTTCAATAATAATAATAATAATAATAATAATAATTATTATTATTATTATTATTATTAAGTATACACTGTGTATATGCATATATATACACATATATACTGTATACACACACACACACACACACACACACACACACATATATATATATATATATATATATATATGCCACTCATTATTGTTCCAAGGATTTTTGGTTTCGTTGTCTTAGTCACTGAAAGACTTTCAAATTTGAATATTATAGGCACACCAACTTTAGACAGCAATGATTTGCCAACCAAAATACATAGGATTTGTACGAAGCATTATATTTTTTTGAACGCATAGAATGAATAAAATGTTAAAGAAAACTAGCCTACCACAACGTTAAAAGGCATTCCTGGTTTGAAATACTTGGGTGTCTTTGTGAAGTCGATGGTGTAAGGAGACGTGACAATCTGGATCCCTCTGAGCTCTGCCTCCACCAATTCACTATCTGGGACGGGGACACACACACACACACACACGCACACACACACACACACACACATATATATATATATACACACATATATACATACATACATATAATATAATTACAATATATTAATTTAATATTAAAGGGGACCCATTATGCTCCTTATTACGTTAACATCGTTCTCTGACGTCCCACATGTTTTTGACGGTTTTTTTTTCACAAATACTAATATTCATATTGTTTTGTTACTAAATTATGTCAGGGCAAATGCTTTAGTTATTAAAGGCCTGTGTTCAAGATCATATTGCTTTTGGCTCCACTTTCTCAGAAGATTGCCCATTCCTGCCCACAAATGGCAATGTGTAAACACTCAATGTATGTGGACTTTTTTCACTGGTTTTAAAGTGCATCTGTATCTTTCTCTTCATTCTGCATAATAAATATCTTTAATACTCTAAGATTCCTGGTACTACTCTAAGGTCCTGATAGCAAAGCAGGTTGCCCCCACCGCCCACGCGGTGAAAATTCTCCAACAACAACAACACACACACACACACACACACACACACACACACACACACACACACACCCACACACACACACACACACCTCATCTACATGTACACTTTAGGGGGAAGTGACGGTGCAGATCCTGGAAGATATTTTGAAAAAGTCATTATTCTTTAATTGACCATGATTCAAAATGAGTCACTATTTACATTAAAATCCGATTCAGGTCTGTAATCGATCGAAGTGACTGCTATACTCAGCATCAAATGTTATTTTAGTGATGGGTGTAGAAATAACTATGATCTGATCTACAGCTGGGATATTGCATCTTTCTTTTCAATTCCGTTCAGATCTTGATGTTGTACATGGATGTACGTTCATTACAGACAGAAACACACACATCTCTTACCAGTTTCTGTCAGCACGCTGACGGATACATATATGGAGGAGTGAGACTCCATCAGCTGCTGGATGTTGAACGTCTTTGTAATGGCCTCTCTTTTTAGTACGGCCACTCCAACACCCCCAGTTAGCTAAAGACATAAATATTGTTGGTTGTGTGTGTGCGTGCGTGCGTGTGTGAAGGCTAATACAGTGGTACATAAACTGATAGAAAGAGACAAACAGGGTCAAAAAGCATGGGCTCACCTGCACTATCTGAGAGAAGGCGAGGAGGCTCTTCTTCGTGTTCTGTTCACTGACTCCAAAAAGCACATAGGCAGTTCCCTTCACATGTTCACCAAATAAATACCTGAAAGCCCAGGTGCAGGTAAATAAACCAAGATGCCATTCAAGACACACAATTTGACCGACATCTACTTAAATTTGAATGCAAATAGAAAGCAAGTCTAGAATAGAAAGTACACTTCCACTTACGTGGCTTTGATGTTGATGATGAGCTGATCGTCGTTCACATGTAAAACGCTTCTGTCAGCCGTCAGTTTCACTTCAAAGCTCGGTAGCACTGGTGGAAAGAGGATTTTTCCTTTATTGCATGTTATAATACCATTGCATTTTATTGTATGGACATAAAAAATGTTTGGTTAAGGTGGGCTTCTCATCTGCCTTACCGTATTCTTTGACTTCAAATTCTGCAGAGAAGCTGTGCTTTGGGTTGTTCAGGAGCTTGGCTTGGAGTTTCCACACCCCAGTGCTACATAGACACCAAACAGCAAGAGTTTAGGACTTTAAAATAATAATAATAATAATAATAATAATAATAATAAGGCAAGCTAGAGTTCTTGTTAACTAACTCACACAGAGAACAGATCTCACGAGATTACAGCAATGTTTATTGGCAGCGACAGGGACCATACTGCGCAACTGAACTCCACTCACACTAGGAAGTGGGGGGGTCATTAATTACACAGACATTCACTAACAGCACAACTACATTCATTCATAACCACTAAATTACAGTTCCAACACACTGAAGAAAATGTCAAATAACACACAGTAAACACAGAGTCAAGTCAGAATGATTCCGAGCCCGATTGAACCACACCTGGAGTTCACAGGGTTCAGTTTATTCCTTTTAGGTACGTGTTACAATCTTTTGGTTTTTGTGAAAAACGCATCAGAATTCACTGAACTTTACAAACGACACGTAATTACGTTCATGTAATTCCACGAATCAAACTTTCATGGCATCACATGTGAAGCATTCCCATTACAACCAGACGTTAATTTCTCAAGTGACATCATTTGTGTCATATGAGATAAGTCGGCTCTAAATACCAGTTCTAAATAGGTGAGCATACAGTCCTCATTTTGTTTGAAAGTTGTAAAGTAGAGTAATTTGGAAATTTGGACAAGAAATGACAAGACAAGTTATCTAAAACAATAACAAAAACAACTTTTGTAATTACTTTTCATAACAATAACGATAAATACATTTCATTTTAGAAATATATAGATACATGTTTGTTGTTATAACTACCTTATTGTATTTGTTCCGTTAATAAGGTACTATTGGAAAATTCAGTTTAATAGATTACTTGTCTATATTGTATTGCAGACAACATTTATGGAACTTTAACATCCATTTGGCATTAGAAGTATTATGGAAGAATTAGTCGATATTACAAACACTTTCAGCTTTTTCATTAAAGTTTGTTAAGTTTAGGAAAATGTTTATACATGACGCTTATAAAAAAAGGTTATCTGTATTTTACTTTGAACTACATCTTGTCATCGTTAGAACTTACTTTGTTGCATCGAAGTACATCTGGAGTATCAGTGACGGTAGGTGAAGTTGTGTCTCATATACCTCAATTATGACGTAGTCATGTCGATTTACGATAACAGTTGAATTGAAAGTTATAGGATTGCCATAGTACCACCAAACAACGTCACATTTCTCATAATGCCTCAGAGTCATACCCTGCACATATCTACAAAAATTGGATGATGATAGCTCAACGAGGTGATGAAATATGGCAGATTATCTCAAATAGACATTTTTTGTAAACTTCGAAAATAATTTGTGGCCAAAAAGTTGGGGCGTAGCAAATTTCCATTGAATAAATTGTATTCGGGGCAGTCCAGACATGCTGCCGTCACAGTTTTATAACATTTCCATATCTGTAGAAACGTTTTGGATTTGAAATGGACGAACGTGGTCGCGACACAAATGGGTGGCACTATTTGTAATAGACAGCATCCCCCGAGGGATCCATTGATGCAAGAACTTTTACGACCAGCGGCTCAGAAGTTATTTGACAAAACATAAAAGTGGTCGTTATAGCGCCACCATCTGACCAATCAATCCCGTTTTTTGTGTTTCTAGTTTCAGAACATGTCGAAGCTAACTTTTTGGTGTCCGTGGGTTTTATGGTTTCTGAGCAGCAGGGACCTCCAGCGGAGAAGAAGAAGAATAATCTGAACAAAAACAATAGGGTTTCCGCACTTCGTGCTGGACCCCTAATAATAATCGATTTAAGGTTGAGGTAATCTTAGAACTTAGACCTTGAAGTATGACAGACATTCTGCAACCGTTGCCGTCTGCAACTGGCCTCATCAACGGGCCCCGGGACCCGCCCCATAGACACTACACGGCCCTGTACATTGGACTCTTATCCATGAACATGTGTGCACCGTACATCAAGACAAATTCCTTGTACGTTTAAACTTACAATAAAGACAATTCTGATTCTGATTCCTCAGTGAAGATTTTTCAATCTTTATGTCTCTAATTACTAGTCGTGAAACTACTCCAAGCTGTTCTCAAAAATGTTAGAATAATCCTCACAATAATCTTCGTCAATTATATATGACCATGACAATATCTTTTGCTGCGCAGCAGTCATTACAAAACACGGATACAGCGGGAGTGCTAAGTGAAGAATCCATCCATCATCCATCGATAGAAAACAAAAATTAAGAACTGCACAGGCAAACAAACAAACAAACAAACAAACAAACAAACAGACGGACAGACAAACCTTGTGGGCTCTGGAAGTTTGTAAGAGTCAATGTAGATCCCATTCATTAGGTGGACAGACAAAAAGTTCAAAACCACGTTTTCAGGGGTCTGTTACCAAGAAATAGCATGAAGCATCATTATTAGCTACTGTTTAACTAACTGAGTTGTGCTGAGCCATGTTTCTTTCTTGAGACTTCTGCTATGAAAGTCAAATTCAAATGGTTCTACTGCAATTTTAGCTTGAAAGTGTAAAATCAATGTGCCTGTAGAGAGTTATATCCTCTATTATATATTCTATGATATATTTTACTCGTATCTTACTGCAACATTTTCAATGCATGTTTCCATTTCTTTCATTTCCTTTGGCAAACTCATTGATATATACTGTGCATAAGTCATGCATAGAGATGAGAAATAGTGATATCATATCATGCATTATTTTGCTCATAAAAGATACTTTACCACCAAGTCAATGGCGATGGGATCACTTCCATGGTTTGAAAAATAGCCCTCTCTTGGCTGCATGTTAGGTGTCAC
Source organism: Zeus faber (assembly GCF_960531495.2). Taxonomy (NCBI): domain Eukaryota; kingdom Metazoa; phylum Chordata; class Actinopteri; order Zeiformes; family Zeidae; genus Zeus; species Zeus faber. Next base: position 16,189,292 of record NC_137194.1, on the reverse strand, counting down.
TTCAAACAACCCGAAATTGACTAATAGAGACAAAAAGAGATTATATAGATAAAAATATAAATACTAAAATAAATAAATATATATATAAAATGACTCGCATCAAGTCTCCTACATTAAGCAAATCAAATTTGCCACATTTTTTAATGTAATATGCTTGATTTCAATAACTGTTGCAATATGACCATAAATATTATAATTAATTTCACCCAAAAAACAAAGCTATGTGAAGGAGTTAAGACCTTACCTTTACTGCCTGGGGTATAGATGGGTTTGTCAGTCTGAATGAAAATGTCCCTGGACTGAAAAGAGATTAAGACTATTTTCTGCAGCATTTTACTAGGAAATTGAGCTTCCACATACACGTACTGTTTCAAGTAGGGATCTATATTAAAGTCCTCAGCTGGGATCTGTTGGCAAGGAAAAAAAGGAGGGTAAAAAAAAATGTAAAAGGTGAGAAAATCAGTATCTCAGAACACATTAGCATTTTTTCCTCTCACAGCCATACATTCCTCTTTTTCAACACACACTCCTCCATGAAGGTCAGGGCTGTTCTATTCAGTGTCCATGCTACTCTCAAAACTCATAAGCCTAATCATTTACTTTTTGAAACATGTGAACAGCAATACAGGTCTGAGTAATTTTCACTGTATCTAATGTTTCCTAATTTGATGTTTCTTAAGAGCAAGTTCTTTATAATATATTATTTTAAAATCTTTTAAATGACTGCTTCACTACAGTCAAATATCACTTAAGTAGTAGACTCGTAATATAAACAATATGTGTTAATAAAACACAGAATTTCTATCATACCGTAACTTTGCCAAAGCCCTGGAAGTTGTCTTGAGCGGTCAGGGTCACAGACACTCTGCTCAGCATTTGGGATCTGGTCGGGAAGTTCAGCACTTGGATTAACACGGTTTGGTCTCCACCAGAGCAGTCTTGACACTCCACAAAGATGTTCTGTGCTAATCCAACATGCAGCAAATTAGGAGCGGACAACACCTCCCTGGAAATACAGAGGGGACATTAAATGACATGAAAAGTTAGTATATATATATAATACTGTACACTAACAAAATGATGGCTTTCATTTCATAAAAAATAATTTGCTGGTAAAGCCATGGGGTTATTTGCAGAATCATGAAGCGGCAAAATATTTGAATAATATATATTGTTTGTGGAAAGTAAATCATTTTAATGTTGCAATGTTTAACCATTACATAATGGCTCTGGCATGTGTTTGTTATTTCTGGCTCTCTGTGTGTCCATGCAAACTCAAAAACTAGGACAGCTCAGTGTCCTAATTTAAAGGGCCAAGCTACCAAACGTAGGCTTCTCAACAGAAATAGTGACGCGAGAAAGCCCAGTATAGTATATAATAAAACAAAACTCTCGTAAAATCTGTCGTAAAAGCTGCATGGTTAGTACCTACCAAATGTGGTCCAAGGAAGGACAACCGGTCAACCTGTGACAGGGTCATGGACGCCCATGGCCCCATTCATGCGCTTGGGGAGCGACTTCTAGTCCATCTGGCTACTGTAGCACAAATTGCTGAAAAAGTTAATGCTGCTATGATAGAAAGGAGTCATAACACACAGTGCATCACAGTTTGCTGCGTATGGGGCTGAGTAGCCGCAGACCGGTCAGAGCACCCATCCTGACCTCTGTCCACCGCCGAAAGCGCCTATAATGGGCACGTGAGCATCAGAACTGGACCATGGAGCAATGGAAGAAGGTGGCCTGGTCTAATGAATCACATTTTTTTCTACATCATGTGGACGGGCAGGGTGACGGTCTGATGCGAGTGGCATCTGTGGGATGCGCTGGGACAACAAGCCCGATCCATGGAGGTCCCACCTCACAACTTACAGGACTTAAAGGATCTGCTGCTAACGCCACAGGACACCTTCAGAGATCAGAGGAGTCCATGCCTCGACGGGTCAGAGCTGTTTTGGCGGCACAAGGGGGGGCTACACAATATAAGTGGTTATTAGTGGTAGTTTTAATGTTGTGGCTGATCGGTGTAAGATCTCTTATCTAACTCTAAGATCTTTTTTACCCTCCACCATCCATGGCCGCAAAAACACTATCCACTACCACATCCTCGTGATTATTGCTTTAATTATCATAGATTATTGTGCTATAGTAGGAATGACTAATGCCAGATACATACGCTCAGGAGAATGTTGTGGTTTAATTAGTAACCGGTTGTGGTTAAATGTAGTCACCAGACATGAAAACCTGCAATATGTTGTACTAAAATCGACGCGAGAACAACCAAATTTGATATAAGACTATCCCTTAAAAATACCTTTGAAAAGTAGTACACTTTATAAACCACCAGATGGAGCCACGTATGACCAATAGAGGGCGCTATCTCGGGAGGGCATGTAAGGGACAAGCCGCGACTGAAGAGTCAGGCTGTTGGTAGAAAACTACAAATGAACGCCATCTTCGAGAAACGAGCAAAGATATGAGAGCAAAGGGAGAAAGCAGTGCAGGTTTTCGCGAAGCCCACTCCGGGTTTTGTCGTTTCGTCTGTTCTTTTCTGACACACAATAAAGATTTGCGCGCATCAGCTTTTGTTCTGTTGCCGTGATTTCTTCCAAGTTTGAAGGTCGGAGTAAGACACGAGCGCCCGGCCGAGACCCCGCTTTTTCAAACCTCGGGCTGAGTTTTTTGGGGTTTTTTTTAAACCAGCCCGAGATCCAGGCTCTCTGCTTCACAGGCCTCCTTTGACTACGATAATTCACACGCTTCGGCTCCGAATCTTTTCAGTGAGAACAAGAAGATGCATGAAAAGCAACGTGTACTCACAGTGGAGCTCCTTCGGCCATAGAGGTGAGGGAGAAGGCCACAGCAGCCAGGCTGAGAAGAAGCAAGCTCTGCATCCTGATGCCGTGTCTCTCGCTGTGCGTGCATCCAGGTTTTTATACCCCCCACGGCAGGTCTTGTGGGGTGTGTCCCCCCCCCCCCCCGTCCTTCCGGTTCTGTCAAACTTGCTTTATCGAATTGATGTTCGGTACAGGGTCACTCTCCGCTCGGCTGGTAAAAAAAATGTTGACATACGCGCTCACGCACAGACATAGCTCATTTTCATCCAGTGTGACCAAAAGTCAACACCCGAATTCTGTGTACTTAAAAATTCTAACCTATGAATAATTTCACTAAGGGTGATTCACTCAGATCCAAAATAATTAACGTTGTTTTTAATTCTCTCATGATTTACTTATTTATTTTTCAAGTATTTCCACGTAAACACTGAACTCTGGGAATCTCTATTTGAATTTTGTGTCCCACATACTTCGAACACACTATAGCACAAAATTAACTATTAACTAATTGGAACATTCACACCGAGTTCTTCGTGAATTCATCCAAAGTTTACCGAATGGCATGACTTCCAGCTGGTGTAACTATTACAATGCTCTGGACAATTTGACACCTTATTTATCCTGTAAATGACAGTGTGGTGTGGGGATGATGTGGTGAGCAGCCAAACCTGACCTGGATCTAGGTGATTGGGATCAGGGTGGCTGCATACCCGTTGCTCATTGGTTGGTCTAACGAGCAACAGGTTAAAGCCCCCATTCCCACACACTCAGGATAGGAACCAGTGTCATGACATGTTCTACCTGCTCCTGGGCTAAATTACAGTAATGCCACCCTCTAAAAATAAACTGGTGCTTACGGGCCCTCAAAATGCCACTTGGCGTGTGATGGGGAAACTGCCACACAGTATGATATTTGATTTCATTAATGTTAGGTTCACTCAGTCAAGGGTGTGTGTTCAGCAAGATAAACAAGATTGTGCACTTTGTTTTCGGTTTAAACTTTGGAACAATTCCTTACCTCCAACAGAACTCAACGGAACTTGTTTGCATTTTAAGTTCACACAGGTCTTTTCTGTGTAATTATTAAACCCTTCCCAGCAGGGGCTCATCGAGGGCAGGCTCGGCCACCAATCTGGATACAGCAAGAGGTCAGTTGTTGAGACCTTTGGCATGGGAGAGATATAAAAGGATCATGAAAAGTGTTGCAACAATAAATCTGTTCAAATAAAAGCCCCAAGCTCTTCACCAATCTTACAATCCATGTTTGCCTTGGATGTGACAATTGGGCCCCTCCAACCGGCGATAGAGTGAATGTGACACCAATATTTTTTATTTTGAATGTTCAGATAAGTATCATTTTCAAAATATAAATATAAACAACATGAAAAACCTTTACATTTTCAAAATATAATGAACAATAAAAACCAGAAGAATAAAAACCCAAATAAATAACTACATTACTCCAACGTTGTCACATTGTAAATAACCCACATTATAAGGCCAGTGCTCGTCTACACACAAAGCATTGATTGATTGAGGACATCAAATTGATTTAATATTGGCATATAATTAATTATGAAATATACTCCACATGTGCGTTTCGGGACTTCTCAGTAATTTCCTCTTGCAGCCCATGCCGGGGGCAAGCACGGTGCGCACAGTCCGGATGGAGAGGTCCTGATTGACTGAATCCTTTCCCACAGTCCTTGGTATCTCGGGTGGATCCTGTTCATGAATTTTGAGTTGACTTGATAGAAAGTCTGTCTTGTCCAACTGGGATTTCACTCACGGAAGGAAGGAAGGAAGGATTGAAGGGAAGGCAGAAAACCATGGATCACAAAGAAAAAGTCAGAGAGGGTATGAATAATTTAGGGTGATGAGTACAAAAAAAACATTAAAGCACTGTACCTTGAGAAAATGTTTGTGGTAGAAAGAAGAAGAAAACCTCTTGACCTAACTATGAATGCGAAAGAAGTTTAATTAGATAAGAAACTATATTAAGGCCACACCGGGGAAATTCACTTGTTACAGCAGCTCAAGGGTCAAAGGTAGAGGAAGAGTGACTATGTAGTAAAGAATGAAAACTAAAATGAAAACTAAAAACTATATACACCTTTCACTTAAACAGATACGACCATGATGGATCATTTCACAGGGTAATTGCACACATGATACACATTTATAGGATTATACTAAAAATATAAAATATAGCACTGTAAATTCAATAATTGCACAGAGATTAGATTGCACAGGATACGACCAGGAATTGCACGTGGTAATGGCACAGTATAAATATATACGACAAATCATTGCTGCAGTTGAAGAGGTTTTGTTTGTCTGTGAAAAGGTAAAAGTAGGTGAAGAAGTAAGAGTGTTGTTGAGCGAGAAAGTGGCAGAACCAGGCGCATACAGCAGCTACATGCATACATGCATGACTAAAATTTTTATTTATAATAAAATTTGAAATAATTTAGTTTATATATATATTATTGCAGTATTTTTACCTCACCATTCCCAATGTATCGCCACACTTGTTTTGTTTCGCCGTCATACCCATTAGATGTGACACAGCTCAGAATTTACTGATATTGTTCGAGTGACATGGTGAGGTGGTCTACAATTATTGTGATGTGGAATTGATTTGTGGAAAAAGGAAGATCCTTTTTATTCTCATCTGAAATCAAAGGGAATGACACTCATATTTGATATACTGTATAAAGGGCTTTCATTTCGAAATTCCAAATCAGAATTGTCCGCTATTGTCTGAGTGACATTGTGAGGTGGTCTACTATCAATCTGAAGTGGAATTGGTCTGTGGAAACAAAGTTTCCTTCCAATTCCATTCTGAAATCAGAGGGAACACAGCTCATATACGATATTTTAGCAGGCTGTCATTTTGAAAATAAACATCAGAATTTGCTGATATTGTCTGAGTGACATTGTGAGGTAGTCTACACTCATTCTGAAGTGGAATTGGTTGGTGGAAACAGGACGTTTCCTTCTAATTTTCCAATTTATAATTCTAATCTGAAATCAGCGATACAATTTGCAGGCGGTATAGTTAATATTTCTTTGGTATTATTCCATTTATTTATTATTCAATAAGTATTCATTTGCTTTATGAGTCAAATAAGTACATTTATTCATTTACTTGTTTATTCATTCATTCATTCATTCATTTATTTATTATTGATTGAATGAATGTAAACTTTCATTCATCTGTTCGTCACTTTTGATTTGAAATCAGTTCTTACACGCTCTTACCATAATTTCTAGTCTATACACGTACGATAAAACAACATGGGGGCTAGTTTGACCATGTTTTTTGAAGCGGAGATGGGTTTGACCGCAGTCTCTGAGTCCAATGGCTACTTCTTGAAGATTGTGGCATACAACCCTCGACAATGTCCGTATTTGTCAGCGCGGAAATTTGGCCAAGACTCTCCATTAGAGATGCCGCCCTCTTCAAAATAAATAGGATTCAGCATTTTCCTCCACCAACTGAGTAAGAGTTAAAACAGCTTCCCTGAGGTCACGTCTCAGCTCTTGTTCAACTTCTGCAATTGTACTTGGCGGCTACAGGCAAATGCCGCGTTCAAGACAACTGGGAACTGGGAACATTACATTTCACTGCATATATGTATGAAAGTATGTATATGTATGTGACAAATAAAAATCTTGAATCTTGAATCTTGAAACTGGGACACTTCTCAAATTCCTACCATTCATAATATAATTACCGCTCCATCCACTATGAACGCCGCATCGGTGATTTACGTTGAAGTGACGTCACAGAACAACGTGTTGAGGAACTCTGTCCCACATTTCTGTCTAGGAATTATGAGATGGGGGGCCATTCATTTTCCTCAGCCGAAGTACCAAGTTTCCAGTTCCCAGATGTCGTGAACGCAGCACATCCGACATCCCCAGTCTTCATCTGCTTTGTCTGAATTGGGCGGACGAGAACAAGTTGATTGACAGTTTGTGCTCGTCGGGTAAATCAGAATAGAGAAATATACACGGTAATAAAAGAATAAATAAATGTAAAGATATATATGAAAATAAATAAATAAAATAAATAATCAACAAATACATCTAAAAATATATATGGAATTATTTAAACATGTATATTTGGAAATAAATATGAAATGAAATATCAAAAATAAGTATGTTTTTGATTTCGCTTTATATTTCCACATTCATTTATTTATTCCTCTCTATATTTCCACATGAATTTATTATTTTATTTATTATTTAATCCCTCTCTATAATTCTACAATTATTCATTCATTATTTTATTAATTTATAATTCATCTTTATAATACAAATTATCTTCATTGTCATACTTTTTGAACAGGTTAGATGGACTGGCCAATAATATCTGTTAGACAGGTACCTGTGTAATAATGATATTATTATACAATAATATTCCCTGTTCATGTCACCACAGATGAAGTTTGCTTGCAGCTCCAGAGCAGTTTTGAAACATGTTTGTTTGATTTTAGTCCCAAAGGTTTCTAAAGTTGATGAAATGCCTCTGAGGGACAGGCAGTGTTTAGTCTGTTTGAATGGAACTGTGTTGGGAACTTCCAAAGAGGGATTTCCTTCAACAGAGACACTGTAAGGCAGTACTCTGTGGATGACAGGAAGTAGACAGGCGCCTCCTAACTTTTGGATTGAAATAATAACACCAGTTGAGACGCCACACCTCGTATTTCTCACGCTGAGGATCCCAAAATAAATAAAATTCCTTTTTTAATTTCAAGGCATATTCAGACGTGGACAAATTTGTTGGTACCCTTACAGCTCATTGAAACAATACTTCATTCCTCCTGAAAAGTGATGAAATTAAAAGCAATTTTCTCATGTATACCTGTCACGTCTACATGGATATGTGTGTATATATATATATATATATATATATATATATATATATATATATATATATATATATATATATATATATATATATATATATATATATATATATATATATATGTGTGTGTATCATCATCACTCATTCGCGCTTGCTTGGTGGTCGTCACTGTTTGCTTGGTTAACGGGAGATCGTTTCCACACACACATTACGTGAACAACCACGCGCAATTTCCTAGTTGGAGTGGCATAACCGTTTCTCAAAAAAAAAAAAAAAAAAAACAAAAAAAACTAGAAAATAAAAAGGCACTTTATTTCGGTTCTCTTGTGTGAATACGCTGATGAATCTTGAGATTCCCTGAATTCTTGAATCCTTTCCCACACTGTTGACATTTGTACGGCCGTTCTCCTGTGTGAATACGCTGATGTACCTTGAGATTCCCTGAATTCTTGAATCCTTTCTCACACTGTTGACATTTGTAAGGCTCTTCTCCTGTGTGAATACGCTGATGTTTACTAAGAGATCCTGATTGACTAAATCCTTTCCCACACTTTTGACATTTGTACGGCCGTTCTCCTGTGTGAATACGCTGATGTTTCTTGAGATTCCCTGAATGGTTGAATCCTTTCCCACACAGTTGACATTTGTAAGGCTGTTCTCCTGTGTGAATACGCTGATGTGTCTTGAGTGATTCTGATCTACTGAATCCTTTCCCACACAGTTGACATTTGTACGGCTGCTCTCCTGTGTGAATACGCTGATGTTTCTTGAGATGAGCTGGTCCAGTCAAACCCTTCCCACACTGTTGACATCGATACGGCCTTTCTCCTGTGTGAAAACGCTGATGAATCTCGAGATCTCCCGATTGACTGAATCCTTTCCCACACTGTTGACATTTGTACGGCCGTTCTCCTGTGTGAGTATGCTGATGCTTCTTCAGAGATGCTGGGTGACTGAATCCTTTCCCACACAGCTGACATTTGTACGGCCGTTCTCCTGTGTGAACACGCTGATGTGTCTTGAGATGAGCTGGTACACCAAATCCTTTCCCACACTGTTGACATCTGTACGGCCGTTCTCCTGTGTGGATACGCTGATGAATCTTGAGAGCTCCTGATTGTCTGAATCCTTTCTCACACTGCTGACATTTGTAAGGCCGTTCTCCTGTGTGAATACGCTGATGTCTTTCGAGATCTCCTGATTGACTGAATCCTTTTCCACACAGCTGACATTTGTATGGCCGTTCTCCTGTGTGAATACGCTGATGTACCTTGAGATTTGCTGATTGTCTGAATCCTTTCCCACATTGTTGACAGTGATACAGTCCTTTATATCCTGTGTGATTATGTTCATGAATTTTGAGTTCACTTGATGAAAAGTCTGTCTCGTTCGACTGGGATTTCTCTCCTGAAAGAAAGGAAGAAAGAAAGAAAGAAAGAAAGAAAGAAAGAAAGAAAAAAAGAAATAAAGAAATGTATGGAATACAAAGAAAAAGTCGGAGGGTATGAATAATTTAAGATTTCAAGTAAAAAACCTGTAAAGCACTGTACCTTGAGAAAACGGTTGTAGTAGACAGAAGAGCTAAACCTCTTATTTAACCAAGCTATGCATGCCAATAAAATGTAATTTGTATTGGGATTGTCTTTAGTGTTTATATAATTTTGTTTCATTATTCTTAAATTCTGCAATACGGAGGATATCGTAACCAGCCAACATTGATCCAGTCAACCGGCAATGTGGAAATTAACAGCACAAATTGGTAGGAGAAAACAGTAAAACGTTACCAGACTGACGTTCTCTGGTCTCCATCCAATCTTCATCACTCTCTTCAGTTTCAGAAGAGTCCGAAGAGTGGAGCTTCTCTTCACAAGTTGGTTCTGAATCAGAAGCCAAAACTAAGCTCCCAGCTGCTTGTGATATTCCGCAGTCCTCTCCATCAGTTTCTGGATTTATCTGTTCAGTTGAGGTGCTGGCTAGAGGTTCTGCCTCTTTGTTCTTCTCAGTTTGGCTTTGATGAAGCTGGGACCACAGAGTTTGCTCTTGACTTTTTACACAGACAGGAAGGAATGGGAACTTGGTCAAGAGGTCCTCTTCTTCCTCTTTAATGTGTGGAGGCTCTGGATCCTCCTTGCCCAGGCTGGGGCTCCACTCCTGCCGCTCAGGGGGAAGCTCCTCTTTACAGACAGAGAGAAGCTGGAGGTCTGGAGGCAACACTGAAATAGAGAAACACAGTCAGTGAAGAAAACTAGGATAGGGTGTCCTCTTTGATAGCAGGCAGGTTTGGGGGGGGCCAGAAAGTCCATCCTGGTCTGCGTCTCTGCTCCGTGGAGGAGGAGGCAGCGTCGGCTTCCCCGGGACTGGCCCCTCATCCCCCGGTAACAGGTGTGTCTGAGTGTGCTCTGCACCACGGCATTGTCCCTCTAATATCTAAACCGAGCTTAACCAAAGCGAAGAAACAGAAAAATTCAGAATGACCTGGAAACAGGTTTACGGTGATTTATTTCTTCTTTTAGTGGATTTCTCCAAACGGGGAGAAAAGCACCAGAGTTGGTAAAAGCAGCAATGCAGAATATTAGTTCCTGTTCAACCATGCTTTGAATTGCACTTTACAGGTCATTAAATTAGCAAAATTAAAGGACAAAAATCGCCCAAAAAAACAACTTCCGATTGACTAAAGCAATCGCCGGCTGCCGATATGTTCGTCTAATCATATATACATATTACAGAATAAATTACTTTATTTAGCCGGGAGGAAAAAAGGGGTGACAGAGAACGTGTCCCCATCACGCCATTGCTTGTTTCATTACATGAGGAAACGGAATAAAATAAACGACTTTGAATACAAAAACACGGTTTTGGTGCACCGAACACAGGCGAACCATTGTTAGCGGGTTGTGGGCAGTTGGCATCGTCAGGGAGGGAGCAAGAGAGCAAGAGAACCAGAGCCGCGATTATTTAAAATGATATGGTTATGATTACAATGATCTGATGATATTGAGGAGGACAACTCTGCTTTTCCCAAGAAGAGGAGATCCAGACCCCCCCCCCCCCCCCACCCCCCCACCAGCGATGCCCCGTTCACAGTCGCATGGAACAGCCAAATCCGATTTGAATGACAAAATTCTAAGTCAAGTACAGCCCTAGAAATAATCAATATCGACTGGACACACACAAAAGAAATCCCCAATATTTTTAATGGACTGTCCCTGACGAGCAGAGCAACTGAAAAGTTGATCCAGAAGTCAACAATGATTATTCAAACAAAACCTCTTCAACTGCAGCAAGGATTTGCTCTTGTACCGAAACAGTGAAAAGCGGGAGTTGCTCACCCATTGTTTCCCCAGTTTGGCTTTGTTGAACCTGGGACCGCTGAGCACCCTCTTCGCCTTTTCCACCCTTCACAGAGACGGGGCGGGATGGGAACTTGATACCAGCCCCTTGACTGCTCCAGAAGTCCTTCTCTTCCTCTTTAATGTGTGGAGGCTCTGGCTCCTCCTTGACAAGACTTGTGCTCCGCTCCGGCTGCTCAGGGGGAAGCTCCTCTTTACAGACACAATGCTGCCGGGGGTCTGGAGGCAAGACTGCAACAGAGACACACAGTCGGTGAAGAAAACTAGGATAGTGTGTCCAAGCTGAGGTGAGAGGGCTCTTTGATAGTCAAACATTCAGCACCACCACCGCCTCAACAAACATCATTACACAATGATTTTTCTCAAAACAGTTATGGAGTGGAAACGCAAGTGATGTTTTCCAGATATTAAAAGTTAGACAATTGTTAAAGTATCACGGCTTAAAGTTTTGATGCACAAATACACAACATATTACTTTAAGACAGCTGGTCTAGTTTTGTGATTGTGGTGTGGGGGTAGTGTGGTATGAGCAGCCAGACCTGTCCTGGGTCTCGGTAATTGGGGCCCAGGATCAGAGTGGATGCATACCTGTCACTTGATGGTTGGTCTGACGTGCAACAGGTAAAACCCCCATCCCCACACACACACACACACACACACACACACACACACACACACACACACACACACACACACACACACACACACACTCTCAGGAGAGGAGCCATTGTCATGACACGTGTCCATCGGCTCCGAGGCTTTTTGTATCAAGCCCCCTCTCCAATCAACTGTGTTTTCTCAAACCCCACGTCCGTGTCTCTGTGCCGGAGGGCTCTGAATACACCACTAGGGTGGCGTGTGGCCGCCGACACTGCCACAGTGATTCTCAACCGTTTTCATATCAAGGACTAGGGTTGCCCACTGAAAGTCGACGAGTCAATCATCAGTCGACTGAGATCAGTAGACTGAGATTCTTCAAGTCGTGCAGTCGTTTTTTTTGTGGGTTTTTTTTTCCCTAGTCCGTGTCCATTACAATGACAGGATAAAACAGATAAAATCTTACAAAATGCACAGGGATAACATCTCAATCAGGAATTAAAAATAACGGAAACATAAATGTATTTTTATATGTGTGACGCATCCACATTGGACACGGACCCGGACACAGGTCTCCGTGTGCCCTGATGGCGGAGAGCAATAGTGAGAGCAGAAAACAGTGAGGGGACGGGGCACTGAGGAACAGGGCATCGCCTGGACTGTCGGAGAGGGAGACAGGAACGCAAATTGTGCCCCAATTGCTCCCTCTCCACGGCCTAGCTGTCTATCTTGCCTATAGGAAGAGCTCAATTTTGTAGCCAGGTGTTTTAGAAATATGTAGCCGATGGAAAAATATCTGAGGCAAATCAAATAATTTGTATAAAGCACCGACTGAATCCTAGCGTCAATATGTGTGAAACATCCAGATTTCATCAGTCTGCTCCATACATATTAGAAAAGTGTTACATTCTATCATCTTATTTGGATTCATATTTTATATGTTTCCTCTTTCCCTCTTAATTATTGAGTTCTCCCCATTCTTCTCTCAAGATTTTTTTGAACGGCTCAAAAACCTTGTTTTGCACGTTTTTACGGGTTTTTGGTCGTTGCTTGTTTTAGTTGCTACTGTTTGATTCCCAACCACAATGGAGCCATGACACGCCCCTCTTCCAGCTGTTCCGTGACCTCGAAGCGGCATTTCTGCTGGGAGTGGGGAAGGCGTCCTCCCTGACCTACACCTTTATAGCGGGTTGACCCGGGTTTATTTAAACCTGATTTTGGTGTGAAAACGGTTATAGACCGACCGACAGACAGACAGACAGACGGAGGATATAGATGGCAGACAAACACAGGACAGACAGACAGATACAAGATATAGACGGGCACACAGATAGATGCAGGATATAGATAACACATACAAGACATAGATGACAGACAGACAGATATAGGATATATAACAGACAGACGTATCCAAATAAAGTGGCGTCCCTCTACCTACAGACCTGCTCTGTGTAGCTTGACCTCAGGCTTCAGGATTGAATCCAGCAGTTCGTGCAGCCTGCAGAGCTGCTGCTCCGAGCGCCCCAGTCCGCTCTCACAATCCACCACAGATTCTTCTAAATGTCTGACCGTGTCTTTGCCTGGTGCCGCCAGTTTCTCGCTCAACAACACTCTCACGTCTTCGCCTACTTTCACCTTTTCACAGACAAACAAAAGTCCTTCGACCGCAGCAACGAGTCGCTCTTGCAGCGGAACGGCGAGACGCTGGACCTGCTCGGCCATTGTTTTCTTTTCCTCTTCTTCTCCTCTCACTACATGGCGGTTGGCGAACAACTTTTACGTGTTTTGCCTCCACCTACAAGCCTGACGTTTTGAGTCCACACATCTTCATGACCACTAAACCACATTCAATAATCCAGGTCTGTGCAAAAACATAAGTACAGTACACGGTCCATTTGACTTATTATGGTTATTCCTCCTCTTCCTTTTAATGGCGGTTGGCAAACCACTTTAATGGCGCATTTCCGCCACCGACCTGTCTGGAGGCTGAACTGCAGTGTTAAACCTGACGCTTTGATAACTTCCACAATGATCTCATCGCCTTTCTCTCCTGTACCCGTAGGTCGTTTTAAATATGTGTGATGCTCAATTCTACTCCTTCTTCATGTGGATGTTTTTAAACATGTCCCACTCCCGATAACAGTGTGTAAAACAAACTAAAAGCTGCATTCGTTCCCTGGTCACCGCCTCCATCCGTGCTTGTCCATCATGAGCAGAGAGCTATTTCAACCGGTGTGGTCTCATCTTACCTTGCTATGACACTTTCCACTTTGTTTCTGTTTCCACCGACCCACCCGCGTCGATCATACAGACATGGCTGATCCATGTTTGTATGATCACCTTCCTCATCACCATCGCCTTGCTGATCGCCCAACCGTGGAACACATGGCAGAACATAAATGACAGCAGCTCACGCCTACACCACATCCAGAAGACGAGGTTTGTGTCTAATCATGATCACCCCTTACTTATACGATGCGTTAGTCATCATGTTCACACAACACATCTTTCGTTATTATCATTATTGCATTTTCTTTAAGGTGTTTGTTCCATTCGGAAACAAAAGGGAGGAATATGATAGAAAAATAAAATGATTGATGCTTTCTTCATATAACTAATGTTCACATGCTTCGTTCATACAACCTATTGTATGCTCACATACTGTAACTAGGAGGATCACGCTACCGCTCGAGCTATGTCTATGTTGATATTCTCCAGCTCCTGAAGGCCGTACCACACTCCACTCTCCTCCAATTTGCGTGTACAGATACGACAATATGATGTTCGCCCACACCAGCACTTTTGGTTGCTAAAGTAAAGCCAGGTGCATACGTTTTGAGACATCCAGAACACTCCTCTCCGTTCGCAGCTACTGCTTACTGACCTCCGACAGGGCTTCTCCGATTCTCTGTAACAAAGAGACATTCATGGCAAGGAAAAACAACTGCCAGCTGTGCGTGCCTGCTCCAATATAGTTATCTTGCACCATAACATTGTGAACTGTGAAAGTGCCCGAACTGTAACCGCTCAGTATTTTTCAGGCGAATCACAGATTTAGGGGCGTGGTTACAAGACCACGGCCAACTCTTTGTATGTATAAGAACTCCCTCCGGACAAATGTACGGGCATAGACAGCTGTATCACTATTTCAGAGTTTACCGCTGTCCTATCACCGTATCATTTACTCTGCTATTTTGCAATATACATGTTCTAGTATTTCCACAACAATTTACATATCATATTACAGGCTACTATATTAGTTGGACTGAACATACTGTGGCAAAAAAACATCTGGAGTCCGGCACAGATGAGTATCTTTCCCAGATAACATGAAACCTTTAACAAGCTACCCAGTTATGGCAAAATGAGTCTATAATCTTTCTCAACAATCCTGTGCTTCAAACATATGTTTCGATAGTTTATATACATATATACACATATATATATACACACACGTACTGTGTGTATATATACACACACATACACATATATATACATATATGTATACATATATATACATACATACATATATACAGTATATATAAACATATATACATACAGTACATACATATATACATACATATATACATACATATACATACATACAATACACATACATACACAAACACATACATATATATATACACACATACATATACATATATACATACATATACATATATATATATATATACACACACACACACACACACACACACACACACACCTATACTTATAGACGTGACCCTTACAGCTCAATGAAACAATGATTAATTCCTCCTGAAAAGTGATTAAATTAAAAGCGATTTTCTCTGAAGAGCAATTCTCTAAAAAGCAATGATTGCTGAAGAGATCAATTATATTCTAAAATGGCATTGACAAAAATGATCGGACCGTCAACCTAATATTTTGTTGCACAACCTTTAGAGGTAATCACTGCAATGAAGAGATTTCTGTAGCTCTCAATGAGACTTGTGCACCTGTCAACAGGTAGTTTGGCTACCTCTTCTTGAGCAAACTGCTCCAGCTGTCTTAGGTTTGAAGGGTGCCTTCTCCAGACTGCATGTTTCAGCTCTTTCCATAGATGTTCGACGGGATTCAGATCAGGGCTCATACAAGGCCACTTCAGAATAGTCCAATGTTTTGTTCTTATCCATTCTTGGGTGCTTTTAGCTGTGTGCTTTGGGTCATTATCCTGTTGGAGGACCCATGACCTGCAACTGAGACAGAGCTTTCTGACACTGGGCAGTACGTTTCGCTCCAGAATGCCTTGATAGTCTTGAGATTTCATTATGCCCTACACAGATTTAAGGCACCCCGTGCCAGACGCAGCAAAGCAGCCCCAAAACATAACCGAGCCTCCTCCATGTTTCACAGTCGGTATGGTTTTCTTTTCTTTGAAAGCTTCATTTTTTCATTTGTGAACATAGAGCTGATGTGACTCATCTGTCCAAAGGACATTTTCCCAGAAGCATTGTGGCTTGTTAATATGCATTTTAGCAAATTCCAGTCTGGCCTTTTTATGTTTCTTTCAAAAGTGGAGGCCTCCTGGATGTTCTTCCATGGAGCCTGTGCACTGTCACTCAAAAAGCATCGGATGGTGCAATCAGACACTGATGTACCTACACCTTGGAGTTCAGCTTGTACCTCTTTGGAAGTTGTCCTTGGCTCTTTTTCTACCATTTACACTATCCTTCTGTTCAATCTGGGGTCAATTTTCCTCTTGCAGCCGCGTCCAGGAAGGTTACAGTCCCATGGACCTTAAACTTCTTAATAATATTTGCAACTGTATTCACAGGAACATCAAGCTGCTTGGAGATGGTCTTATAGCCTTTACCTTTAACATGCTTGTCTTTAATTTTCTTTCTGATCTCAAACAACTCTCTCCTTTGTTTTCTCTGGTCCATGTTCAGTGTGGTGCACACGATGATACCAAACAGCAGAGTGACTACTTTACTCTACTTAAATAGGCTGAATTATAATCTTTTCTAAGAAGTACCAACGAATCTGTCCAGGCTATTTTAGAATGTCGTTCAAGTTCAAGATTTCTGGGTTCCATAATTATATTATAGAATTATTTGTCTGTTTCTTCACAGTTTTTTTCCCACACTTTGCTTTACACTATGACATACCAAACGCATTCAGGTATACATGACAAAATTGCTTTTAATTTTTTCACTTTTCAAGCGGAATGAAGCATTGTTTCAATGAGCTATAAGGGTACCAACACATTTGACGACGTCTGTACACATATCTATCTATACATATACCTACCTACCTACCTACCCACCCACCCACACACACACGACGATACTTTTTTTCTACCGACTTACATATATATCGATTGACATTAATGTAGATATATCTATATCTATCGATCAATATATATATCGTCATATCGCACAGCCCGAATATTAAAAATTTAAATGTTCAACATTGTCAATGTTCACATTACAAGTAAGTAATGTAACCTGGGATGCGAGCGCACACTGACCATTGTCATGATTGGATGACTACCCTGTCACTCCAACTCCTCGCTACCATATCTTTCTTTCAACGAGAAGCACTCGTTACCTTCCCGCTGGTTACACACATAAACAGTATGATCAGATCACCATGGCAGCCGCGACTGTACCCCGAGTCACCACTTTAGGATTCAAAAATGTAATTCAATCAAATCGGGCAAATCTGTTCATAACCTTTTGAGATATTCTGCAAACAGGCAGACAGATGGACAGGGGCGGAATGTAACAATGTTTGATGTTGTAGTCTGGCTTTCAGTACTTCACTGTTTAAAAGTGATGGGGTGGGAATATTGTTTGGATTCAGAATAAATTAAGAAATAAGCTTTTATAAAGTTATTTGTTTTCTGTTTGTTTACAGTTATTTTACTAAATATCAATAATTTCAATACAAATTCAATTCATTGTCATACCTTTTGAATAGTTAGACAGACTGGCCAACAATATCATTATTAGACAGGTGACTTGGATTAGAGGGACTTTGTAACATGTCTGAAGATTTTATAATACATTATATTCACCCCTGCTGGGGTTTTCGCTCTAAAATGTCCACCCCCGTTTCAGTCGAAAACATATTCCCTATTTGTGTCATCAAACATGAAGTTCACTTGCAGCTCCAGAGCAATGGTTCTGAAACATGTCCGTTTTATTTAAGTCCCAAAGGTTTCTAAAGTTGATGAAATGCCTTTGAGGGACATGCCGAGTACAGTCTGTTTGAATGGAACCTTGTTGGGAACTTCCACACAGAGGGATTTCCTTCCACAGAGACATTGTAAGGCAGTAGTCTGTGGATGACAGGAAGTAGACAGGCACATTCTAACTTTAAGATCGAGGTACTTACACCAGTTCACATGCGACACCTCAAATTTTTCACGCTGAGAATCCCAGAATAATTTTTTTTTTTCTAACTATATGCATATACTGGCTTGGTGCCCTTCACTGTGGTCCTTTCCACACAAACGCTATGTGAAGACTCACGCGCAACATCCTAGTTGGAGTGGCATAAAGTGATCCGTCCTCCGCCATCCGGCATAAAAGTTCACCGTTTCTCCAAAGAAAGAAAATTAAAACTAGAAAATAAAAACACACTTTATTTCCATTATCTTCTGTGAACCCTCTGATGTATCTTGAGATGAGCAGATCTAATGAATTCTTTCCCACACTGTTGACATTTGTACGGCCGTTCTCCTGTGTGAATACGCTCATGTTTCTTGAGATGAGCTGGTCCACTCAATCCTTTCCCACACTGTTGACATCGATACGGCCTTTCTCCTGTGTGAAAACGCTGATGAATCTCAAGCTCTCCTGATTGACTGAATCCTTTCCCACACTCTTGACATTTGTACGGCCATCCTCCTGTGTGAGTATGCTGATGTTTCTTCAGAGATGTTGGCTGACTGAATCCTTTCCCACACAGCTGACATTTGTACGGTCGTTCTCCTGTGTGAATACGCTCATGTGTCTTGAGATGGGCGAGGAGACTGAATCCTTTCCCACACTGTTGACATTTGTACGGCCGTTCTCCTGTGTGAATACGCTGATGTCTTTCGAGATCTCCTGATTGTCTGAATCCTTTCTCACAATGCTGACATTTGTACGGCCGTTCTCCTGTGTGAATACGCTGATGTCTTTCGAGATCTCCTGATTGACTGAATCCTTTTCCACACAGCTGACATTTGTACGGCCGTTCTCCTGTGTGAATACGCTGATGTACCTTGAGATGCGCTGATTGTCTGAATCCTTTCCCACACTGTTGACAGTGATACAGTCCTTTGAATCCTGTGTGATTATTTTCAAGTAAGAAAGAAAGAAAGAAAGAAAGAAAGAAAGAAAGAAGAAAAAAGAAATGTATGGAAAACAAAGAAAGGTCAGGGAGGGTATGAATAATTTAGGATGTCAAGTAAAAAACCTGTCAAGCACTGCACCTTGAGAAAATGGTTGTAGTAGACAGAAGAGATAAACCTCTCACTTAACCCATTTATGCATGAAAATGCATAAAATGTAATTTGTATTCTGAATGTATGTAGTGTTTATATAATTTTGTTTTATTATTCTTAAATTCTGCAATATGGAGGATATCGTAACCTGCCGACATTGATCTAGTCATCCGGCAATGTGGACATTAAACTGCACAAACTGGTAGGAGAAAACAGTAAAACGTTACCAGACTGTCGTTCTCTGGTCTCGCTCCAATCTTCATCACTCTCTTCAGTTTCAGTTTCAGAAGAGTCTGAAGAGCGGAGCTCGTCATCACAAGTTGGTTGTGAAGCAGAAGCCGAAACCAAGCTCCCAGCTGCTTGTGATATTCCGCAGTCCTCTCCACCAGTTTCTGGATTTATCTGTTCAGTTGAGGTGCTGGCTAGAGGTTCTGCCTCTTTGTTCTCCTCAGTTTGGCTTTGATGAAGCTGGGACCACAGAGTTTGCGCTTCACTTTTTACACAGACAGGAAGGAATGGGAACTTGGTCAAGAGGTCCTCTTCTTCCTCTTTAATGTGTGGAGGCTCTGGCTCCTCCTTGCCCAGGCTGGGGCTCCACTCCTGCCGCTCAGGGGGGAGCTCCTCTTTACAGACAGAGAGAAGCTGGAGGTCTGGAGGCATCACTGAAATAGAGAAACACAGTCAGTGTAGAAAACTGTGAAGTGTGTCCTCTTTGATAGAAGGCACGTTCTGGGGGTGGGGGTTCCCTGAGCAGATGTGCCTCTTCCTCTGTAATCTTACACAGGATTATTTTGGTTTTAAACAGGACGCAACCGGCAAGCCGAAGGGCGTAAAATAAGTCATTTGCCGTTATTAAAAACACAGCCTGGGACTGATCACCGGGTGTCACCGGCTGCAGTGGTGAGGTTTGGTTAAAACTATTGCTTAATTAGGTGTTTTGAAAGGATAGCAAAATAAAAAAATTAAAGGATCAAATTGTGTAAATATCACGGAGAAAGTCCATCCTGGTCAGCGTCGGCTTTCCCGGGACTGGTCCCTCAACCCGCGGTAACAGGTGAATCTGAGTGGGCTCTGCACCACCACATTATTCCCCCAATATCTGAACAGAGCTAAATCGAACCAAAGAAAGAGACAAAGTTACTATTCATGCAAGCGTTGAATTGTGCTTTAAAGATAATTAAATTAACAAAAAAAAAGGACACAAATAGTAAAAAAAAAAAACAATAAAAAAAAAAACAGCTGCCAATGGACCTAATCAATGGGCAATTGCTGTTTGTCGATAAATTTGTCCAATCGCCCAAGCCTAGTGGGGAAAAAGAAGACAATAACTTATTTCCCGACATTATTTTTAATAATCATGGCTGGAGAATAACAAAGCAACTACGGGTACTCCTCACTTAACGACCTACCTGTTTAACGGCCGTGCGCAGCGTCTCAGCGTCAAGCATCTCATTGCGCGTCACCATTTTCAGCCTCGTTCCCGCAGTCTGTCAGTATTCACTACACTACCGTTCGCAATGGCCACGCCCCCTTCCCGTGAAATAACACGGGTCCTCGCTTATCGACCAATTCACTTAACGACCTGGTCCTAGGAACGGAACTCGGTCGGTGAGGAGTACAGTGTACACTGTAAAGTGTTTAAATGAGTCGCATATTCCAGAATAAATTACTTTATTTAGCCGGTAGGAAAAAGGGGCGACGGAGAACGTGTCCCCATCACGCCATTGCTTGTTTCGTTACATGAGGAAACAGGATAAAAATAAAATAACCTACTTCTATATCTCCGCCCCTGACCGTGCACTGTTCAGATTCGACTGACAAAATTCTGAGTCAAGTGCAGCACAAGAAATAATCACTAATGACAGCACACAAACCTCGAGCACCCTCGTCGCCTTTTCCACCCTTCACGGAGACGGGACGGGACGGGAACTTGATACCAGCCCCTTGACTGCTCCAGAAGTCCTCCTCTTCCTCTTTAATGTGTGGAGGCTCGGGCTCCTCCTTGACAAGACGTGTGCTCCGCTCCGGCTGCTCAGGGGGAAGCTCCTCTTTACAGACACAATGCTGCCGGGGGTCTGGAGGCAAGACTGCAACAGAGACACACAGTCGGTGAAGAAAACTAGGATAGTGTGTCCAAGCTGAGGTGAGAGGGCTCTTTGATAGTCAAACATTCAGCACCACCAAAGCCTCAAAAAACATCATTACACAATGCTTTTTCCTCAAAACAGTTATGGAGTGGACACGCAAGTGTTGTTTTCAAGATCTTAGTAAAAGTTACACAATGGTTGAGGTATCACGGCTTAAAAGTTCTGATGCACATGATGTTTTGTTACAGAATCTTACAAAATGCACAGGGATAATATTTTTATGAGGAATTTAAAATAACGGGAATCATAAATATATAAAATGTGTTAATCGTCCGCGTCCGGACACGGCTCTCCGTGTGTCCCGATGGCGGGGAACAATAGCAAGAGCCATGCCCCGCTCCTCCCATCAAAAAAATACAATAAAAACAGTGAGAGGACGGGGCGCGGAGGAACGGGGCATGGCTCGTGGACTCGTGATGATTATTTCCTGCGAATGAGGCATGGATAGGGGGTGATCGGATCTACCTCTAGCGGGCTAATTTTGGTGTGAAAACGGTAGTAGACAGACCGATACAGGATAAAGATGACAGACAGACGGATACGGGATATATAACAGACAGACGTATCCAAATAAAGTGGCGTCCCTCTACCTACAGACCTGCTCTGTGTAGCTTGACCTCAGGCTTCAGGATTGAATCCAGCAGTTCGTGCAGCCTGCAGAGCTGCTGCTCCGAGCGCCCCAGTCCGCTCTCACAATCCACCACAGATTCTTCTAAATGTCTGACCGTGTCTTTGCCTGGTGCCGCCAGTTTCTCGCTCAACAACACTCTCACGTCTTCGCCTACTTTCACCTTTTCACAGACAAACAAAAGCTCTTCGACCGCAGCAACGAGTCGCTCTTGGAGCGGAACGGCGAGACGCTGGACCTGCTCGGCCATTGTTTTCTTTTCCTCTTCTTCTCCTCTCACTACATGGCGGTTGGCGAACAACTTTTACGTGTTTTGCCTCCACCTACAAGCCTGACGTTTTGAGTCCACACATCTTCATGACCACTAAACCACATTCAATAATCCAGGTCTGTGCAAAAACATATAACTGATCACCCTCCTCAGCCTCAGCCTCAGCCTCAACCTCCTCTTCCTCTTCCTTCTTCTCCTTCTTCTTCTTCCTTTTAATGGCGGTTGGCAAACCACTTTAATGGCGCGTCTCCGCCACCGACCTGTCTGGAGGGTGAACTGCAGTGTTAAACCTGACGCTTTGATAACTTCCACAATGATCCCATCACCTTTCTCTCCTGTTCCCTGGTCACCGCCTCCATCCGTGCTTGTCCATCATGAGCAGAGAGCTATTTCAACCGGTGTGGTCTCATCTTACCTTGCTATGACACTTTCCACTTTGTTTCTGTTTCCACCGACCCACCCGCGTTGTCCCAACCGTTGGATTCTTTTACACGAATGTCACCTCCTCACTCTCTGTACTCCCTATTTCCTGCCGTTTCCTCTGAATGTGTTTTTTAAATGATGCCTTTGACCTCACTCTCACTGATAACAATAAAGTGCTTTGACGGATGAATTAAAGCAGAGTGCACAGATCGGGAATTTAAAAGGCAGAGGAACGTTAATAAACCGGAATTTAAATAATGAATTAAACTGAAAAGGCAGGCAAAGAGACAATAAAAACGAAACAAAAAAACCCCAAACAAACAAATAACGAAATAAATACAAGATGATAAGAAATTGAAAAAAAAGTGCAGAAAGGGGGCGATATCACATAAAATGAGCAGGAGGCAGAGCGGGTCGCCCAGTAAATCAGTGTTTCTGGTTTGATCCCCGGCTCCTCCTCAGCACCAAAGTGTCCTTGAGCAAGACACTGAACCCCTAACTGCTCTCGCTGAGCAGGTTTGCGCCATTGTTGACGCTGCCGGGAATTGGTGAATGTGAGGGTGGTATTGTAAAGCGCTTTGAGTGCTCACAAGATTGGAAAGGCGCTATACAAGACGAAGCCCATTTATCGTTTGAGAAGTGATTTAAAAGAGGTCACTGATCCTAAAAGCCATATCTCCTCAGACAGGCGGTTCCAAAGTCAAGATGACCAATAGAAAAGGCACGGCCACCCTTAGTTTAAAGTCTAGACTTTGGAACAGCCAGGTAGGTTCTGCCTGAGGATCTGAGGCTGCACACTGGCTCATATGGGGTCAAATATATATTTTATGCCGCTTGGAGTCAGACTCAGGCGTGCTTTAAACGTCAGTAAAATCTTAAAATAGATTGGGACCCAAACAAGGAGCCAATGGAGAAGAAGCCAGGATTGGGGTGATGTGATGTGATCTATTACAGCCAATTAGAAGCCTGGAGAGCGGGGTTCTCCCCGGGCACATAAGGAGCCGGAACAGCGCCCTGCTCCCTGGGAGCCCATGGAGCCAAAACCCTCCCTGCAGCAAATATACCATTTTCTCATCTTCTATTTTTAACTTCAGAACAAAATCAGGACAATGAAGAACAGCAATTATTGGTTTTCAGATTTTGATTTTGTATTTGTATGTATAGGATTAGTGGTATTTGACACTTGAGAGACTGCACCTCTCCCTCGATGGGGCGTGGTTTCAGTGTCTACGTTTAAACAGATAGACTGACCAACAATATCATTATAGACAGGTACTCATACCTTGTCTTTTCTGTTCATAAAGACAGGATACATGTTGGGGGCGAAAGAATTGTCTCGGCTGGACTTGACTTGCGCAAGGAAAAATGACTTGAAACTTGCTTGAGACTTGGACCAAATGACTTGAGACTTAGTTGTGACTTGGATAAGTAGGTCTTGGTCACACGTCTGAAGAATTTATTCTACATTACATTCACCCCTGCAGGGGTTTAAGCTCTAAAATGTCAGTCCCCACGTCAGTCGAAAACATACTCCCTGTTTGTGTCACCACACATGAAGTTCTCTTGCAGCGCCAGAGCAATGGTTTTGAAACGTGTTTGTTTTATTTTAATCCCAAAGGTTTACAAAGTTGATAAAATGCCTCTGAGGGACATGCAATGTTCAGTCTGTTTGAATGGAACATTGTTGGGAACTTCCACAGAGGGATTTCCTACAGGCAGTAAGTACGCTGTGGACGACAGGAAGTAGACAGGAACCTTTTAACTTTTAGATCAAAGAAATAACACCAGTTCACACGCCACACCTTGTATTTCTCATACTGAGAATCCCACAATAAGTAAAATTCATTTTTTTTTTTAAATTCTACGCAAATATATCCTCACTCGCGCTTGCTTGGTGATGGTCACTGCTCATGTGGTCAACGGGAGATCCTTTCCACACACACGTTACGTGAACACCCACGTGGAGTGGCATAAAGTGAGCCGTTCTCCGTTAACCACCATAAAGGTTCACCGTTTCTCCAAAGGAAAAAATAAATGAAAACTAGAAAATAAAAAAGCACTTTATTTCTGTTCTCTCATGTGAACACGCTGATGTATCTTGAGATGAGCAGATCTACTGAATCCTTTTCCACACTGTTGACATTTGTACGGCCGTTCACCTGTGTGAATACGCTGATGTTTCTTGAGATGAGCTGGTCCACTCAATCCTTTCCCACACTGTTGACATCGAAACGGCCGTTCTCCTGTGTGAAAACGCTGATGAATCTCGAGATCTCCTGATTGACTGAATCCTTTCCCACACTGTTGACATTTGTACGGCCATCCTCCTGTGTGAGTATGCTGATGTTTCTTCAGAGATGCTGCTTGACTGAATCCTTTCCCACACAGCTGACATTTGTAGGGCCGTTCTCCTGTGTGAATACGCTCATGTGTCTTGAGATGAGCTGGTAGACCGAATCCTTTCCCACACTGTTGACATCTGTACGGCCGTTCTCCTGTGTGGATACGCTGATGAATCTTGAGAGCTCCTGATTGTCTGAATCCTTTCTCACACTGCTGACATTTGTACGGCCGTTCTCCTGTGTGAATACGCTGATGTCTTTCGAGATCTCCTGATTGACTGAATCCTTTTCCACACAGCTGACATTTGTATGGCCGTTCTCCTGTGTGAATACGCTGATGTACCTTGAGATTTGCTGATTGTCTGAATCCTTTCCCACACTGTTGACAGTGATACAGTCCTTTATATCCTGTGTGATTATGTTCATGAATTTTGAGTTCACTTGATGAAAAGTCTGTCTCGTTCAACTGGGATTTCACTCCTGAAAGAAAGAAAGAAAGAAAGAAAGAAAGAAATGTATGGAATACAAAGAAAAAGTCGGAGGGTATGAATAATTTAAGATTTCAAGTAAAAAACCTGTGAAGCACTGTCACTTGAGAAAACGGTTGTAGTAGACAGAAGAGCTAAACCTCTTATTTAACCAAGCTATGCATGTCAATAAAATGTAATTTGTATTGTGATTGTCTTTAGTGTTTATATAATTTTGTTTCGTTATTCTTAAATTCTGCAATACGGAGGATATCGTAAACTGCCAACATTGATCCAGTCAACCGGCAATGTGGAAATTAACAGCACAAATTGGTAGGAGAAAACAGTAAAACGTTACCAGACTGACGTTCTCTGGTCTCCATCCAATCTTCATCACTCTCTTCAGTTTCAGAAGAGTCTGAAGAGTGGAGCTTCTCATCACAAGTTGGTTCTGAATCAGAAGCTGAAACTAAGCTCCCAGCTGCTTGTGATATTCTGCAGTCCTCTCCATCAGGTTCTGGATTTATCTGTTCAGTTGAGGTGCTGGCTAGAGGTTCTGCCTCTTTGTTCTCCTCAGTTTGGCTTTGATGAAGCTGGGACCACAGAGTTTGCGCTTCACTTTTTACACAGACAGGAAGGAATGGGAACTTGGTCAAGAGGTCCTCCTCTTCCTCTTTAATGTGTGGAGGCTCTGGATCCTCCTTGCCCAGGCTGGGGCTCCACTCCTGCCGCTCAGGGGGAAGCTCCTCTTTACAGACAGAGAGAAGCTGGAGGTCTGGAGGCAACACTGAAATAGAGAAACACAGTCAGTGAAGAAAACTAGGATAGGGTGTCCTCTTTGATAGCAGATGCGCCTCTCCCTCTGTAATCCTACATGGGATTATTTCAGTTTTAAACCAGATGCAACCCTCAAGGCGAAGGACAAAAAATAAGCAATATGCCGTCTTTGTAAACGCAGCCCAGGAAGGTTTACCGTGTCTCACCAGAGACTGCGGAGGTTCGGTTAAAATGGACAAAAATCGCCCAAAAGAAACAACTGCCGATTGACTCAAGCAATCGCCGGTTGCCGATATGTTCGTCTAATCATATATACATATTCCAGAATAAATTACTTTATTTAGCCGGTCGGAAAAAAGGGGTGACAGAGAACGTGTCCCCATGACGCCATTGCTTCTTTCATTACATGAGGAAACGGAATAAAATAAACGACACGGCCCCTCCCGCCTGTGCCCCGTTCACAGTCGCATTGGACAGCCAAATCCGATTAGCCAAATCAAGATTCAAGAGGTTTATTTGTCACATACATATACATACTTTCATACATATATGCAGTGAAATGCAATAAAGGAAAGCTTTTTTGGCGTACATTATGATAAAAACGGAAAGAAATACTAAAATGTGCAAAAGTCAACCGGAGTGCCGGCGCAGGCGACCGCAGGGGGCGGCGCCACAATTGAAGACAGTCAATGATGATAACTTAAACAATGATTATTCAAACAAAACCTCTTCAACCGCAGCAAGGATTTGCCCTTGTACCGAAACAGTGAAAAGCGGGAGTTGCTCACCCATTCTTTCCCCAGTTTGGCTTTGTTGAACCTGGGACCGCTGAGCACCCTCTTCGCCTTTTCCACCCTTCACGGAGACGGGGCGGGATGGGAACTTGATACCAGCCTCTTGACTGCTCCAGAAGTCCTCCTCTTCCTCTTTAATGTGTGGAGGCTCGGGCTCCTCCTTGACAAGACGTGTGCTCCGCTCCGGCTGCTCAGGGGGAAGCTCCTCTTTACAGACACAATGCTGCCGGGGGTCTGGAGGCAAGACTGCAACAGAGACACACAGTCGGTGAAGAAAACTAGGATAGTGTGTCCAAGCTGAGGTGAGAGGGCTCTTTGATAGTCAAACATTCAGCGTGAAGCATCCGCGTTGGACCCGGTTCCAGAGAGAGAGAGAGAGAGAGAGAGAGAGCAGAAAACAGTGAGGGGACGGGGCACTGAGGAACAGGGCACGACTCGTGGACTCGCTAATATTATTCTCTGCGCATAGCGCATGGAGAGGGAGAGCTCGGGGACAGAGACGGAGAAAGTGTCCCAATTACGCAGTTTCGTTCCACACCCACATGTCTCGTTCCGCAAGGACATGTCAAATAAAAACACACTGTTATGGCGCGCACCGCTAGCGTGCATCGCCTGTACTGTCGGAGAGGGAGACATGCGCGCAAATTGCGCCGCAATTGCTCCCTCTCCACGCCCTAGCTGTCTATCTTGCCTATAGGAAGAGCTGAGCTGGCCCGGCCCGCAGCGCCCCCCCAAAATCAATTTTGTTAACTGTTGTTCAATACCAAAAGGAAACAGTAATGCTTTAAGAATTAAGATGAAATAATTATAGCAAGATATTTCTCTCTGCATTACTAAATCGTTGTATTGTGTAGTGTTTTACATTTTGTAACTATCCGTTTTCGAAATATGTAGCCTATGGACAAATCAAATATTTTATGTAAAGCACAAGCTCAAGTCTGCTCCATACATATTATAAAGTTATCAAGTTCTACCATCGATTTGGATTCATTCGACGCACCATGAAACGTTCCTCCTGGCAGTCTTCCCTTCCACGTCGGTGCAACGAGCAGCCAAAACCCACCAGAGCAGGGGCCTCCCTCTCCGGCTTTCAGAAGCACTCGAAGACCCAGCTCCTCAGAGGGCACCTCCTCTCCTCACTTAGAATTACTTGGCAGTATTTATTTATTTATTGTTACACTGATGTTTCTGTTGCGTTGTAGCTTGAATGTTATTCTTGTAAGTCGCTTTGGATAAAAGCGTCTGCTGAATGACTACATGTAAAGGTGTCAAACACCTATTTTTCGCGGGTTTCCCCGGGTTTTGTTTTTTTTTTACTTGCTTTTGGTGTGAAAACGGTAATAGACAAGACAGACAGATCCAAATAAAGTGGCGTCCCTCTACCTACAGACCTGCTCTGTGTAGCTTGACCTCAGGCTTCAGGATTGAATCCAGCAGTTCGTGCAGCCTGCAGAGCTGCTGCTCCGAGCGCCCCAGTCCGCTCTCACAATCCACCACAGATTCTTCTAAATGTCTGACCGTGTCTTTGCCTGGTGCCGCCAGTTTCTCGCTCAACAACACTCTCACGTCTTCGCCTACTTTCACCTTTTCACAGACAAACAAAAGCCCTTCGACCGCAGCAACGAGTCGCTCTTGCAGCGGAACGGCGAGACGCTGGACCTGCTCGGCCATTGTTTTCTTTTCCTCTTCTTCTCCTCTCACTACATGGCGGTTGGCGAACAACTTTTACGTGTTTTGCCTCCACCTACAATCCTGACGTTTTGAGTCCACACATCTTCATGACCACTAAACCACATTCAATAATCCAGGTCTGTGCAAAAACATAAGTACAGTACACGGTCCATTTGACTTATTATGGTTATTCTTCCTCTTCCTTTTAATGGCGGTTGGCAAACCACTTTAATGGCGCATCTCCGCCACCGACCTGTCTGGAGGCTGAACTGCAGTGTTAAACCTGACGCTTTGATAACTTCCACAATGATCTCATCGCCTTTCTCTCCTGTACCCGTAGGTCGTTTTAAATATGTGTGATGCTCAATTCTACTCCTTCTTCATGTGGATGTTTTTAAACATGCCCCACTCCCTAAAACAGTGTGTAAAACAAACTAAAAGCTGCATTCGTTCCCTGGTCACCGCCTCCATCCGTGCTTGTCCATCATGAGCAGAGAGCTATTTCAACCGGTGTGGTCTCATCTTACCTTGCTATGACACTTTCCACTTTGTTTCTGTTTCCACCGACCCACCCGCGTTGTCCCAACCGTTGGATTCTTTTACACAAATGTCACCTCCTCACTCTCGGTACTCCCTATTTCCTGCTGTTTCCTCTGAATGTGTTTTTTAAATGATGCCTTTGACCTCACTCTCACTGATAACAATAAAGTGCTTTGACGGATGAATTAAAGCAGAGTGCACAGAGACAATAAAAACAAATAAACAAATAAATAAACAATACAAGTTATGAATAAGGAATAGAAAAAGCATGGCACAGGGGGTGGAGCAGGTCACCCAGTCATCAGAGGGTTTCTGGTTCAATCCCCGGCTCCTCCTGCACACAGCAGTGTCCTTGAGCAAGACCCTGAACCCCTAACTGCCCTCGTTGTGCAGGTGTGCACCCTGCACGGTTGCCACCACCGTGAATTGGGTGGTGCATGTATTGTAAAGCGTTTCGCGTGCTCGCAAGATTGGAAAAGCGCTATGGAAGACACAGTCCATTTATCAGTTGAGAAGTGATTTAAAAGAGGTCACTGATTCTAAAAGCCAGATCTCCTCAGACAGGTGGTTCCAAAGTCAAGATCCCCTGATAGAAAAGGCAGGGTCACCCTTAGCTCA
The DNA here is from genome assembly GCF_960531495.2 of Zeus faber. NCBI lineage: Eukaryota > Metazoa > Chordata > Actinopteri > Zeiformes > Zeidae > Zeus > Zeus faber. Next base: position 16,159,498 of record NC_137194.1, on the reverse strand, counting down.
AAGTCTAGACTTTGGAACAGCCAGGTAGGTCCTGCCTGAGGATCTGAGGCTTAACACTGGCTCATATGGGGTCAAAAAATATTTTATGTAGCTTAGTCAGACTCAAGCGTGCTTGATTTTAAGACTCAAGTAAAATCTTAAAATCAATTCTGAACCAAACAGGGAGCCAATGGAAAGAAGCCAGGATTGGGGTGATGTGATGTGATCTATCGGAACCGATTTGAAGCCTGGGGAGCGGGGTTCTCCCCGGGCACACAAGGAGCCGGAACAGAGCCCCGCTCCCTGGGAGCCCATGGAGCCACCACGCTCCCTGCAACAAATGTCCCATTTTCTCAGACTGACATATGATTTGATATCCACTTTCCATGTTCTATCTGTTATTGCAGAAAGCTGATTGCAGCTGTTCCATTGTTCAGATTCTTGGAGGGATCAGTGTCCGTCTGTATATTATCTGACCATCTTTCTTTATGATGTATTGGATCAACTCAAGCCACAGGATAACCCGCGTCCTTCCTATTGATTCTGTCTAATATGGAAAAGTCCACATCGGGTGGCCAGCACACTGCCGGGTCCATTGACAAGTCCTACACTCCTACTTTCTCCCATCGAATGTACTAGACTCCCCCTCCTTACAAGAAGATTCCAGTGCGACCCCAACAAACACTTAGTTGAAGTGGCTGTCGGCCATGATCGCTTTTCTTTTAGCAGTGTCATCAGCCAAGCGTGTTGAGGAAACTCCATACACTGTCTGGTTGCAAAACCTGTGTACGCTGGAACTCAGACGGGTCGGGAGTTACCCTGTGGCTCAACCCATCGTTCCTCCCACAGAGGCTCTCCCCCTTCCATTCGAACCAAGTCGTTGAGTTGGCTGATTTTAAGCCACCACAGGACGGAGGCTGCGAGCGGGCCAGACTGTCTTGTCTAGTTAGAGCACTTGGAGCTTATGTTGGCGCGGCGGCAGAGATTCGCCGGACAGACAAATTATTTGTTTGTTATGGCGGGTGTAAGAAGGGTTCTGCACTGTCCAAGCAGAGACTGTCTCATTGGATTGGGGATGCGATGTCCCAGGCGTACAGGACTAAGGGCTGAGCATCTCCCACTGGTGTGAGGGGCCACTCTACCAGAAGTGTAACCAGATCCTGGGCAGACTTGCAGGGCATGCCGTTTAAAGACATCTGCGCCGCAGCTACTTAGGCATACTCCTGTATGTTCGCCACATGCTACTGGGTCAACGTCGCAACTCCCAGTGCCATAGGAGCGGCTGTCTACCAGGACCATCAACAGATTAGGTGAGGTGTGGTGGTTCCTCATGACCCTGTTGGTATCTAGTTTGAAACACTGCCTCTGCACAAGTCCAGACACTCGTCCCTGCTGCATGTCCATGCTGCAGATCCACCACAAACTGGACTGGCTTGGGCTGTGGATGGAGGGCACGCTGCCACGCTAGTACGTCCCCACCAGGCCAGGGCTGGACAAGATAGGCCCCAATGAGTAGGACCGAGGAGCGAGGAGCCCATTATTACACTATAACTGCTTTTCAGCAAAAGTTCAGGGCCAAAACAACATCCTACGTAAGCACGATAACGCAAACGCAAAGGCAAGGTCTTGATGTACAAGTTGTGGCGATAATACTTCTGACTTTCACCAGGGGTCCACAGAGAGCAAATCTCATCTGGTCTGATCTCATAAAATGACATTGAGCAAATAGGCGAACAACAACCACAAACAAACACGGAAAATGAAAATATGAGGGATTTAAGATTTGTGAGGCTCTCGGAGTTTCCTGTTGTTTCTTGCTTATAGCGACCCCTGGCTGCAGCATGTGGTATTGCAACTGGAGCATGTGTGGCGAAATTTCCAGGAGACACATCTGTGCAAGGGTATGTTTCAGCCCCAAGGCAAGACAGAAGGTGGGGTTTATTTTTTTTGCACTTTAGATATCTATCATTTACAGGTGTCACGGACCCGGCCGTGCCCTTCGGTTCCTTTGTGTCTTTCCTCCCTTTCCCTCTTGTATCTAGAATGTCTGTCTATGCCTAAAGTGCAGAGTCTGTTTTAGTGCAGCGTGGGCGTGGCTCTTGGTTCCAGGTTTGACTGGCACAGCTGACCCTTGTCAAACTCATCATCCAGACCTAATCTGATCGTACCGTGATCTAGCGTGGCATTCTCCAGGCCGCTCGCTGTGAAGTCTAATATAGTCTTTGCACCTTTCTAGATGCTGTCCTCCCCGCCGGAAAACCTCTCTTGCGCAGGCCTGCCTGCCTGCCTGCGCCTCACCACCAGTCTGTCCACACTCTGAGCCCTGTTCCTTCAGCCTGCCCACCTGCCCGGCCCCCCGAACGACCCACTTGCCCTTTATCCCATTCCCACATCATTATATTCCCCCCTTTGTCAGTAAGCCTTTTATACTCCCCCCGTGGTGTGTGCTGCATTTGGGTCCTATCCGTCTCGTCCATGACAACAGGTGGACTTAAAAGCTACTAAAATACAACACAACTACAATAATGGACTTTAGTGCAGCTACTGTGGTACGGAATTCCCTGAGTTTATTTATAACAATTCCACTTTAAGCATGCTTTTATAACCAACCTGCTGCTGCTATGGCCATTAAAACAGAAAAAAAACAACACAAAACACTGTGGTCACATAGACTTTTAGCCTTTTTACGACATCAGTCATATTTTCACAAACTGATGTAGGCAGGATAATTCTTGTTACCATCTTAGTCTTGATTGATGAGTACTGTGAACTGAGATGCATGCCTCTCGCACTGGATTTTCTTTGCCCCCCTTTTTTTTTTGTTTTTGTTTTTAAATCAAGGTATTTTCTGAATGCTTCCTTTATTGCCTGTGCTATATCTAGCAGACAGGACTGCTGTGATGACAATGCCTTCTTCATCGTCGCCTTTGGCTGATCGTATTCCTCCTTGATGATATGATCAAGGAAAAAAAGGCCAAACTATGTATAAAAATGCACGCTTTTGGTTTGTCATTTTTTGTTTTCAGATTGAGGTTCGAAGTGTGATCCGCTAAAAACAACTACAAGTTGTTTAAAACCTATTTAAACAGCTTCACTCATGCCGAGTTCAGACTTCAAGATTTTAGCCTGATTTTCCGCTCACCGACTTTTGGAGATCGGCGAGCAGAGCCCCAAATCGGAGGCGAATCATAGCACGCTCCTGTGAGCAACCAATCTGGTCGTGTCGGAATCGAGGAGTCAAGAAGAAAGGCAGGGAGAGGGGAGTGCACGGAGCAGCCTCCACAAACAACCTACAACCTACCTAATTTTCTTCTCTCGGTTTTTAATATATTTCTTATCTAAATCCTGCTTTTATTCCTACAGTGATCAAGAATAAAACAAAAAATAAACAATCCTGTCCTGTGCATGGTATCACGTCATTTCCAGTGTCGCTTTCCAAGTGTGTTTTGTGTTCTGTTGTTCAGTTATTAACTACGGAATAATTTATTTGTTTTCTTTTGTAAAGAAATGTATTATTATTATTATTATTTCCGATGTCGTCATTCATGTCAATACTATATGTGTGTGGCGGGCCAAGGGGGTCAAGCCGCCGCTGCGGACGGGCGGCGCAGGTTCCCACCCTGGGGCCGCTCAGCTGCTGCGGATCAGGAAGTCATTTAGTGTTTGTTGTCCCCGCGGCCAAGGACGGCGTGCTTGCAGGACATCGTGCCGACTGGGCAAGACGAGCGCTCTACCGTCGTCACGGTGGATGTCGAGGACAGACGGTGCTGACCCCATTGTAACGTGGCTTGCAATCGCGGCGATTTTGACGCTAGTGACTATTTGGCTGGCTCGCACCTGCGAGTCAGAGGGTGAAACAAACCCTGTGCTGCAATGAGGGCGGTTTTGCGCCAGCTGAGGTGCGAGTGCTGGACTCACCACTGGCCTGTCTCACCACAGCGTCGGGGAGGTGGAGCGGCTACGTTTAGTATGAGCATTATTAGCGGAGATTTTTCCCGGCAGTTTATAATTTATGTTTTTTCTTTTTATAAATTTTACTGGGCAGAATATGGCAATTACCGGAGCCTAACATCAAGGATGCGCTGTAAAGCCTCGCGCACTTTTCCTGCTGTTTCGTACCCGAACACCAAAGTTACATCATGCAAGCACAAGCCTTCAGGGGGGTGGGGGAAATGAAAGCGGTGCTATTCTCCATATTATAAGTCAGTATGCCCTCAAAATGATTCTGATTTTAAGGTTAAATTTAAGGTTAAAAAATAGTGACATGGTGCAATTTACTTCAGCAATCACTTAAAGCTCGTACTTGAGTAAACATTTCCAGTAATCTTTCCACCTCCGGTAAACTGATTAACGGTGCGTCACAGTCTCTAAAAAACAGTTCTATGGGTTCAGTAGTGTTTCGTTTTTGGGAGGACGCACATCATTTCAAAAAGCAAGTTTGCGCCGGTCACAGCAGTGTTTCCTGTGGAGAAAAGAAGGAAATCCGTTGTTGCGGTAATTGTCTTTAAAAAAGTGTATCTTGTTTTTCTGAAGATACTCTATGTACCTGTAGTATCGTAAGGTGGAGACACCTCTACCAGGTCACACCCGACGAGGTTCAGGCCGCGGCAGCCTCGAATAATCTCCACTCCCTAAACAGAAATAAAAAAAAGAAACAATGCTATAATAAAATCAATGAAACTTATGTATGAATAACAAAAAAAACTCATTGCCAAATTGGCATCTTCCTGTACTCACCTGTACCAGCACAAATACAGCACAAATACAAGCTGATACCACTAGTGATATATGTACTGTATAGTGATGAAAGCTTTGACTCTTTTTTGGGATTGGGTTCTAGACGAGTCACTGAGTAAAAATAATTTGTTTGTTTTTGTTCGTTGGTGTAAGGCACAGTCAGCGAGGGAGGCCTTCCTGAACAATGAACCAGAGTCAGAAGAGTCGGTTTGGCTCTGAGGTGTGAATGGATTCATTTCACTGCCAAAATTCTTTAATTTGGTGGAATGAAAGAGTAAATCAGTCACAACCAATATGACTTAGGTCAAAATCCCTCTTCAAGATTCAAGATTCAAGATGTTTATCACATACATAGTGCCGTGTGACAAATAAATCTTCTTCTTCTTCTTCTTCTTCTTCTTCTTCTTCCACATGAGCATACATATTGTGGTGTGGGTTTGGTGTGGGTTGAGAAGCCACACCTGATCTGGATCGAGGTGATGGGGTCAGAGTGGCTGCATACCTGTGGCTCGTTGGTTGGTGTAACGAGCAACAGGTTAAAACCCCTATCCCCACACACACTCAGGAGAGGAGCCCTGTCATGTCACGTGTCTGTCTGCTCCTGGCTAATTCCAACTGGCCAACTGGGTGGTGGGAGAATTTGCCACACTGGCACCTGTACAGGAACTCTCCGGCATGGGGAAGGGACTTAGAGGGGCTGTCCGAACACACCCTGGAGCCACCAGCGGGTCAATGGGCGGCCCCAGCACCAACCCTCTGCCTCCGCCGGTGCCGGTCTGTCCTCGCCCCAGGGGGAAGGAGGCCGGTCGACCGTGCTGCTCCAGGGAACCAGGTCCTCTGGAAGGGGACAAGTTAATTTTTTTTGACATTTGTTTGTTTAAGGTATGGGAACCCTGTTTCAGAGTCCGGTGTTTTTATTATTGAAGGTATAGGAACCCTGTGTTAGAGTCTGTTGTTTTAGGTATAGGACCCTGTGTCAGAGTCTGTTCAAGCATTTATTTTTACATTTTTGTTCTCTGCCTGGTGGTGGTGGTGGTGGTGGGGGGGGGGGGGGGGGGTAGGCTTGGGCCAGGAATTCTCCCTGGCCTCAGTTTGTTGTCGGGGGTATGTGGTGTGGGGATGGTGTAGTGAGCAGCTACACTTGACCTGGATCTAGGTGATTGGGATCAGGGTGGCTGCATACCTTTTGCTCTTGGTTGGTATTACGAGCAGCAGGTAAAACCGCCATCCCCACACACACTCAGGATAGGAGCCCTGTCATGACATGTTTTATCTGCGCCTGGCTAATTCCAACTGGCCAACTCTCTACAATAAACTATTGTTTACAACTCCCCACCCTCTGTGTCTCCGTGCCAGAGGGCCCTGGGTGGCTGGTTAGCACAGTACTCACCCGGATTTGCCATCTGGGCCCGCAGCTTTCCTGGTGTTCACACGCATCAGAGCCCTCCTGACGTCATTCTCAGACAATGAGAGTGCGTGCTCATCGCCAGCGGTGTAACTTCAATTAGCCAGCGAGCTAGCGGTGTTGTTGCCAGCCAACGGTGTCCCGTTGTTCCATCTGTAGCTCCACTGTGTCTCTGTATATCCGTTTAGCATCCTTTACCGCCCTCTGCAGTTTATAGGACGCTGCTATGTAATTGTCCATACTTCCAGATACAAGACCTTTATTGTAAGCGGCTGTGCGAGCATTCAGAGCGCCGGGAATGGATTTATCGAACCCACCGTTTTTGGTGGGAGAACGATGCTCTCCGCTTACGTAGCTATGAAGCTCATAGCAACTTCTCGCTGAAGTCACTGGAACTTGATAGGAACATGTCCTAGTCTACGTCACTCAGAGCGTCCTGGGGCATGGTCTCTGATTGGTCCGACCACCGCTTTATGTCTCGTCACTCCCGTTCCACGTATGATGCAAGGCTTGTAAACAGGAAGTTAATGAGATGGCGGTGTGATCGGACTTCCCGAAAGCAGGGAGCGAGACTGTCTTGTATCCGTTCATGTTCTGTTCATTCAGTCAAAATTCTTTATTTTGGTGGAATGAAAAAGTAAATCAGTCACAATCAATATGAATTATGTCAAATGCCCTTTTTTGTCCTCAGTTTCTTAGTCAAAAGATTCAGTTGCGCACCCCAAACTTTTGCCGCCATGACTCCCGACTCCTGAGTCATTTCAAAGATTTGTTTGTGACGAACAAATCGTTTGTTAGCCTTGCATCATTAGTACTGAAAATCCTAACGTAGAGCCATAGTAATAAAAACTAGTACTCCAAGCTCACCGTGGGGGCGTGGTCAAGCCGCCGCTGCAGACAGCGGACAGCAGGCTCCCATCCAACTCAGCTGCTGCGGATCGGGCAAATCAATGGAGGGACTCCGAGGATTCCTCCGATCCGGGACCAGGAAGAAATTTAGGGTTCTGCCCACAGGGAAGGACGGCGTGCTTGCTGGACATGGTGCTGGACATGGTGCTGACCGGGCAAGACGAGCACTCTACCGAACGTGCCGGACACGTCACAGCAGGAGCGCGTCTAAGTGCCGATCGAGCAAATTATTTCCTTGTTTGCCTGCGAGCCTTTAAGTTTTCCTTTTGGCCAACAAGCCGCCTTTCATTTCAAAAACTGTAAATAAATACACACCAACCGGCGTTGTTTTGCCTCTGTCTGCCTCCTCTTTCAAATTCCCTGGCCCTGGGCCAGAGCACACCTCTACACTCACCTGTATGGATGTGAGTCCGGCTATTTCTGGGGTGCCGGTTCCAGGGGCAAAGCTGGGATCCAGAGCATCGATGTCGAAGCTCAGGTAGACCGGACCAGCGCCCATCTGAGTCCGAACCTCAGCCATCAGTGGAGCGAGGGATTTGAACCAACACTCTTCAACTTGGACAACACGGAAACCCTGTTGGCAAAAATAGTTATTTTATGATGCTAGATAAACATCAGGTTGGCTTGGGTATTGTAACTTATTTTTCACCCAGGATTATGGATGAAATATAATATAGAAATATATATTTTTAATGAATATTAAGATATATATTTAGACTGATGTGTATTAACAACATACACTTTGTTTTTTGACTTTTTTTGTTTTGAGAGAAGAATGCTTATTCTTTCTTCTGTAATTTTTTGTCTACCGTTCTAATTTGTCTAATTTATGAATATAGGATAATGTGCAGTCATTATCACAAAATAACCCTGTTAAATGCTTATTACACACCTACTTACTAAATAAAAATACATTAACACAGAATATTGATTTAATATGATTTTAGAACTACTATACCTAGTTTAAGATAGTCGACAGCAACATACAGTAGCTGCGCCAATATAGCGAACTATTTACAACCAAAAACAGACTTCACCCTATATATGACTAACCTGTTTAATGTTATTAATTTTCTGTGAAATGAGACACGCTGGGATGTAAATACTGATGTCCGCAGTCATCTCTTCAAGTCTTCCTTTGTAGTTTTTACATAGCGCCACAAGATGCCGCCATTGGTAAGTGTTTGCATTAGCATTAACATGGGCAGGCAACAAGGGACACGAAACCAGGCAGAGATAATTATTTGTCATTATCATTATTCAGAAATAACTGACCACCGATTGCCCCATTGACTAATCAGAATCGAGTATTCCACAGAGCCGTGGAAAAAATCATAAAAGTACCTGGGCTTGGCTCCACTCGTAGGAGTGGGGTGAGTAGCCGCTTCCCCGCAGGCCAATCTGGACAACCCTCTTGCAGTCCAGCAGTCCTTCCTCCACGCAGCGCCTGAACGGGGTCCCGTGGCCGATCTTCTCCCCCAGGACCACGTCACTGGTGTCAGCGTGGGCATCCACGTGGACCAGACCCACCGGGCCGTGCCTGACCAATAGAACAGTGCAATAGAACAGACTGGATTTGTAATATGTTTATACAGGATATAATACACCGATCAGCCACAACATTAAAACCACCTGCTTAATATTGTTGCTCTGACCCGCCGAACAATGTTTAGGTAGGTGGTACGCGTCAAAGTAACATCCCCATGAATGCCAGGACCCAAGGTTTCCCAGCAGAACATTGCCCAGTGAATTACACTGCCTCCACTGGCTTGCCTTCTTCCCAGAGTTGTGCCATCTCTCCCCTAGCTAAATGGGGCACACACACCTGGCCATCCACATGATTTAACAGAAAATGTGATTCATCGGACCAGGCCACCTTCTTCCATTGCTCCATGGTTTAGTTCTGATGCTCACCTGCCCATTGTAGCCACTTTTGACAGTGGACAGGGGTCAGCATGGACACTCTGACCGGCTACGCAGCCCCATACGCAGCAAGCTGTGATGCACTGTGTGTTCCGACACCTTTCTATCATAGCCAACATTACATTTTTCAGCAATTTATGCTACAGGAGCTCTTCTGTGGGATTGGTGGGAGCTCTGAGCTGCTGATCACAATTTTAGCCGATTCTGATTTTCATTCAATTGTATGATCATAATAAAACATTGACTATTAAATAACTTTTACATTGTGGCCTGAAATTTTGAGTTTATATCCGTGAGAGGAGAATTTACATTTTCTTATCATTTGGTATCATTTGGTCTTATTTGATATATCTGCTGTACGTCAATGACAAATATATTGTGTGATCTGATCATGCTTACGCGACAGCACTGCAATTTTCAATTACCACAATAGTGAGATTGCTGATTTGGACAGTGTGTTTATTATTTAGATTTTTTCACTACGGAACATTAATAGAATATAAATAAAAAATAAATGACAACATGGAACGGTCACAGGAGTTCCAATAAAATGGGACTGTCACTGTCATGATCCTTCCCCTGCCTTGAGCCTGTCTGTCCGTCTCTGGCTTCCCCTGTCTGGGTTTACGTCCCATCCCTCTCACTGCACAGCAGTCCCTAGTTAGTAATGGCACCACAGGTCTCCACTTTCCTCGTCACTCCTTTGTTGTTTAACCCGGTCCCATTCACTCTGATGGCGTAGGATTGTTAATGTTGCGGCATGTGTGGCTGCATGTCTTTATTACCTGGTGTGCGGCCCTGCATGTTTCCCTGGGTGTGTGCCCTGAACTCTTGGTTCCTGACTTGCCACCTCCTCTGCTCCTGGTTCAGGATTCCTTGCCTGGTTGTGAGTCCCTGCCTTCCCGGTCCTGATCCCCCTTCTGTTGCCTGTTCCCGATTCCCTGTCTTTGTAATAAACCCCTGTACATACTCCCAAAACTGTGTGTCCTGCATTTGGGTTCATCATCTTGACCACACCTAACAGTCACCAAGTTTCAGTATAATGCCACCTCTAATTCTCACTGAGTTTTAATAGGACACAATATTTAACTAATATGGAAATGTCCAGTTCAACGTTCAAACTTCAAACTGCATTGTTGTGTACTGTACATCTTTCTTTTTATTCTGCAGATTAAACATCTCTAATACTATTTGTTTTTCTTGTAGAGAAACAGGTTTACTTCACCAATGAGGCAGTGACAATACTCTGACACCAGTCACATTAAATCATTATAAATTATTTTTTTGTAGTGGAATAAATATAAATGGCTGATCGATGTAGGTCCTAGGTAATTTATTATATAGAAAGTGAGCACAAAACAATGTATCTTCAGATATGGTGTATTCCAATTGCAGGATACAGTGAGTATTTCATGCAAACCAACCAAATGATTGGATGTTCATATTGATATTTGCCTTTGTCAAAGTCACTATTTGTCTATGATCACGTGAGAGGTTAAACAGCATACATAAATAGAACAAAATAATTATTTCTACCTCTCTGCAACAGCTTGAAGAATAGGATACGCAATTGTGTGGTCACCACCTGCAGACACAAGAGAATACTAAATATACCACTATTACAATATGTAATACCTTTTATAGGGCTAACAAATGAATAATAGTATTCAGTAATGTAGTAATTTGTTTTAATTCATGCGACTCACTCAGTAGCAGCCTAATGTGATCAACTAATACATGTCAAAACAGTTAAATTATGGCTATCTGCATTGTAAAAAAAACATTCATGTTAAATCTCTACTGTGAAAAAAACATTTAATTTAGGTAATTTGACCACGCAAAAGTTCATTAAACCTGTATGTATTTTTTCACATTTTCTCAACTTTAAATGTGCGTCTAAATTTTTCAACACCTAAGAAATACAGCCTTACAGTTACTTTTTTCGAGTTGATCCGAAGACTACTTGGTGGTTTATTGAGTTGGTTTGGGCTTTTTTTGAGGCACATTCAAAGACATCTGACTGGTCCCAGGCTTCCCATAATTTCCCGGTCCCTTCTCACCCATTGTCAGGGGGATGCACCCGGTGGCCAGGATCTTGCGGTAGGCCTCCCTGATGCGTCTGCACGTGTCCTTAAGGTCGTACAAGTTGACGTTGACGTCCCCGATGTCGGCCACCATCAGGGACTCGTAGGGCGCGGCCCTCGTCCCGCTGTTGTAGGCCCTCAGCAGGGCCGACTCTGCCCGGATCTGCCGGGGGCCAAACCTGCGGTGGATTGAAAGGGGGCGGGTCTTCTGTTTATCGGGGAGAAAGTTATCAATAAAAATGTCCCATGACCTAATTCCATAATCCCAGGTCTAACAAAATGAGTAATTACTGACTTTTTACAAAATAAATAATGAATCATTCTAGAAGCCTGTTTTCTTTTATAGGCACGGACACTAAATAGACACATCTAATGAGGAATATGCATACATTCCATATTACTCTAGATGTGTCTATTTAGTGCAATGATCAATGTGTATATTATACACATTGATCATTGCCACTTCGAGACTAAACTGTGATATTGCGTCCTCTATACAAATGAAGAACATATTTCCCAACTGGCACAAAGCGTAAACACACAAAATTCAGCGTAAATTCTGAATGTTTGCGCAATTCGACGTAAGGGACTTTATACTTTGAACTTTATGATGCAACACCACGTTATTAATTTATAGAGACGTCATAAAAAAAAAGATGTGTGGAAGAATATTTGGAAGTACAGTGGTACTTTGACTTACGAGTTTAATTCGTTCCGTGACAGAGCTCGTAATTCAATCTGCTCGTATAGCAAATAAATTTTCCCCATTGAAATTAATTAAAATGCCATTAATCCGTTTCAGCCCCCAAAAAACCACCCCAATTTTTTTTTGTTACGTGTTTTTAAATCAGAAAAAATGTATTTATAAATAACAAATATTGTATAAAAACATAATAAAAGAGAATGTAAAGAAATAAACTGGTTTTATAAAGTGTATTTACCTTGGAGATCAGACGACTTGGACTAAAAGAAGATGCTGGCGGAGGAGGTTGGAGGACTTTATTGCTGAACTTAATTGCTAGAATTTGTTTTTTTTCGCCTCACTTTCGCTTAACTTAAAAAAACAACAACTTCATCGTCTTCACTGATGTTTGCCTTTTCGCCACGCCTTCCTCACTTTCATCTGCAGGGCGTTTCAATAAAAACTTGTCCAAGGAGCTTTGTTTCATCCTGCCTTTCAGAATGTTTCGGAAATGAGTTAGGCAAGTGTCGTTATACAGCGAAGACGCACGACCAGTTGCAACTTTTTCTGGGTGCTTCCTTTCAATGAACTCTGAAAAGCTCTCCCACATTCCCAACATTTCCTTTATCTCACTTGTAGAGATAACCTCCTCCGCATCTTGCTCCTCCGCAGTACTAATTTCCTGCAAAACCTCCGTATGCTGCTGCGCGGTGCTCGCGCAGGCGGCCACAAGGGGCGGCGCCACAATCGCGATTCTGGGTTCTATAATTATATAACAGAATTAATTGTCCGTGTTGTATTAAATATACATCTAAATCCTCCTCAATGAAACTTTACCATAACATACCTCCTGCTTGTAATTATTTGTATATTACTGTGACAGAACATATTATATATTTTATTCGTATTGTAATCGGGCTCATGAGCTCTCCTCTGCAGAAAAACGAGCTGGTTGGATATTCAGATATTCAACAGACATTCGTCCAGACCTCACTGGGGGGAGCGGCTGATCTCGTCCGGGGGAATGAGGTGCTGCTTTACGGACAGCGGCAGCGCTGAGAGTCGCTCCCCGGTTCAATGGCTTGCTGACGGCATTTTAAACAGTTGAATTGCCTTTTCTGTCACGTGAATTAGGACACCCAATCTAGGTCTATATAATATAGTTGGTGGCACGGTGGCGCAGTGCATTGCACTGCTGCCTCACAGCAAGAAGGTCCTGGGTTTGATTCCCGCCTGGGGCGCTGTTGGCACCGTGCTCCGGTGGGTTATCTCCCCAATAGGAGCCTTTCTGTGTGGAGTTTGCATGTTTTCCCCGTGCTCACATGGGGTTTCCTCCACCTCACGTCAGTGAGGACCCCCCACCAAAAACATGCACTCATCATCATCTGACCAGCGATGGACACTTATCAGCTGGTCCCCGGGTGCGTCCACGTATGCTGCCCACTGCTCCTGGCTGTGCCCCCGGAGGAAGGACAAGCCAAGGATGGGTCAAATGCAGAGGAACCATTTCACCGGCCACCATCAAAGCGTGTGTGTGTGCAAGCATGTGTTGTGTGACAAATAAAGACTGTTTCTTCTTCTTAATAGGACCTAGTCTACATGTTGCACAGCCTTTCAATTTAAAGAAGGTCCCTGTTTATACACACACGCACACACGCCTCCTTGCTCAAGCCATAAATGCAAGCAGAGGCCGCTCCCCCGGGTGCACAAGCCACCGAGAAGCCCCGGACACCCCCCGATAAATAGTGTCCGACGCCCAGGACATCCCCCGCAACTGTAAAGCGCCCATCTGACCGTAGAGTCCCGGCGCAACCAGAAAAGAAAAAAAAAAAAACACAGTCCCAAAACGACGACGACACCCTCCGGACTCAGGAAGAATCGAAGGAGCTTTGGGATGTACAAAACCAAATAGATAAAAAACAGGGACGTTCATCTTGAAGCTGAAAGGCTGTGCCACATGCCAACTAGGCCCGAGTACTCTCTGGACCTAGAATGGGTGTTGTAAGTCGCATGACCAAAAAGCTATTACAATTTTAAAATGGTGTCTGCGGTTTGTCACTTGTAGACGGTGCCTCATCACGCCGCCGCTGCCCGTTAGGCAGCACTTTCATTCCGGGGACCAGCCGCGCTCCGCTGACGGACAACATGTCATGTCTGTTGAATATCCCAATATCCAACCAACTTTACCACGGTCTCTGTCTCATGATAATCGCGAGTACTTTCAAAACGTTAAAGTCCATTTAAGAGCAATTGTTACTTCACGACTTGGGAAAATGGTGAGTAAGTGAGTAGAAAGATACTGAATAAATAGGGTAAAGTAAAGCCGCACCTGGCTCCGGGTCGGTTGGAGGTCCCAGTGTCGATGGGAACCCCGACAAACGCAGCGTCCAGGCCCTCCGCGCTGTCCCGGTAGGGCAGCTTGGCCATGGTGCAGATACCCGACACCCGGGCCTCGAACTCGGCGCTGGGCGGCACGTTGTAGCGCTTCTCCCCGGAGCCGGAGCACCCTCTGCTGCCGGTGCGGGAGGGAGGACCCCGCCTGGACTCCAGAGCCCTGATCTCCGACAGAGCCCCCGAAACCGCCCGCTTACTGACGACTCGGCAAATGGACATCGTCGGTGTCGTGATTCCGGGGTTTTGACCACGTTGAAAAGCAAAAGCCCTGAAAGATTCAAGTGACTTTAAAAAACCTGACTTGAAGATACAGTGGAAGTTCACGGACCGTTCCGGTTGCTCTCCTTCTTCCGGTTTTACGGCGGTGGGCACCCAACGTTAAGGCGCTACCGCTCCCCGGTAATGTTCAGCGTCTAAATACTGAATAATAATCCTGTTTCCCATAACAATTCGTAATAACTAATTATACTTAATTCAAATGTTATATCTGACTGTTAGATGTCCGTATAATAACTTATTAAGCCGTAGGCGTAGTTATCTTGATCAATTCATCCGATATTTGAATTAAAAAGGCTAATACTAGAGGCAATTGTGTCTTGCTCATGGTGGCCGTATACATCACATTATGTGCTCGTATGTGAATTCAGCGACGCTGCGTCGAAATACGTTGTATTTCGTGTCTTCCCAGCCCACGGGAGTGGCACAGACCGGAGCCGCTCAGGGCACCTCAGACATTTGGTGATGGTTTTCGCTGAGAATACATAGCGCAATTACACGAGTGGTATTTGTGCCAGATTCAGCACGGCCACACCCATCCAACCAGCTCTCGCCTGTCCTCATCTCGGAGGAGATGTACCAAAGTATACGAGTGCATTTGTGATGCAACCCTCTTTTTCTTTTGACTGTCTTCGCGCTACGTCAAGTCTCCGTTTATGAATCCACACACCGCAACACATATCAAGATATTCACATCCACTTCATTTTGAATGTGCAGATGCATCCTGGCAACCAGCACGGCAGGCCCGAGGGCTCCCCAACCTTCTGGGGTGAATCTGCGGGAGTTCACGCGCGTCCAGTCCCGCGCGTGCTTCGCTTTGTTTGTCACCGATGCCGACCAATTTCAACACTTCCGGCGAGAGTCCGTTTCAATCTCCCAAGGGATGCCGAAAAGCGCTTTTGTTTTTTGTTGTTGTTCTACCTCCAGGCTCCGGTAGCGCTATCTCAAAATTTCAAAGGCCCTCCCGCTCGCCAACGTGGTGGTTCTGCCGTAGGCGACGGCTGTGGCGGAAAATGACTGACTACGACTGCACGATGAGAATTTATTTCAGTAACTACAGTTGCGTTAGTGCTATTGGTCCTCACGGACAGAGAGATCGGGGTGCGACCAGGGGTCACCGGAAGACATGAGGTGTTGGCAGGGTCTGCTTTACGACCTCTGCTGGGCATCGTCTTTTCAGCCCAAGGAACCATTTGAGCAATCATTCACTGACCTGGGATAAGTAGGAGGGGGGTGTTGCTGATGTGTGTGTTGTCCTGTAGTATAGTCAACAACCCCCTTTTCTCTCTGTATGTTAAGTCGCAGGACAATCTTTACAACTTAAAAAGGCCATGCTGAATAGAGGCAAAGTACGAAACAAACAAACTTCTAAAATGCAAAGGGCATATAATTACATTTTGATAACCGCTGCTACATTTGACAAGTCAAAGATTTAGAAAAAATTGGCTCTTTGGAAAAAAAATTTTTTTTCAGATTTTTATTGAACACAGCAATAAAAACATTCTTTGTATGCAAAATATCTCTTACATGCATCACTGGTCAAACCAGGTGCACATTCTTTCCCTGATATAGTTACCGTTCTGGAGAACCTCACCATTAATATTTAACGTAGAATTGTATGGTACGGGAATCAAATCTAAACACATAACTTAAATCACTGACGTTTAGCATCAGAGGAAGTAGTAGACACTGAGGGATGATTTCACCAATAGTCTCGATTTAAGTGATGCACCTGTGAGAATCTAAACACAAAATTTTGCCACTGAGGATCACAAGTCGGCAAAATACATGACAATAACTTAAGTTATACACAAGGACATCGCCAAGACAACGTACACTTCATATTTAGTGCAAACCCTCGAAGAAAAACCCAGTTCCCTAAGATTGATTGATACTCTGCATGAACTGTCATAACATTAAACTTTGTTGACCTTTTGGGTGATACAAATTGAGATAATTCTAGGGCTGTCACAATTATCGAACAATGGACTGTGAAGAGTTCAGTGCGTTTCCATCAGTTGGGTCCAGTCAAATTACCTGAATCTTTTAGTTCCAATGCTCAATGTCAATAAATGGCTCTTCTGTAATAGATAATGTATTTGTGGTGTGGGGATGGGGTGGTTTGAGCAGCCATACCTGAGCTGGATCTAGGTAACTGGGATCAGAGTGGTTGCATACCTGTTGCTCCTTGGTTAGTCTAACAAGCAGGGAGTAAAAGCCCCTTCCTCACACACACACTCAAGAGATGAGCCCTTGTCATGACACTATGTCAATCTGCTCTGGGCTAATTCCAGTTGGCCCACTCTCTACAATAAACTGGTGTCTACAACCCCGTCTTCTGTGTCTCTGTGCCGGAGGTCCCGGACCACTCCACTTGGTGGCGCGTGGCAGGTGAAACTGCCACACTATTATTAGACTATTATAGAGTTATACTATGATAGTAGTATACAATGAACAAAAAAACACAACCAGAGTGATTACTTCATTTATGTGGGTCAAAAGTTGAAATCACTGATAATCTACCCCATGCAGCACTTATTTCTCAGTCAAGTGTTTGGTTCTGACTGAATTATGCCTGTGTGAGTGTGTGCACGCAGAAACGTCTATCTTTAAGGCTGGGAACCTTATCTAGCGGCTCTTATCTACCCAATAAAGTGCATCAACCTCCTCAAGCTTTTCTCTGCAAACCTCTAGAATCACAAGAAATCAAAAGGAGAATTCTGGGAGTATGAGGGAGTAAACGGTTGTCTAGAATCTAAAGTACCGTGGGACTTTCACACCCTAGCATGTGGACCTAAGCAGACAGAATGCAGGCTGGACGCTGCTGACGCCCATACAGGACGAAGCCCACGGCGCTGCGCAGGTCCTCCAACTCCAGGTTGGACAGGAAGTTCCTCTTGAGCTCTGCCTCCACGGTGTTCCCCCTGGGACCCCCGCAGCCCCTCAGGAGGACCACGGCCGACTGGCAGAGCAGCCAGTCCAGCAGCTTTCCCATGTCCTGTTGGGCCAAGGCTCTCCTTCCCCAGAGGCTGAGGTGCAGCATGTTAGCTGCCACGCGGGCACTGGGACGCTGAAGAGGCAGAGTACAACAGGAGCACGGTATGGGCAGGCTGAATAAAGTGGTCATTCGTAAAAAAAAATTGTCAAAAATAATCCCAGATTGGATATTTATACCATATTTGTTTAGATGCCACTTTCAGTGTATGTGTTCAATGAGGGTAAACCGGGATGCTGTAGGTGTTGTAGAAAATGACATTAATGCGGTTTCAAATGGAATTCTGGCACTTGTAGTGTATTCCACCCAACAGAGACGTAATGGATTTCCACTTTAAGGAGATAATCTGAATGTCCAGAAGTAAGTTAACAACCAGAACAGAAAATAATTGTGTGATTGTACATGTAAGGTTAATTAAAATGAAAAAAAAAAAACATTTGTATTACTTCACAAGGCAGAGGATGTCTCTCACTAGTTAACTGTACCTTTTGTGGGTTCCTTCGTAGAAGCAAACGGACCACAAGCTGCACATCAGATGGAACCGTGGCTGGAAGCGGCGGAAGCTGGTTCTCCTGGAAACTCCTGCTCTCTAGTCCATCCCGCCCATAGAAGGGGTTCGGTTGTCCAAATATTTCATAGGAAATGGCCCCCACAGCCCAGGCATCGGCCTTGCCGTAATCGATGAACACGCCTCGGCCCGGGACTGCAGTGGACACCTTCGGGGGAGAAATTATTTCAGGAGAATCAATCAGAGTAATATTCCAGACAACTTTCAAGACAGGACTCTGTCCTTCAAGATTCAAGATTCAAGATTCAAGATTTTTATTTGTCACATACATATACATACTTCCATACATATATGCAGTGAAATGTAATGCAACGCACCCGGTGATAGCACACAAGAAGTCCTAGGAAAAAGTACAAAAAATAAAATAAAATAAAAAGTAGAAAATTCCTTTCTAATAGACCGACTAACTGACTCCTAAAACGTAATACAGTAAGTGGAATACTTATAGAATAAGATAAAAAATATATAGAATAAAATACAATAAAAAATAAATTGAAATAAAATGGAATAGGTTGAAGGAATATGGCTATGTATATACAGATATGTGCATTTAAAGTGGCATGTGAATTAAAGTGGCATGTGAATGTGAATAGTGTGAGGTAGTGTTTGGGATAATACAGCACAGTATACAACAGTACGGCGCAGCAATACGGCATCACGAACAACCCTGAACAGTGACACAGTATGCGGTACAGTATGCTACATACAGTACAGTAGGTAGTGGAGCCTAGTGCATGGCTCAGTTAGGACCCCTGGTGAGGTCAGCGTTGACAGTTCTGATGGCTTGAGGGAAGAAACTCCGTCTCAGTCTCTCTGTTCTCGCTGCGTGACTGCGGAGGCGCTTGCCTGACCGCAGCAGCTGAAACAGTCCGTTGTTGGGGTGATGAGGATCCTTCATGATCCTACGGGCTCTGCTACTACACCTCCTGGTGTATAACTCCTGCAAGGGGGGGAGGGTAGTTCCAGTGGTACGTTCAGCTGAACGCACCACCCTCTGCAGGGCCCGCCTGTCCTGGGCAGTACAGTTCCCAAACCAGGCAGTGATGTTGCCTGTCAGGATGCTCTCCACTGCTCCAGAGTAGAAGGACTTGAGGATCCTCACCGAGACCCGGAATTTCCTCAGCTGCCTGAGGTGGTAGAGACGCTGCCTCGCCTTTCTCACCAGAGTGTCTGTGTGAACAGTCCATGTTAAGTCCTCTGTGATGTGGACTCCCAGATATCTGAAGCTGCTCACCCTATCGACAGAAGTCCCATTAATCCACAACGGCGCGTGCGTCCTCGATTGTGATCCACGCCTAAAGTCCACAATCAGCTCCTTGGTTTTGCTGACGTTCAGGTGGAGGCTGTTGTCCTGGCACCAGAGTGACAGGTCAGCCACCTCCTCGCGGTAGGCCTTCTCATCGCAGTCGGTGATCAGGCCCACGACCACGGTGTCGTCAGCAAACTTGATGATGGTGTTGGAGCTGGACCTGGCCACACAGTCATGTGTGTACAGGGAGTACAGTAGGGGGCTGAGGACGCAGCCCTGGGGGGATCCTGTATTCAGGGTGAGGGAGCTTGACATGTACTTCCCCACCTTGACCACCTGGGGGCGGCCTGTGAGGAAGTCCAGGATCCAGGTGCACAGCGGACCATTCAATCCTAGCTCCAACAACTTGACAGCCAGTCTGGTGGGGACGATGGTGTTGAAAGCTGAACTATAATCAATGACCAGCATTCTCACATAGGCCCCCTTCTGGCCATCCAGGTGCGTGAGCGTGGTGTGCAGTACCTGAGAGACCGCGTCATCCGTGGATCTGTTCTGCCGGAACGCGAACTGCAACGGGTCCAAGGTGCGGGGGAGGGAGGCGCAGATGTAATCCTTAATCAGCCTCTCGAAACACTTCATGACCACCGAGGTGAGGGCCACCGGACGGTAGTCGTTCAGGCAGGTTGGAGAGGCGATCTTCGGGACAGGAACGACGGTGGACCTCTTGAAACAGGACGGGACCACTGATTCAGCCAGGGAGATGTTGAATATTGTGGTGAACACCGGAGCTAGCTGGTTAGCACAGGTCTTCAGTACTCGTCCAGATATGCCGTCTGGGCCCGCAGCTTTCCTGGTGTTCACCCGCATCAAAGCCCTCCTGACCTCGTGCACGGACACTGAGAGTGCGCGCTCATCCCCAGCGGTGTAGCTCCAATTAGCCGGCGAGCTAGCGGTGCTGCTGCCAGACTCGAACCGCGCATAAAAGGAGTTCAGTTGGTTGGCCAGGGAGGCGTCCGCACTCGTGGCTGGGGAGGAGCTGCTCTTGTAGTTTGTTATTGTTCGCAGCCCCTGCCACAAGCGTCTGGTGTCCCCCCGCTCCATCTGCAGCTCCACGGTGTCTCTGTACGTCCGTTTAGCGTCCCTCACCGCCCTCCGCAGATTGTACGACGCCGCTTTGTAATTGTCCATGTTGCCAGATACAAGTCCGTCGTTGTAAGCGGCCGTGCGCGCATTCAGAGCGCAGCGGATGGATTTATCAACCCATGGTTTCTGGTTTGGAAAAATCCGAACTTTCACCGTGGGAACGATTTCATCCGCGAGCGTAGCCACGAAACTCACTACAACCTCCGTAAACTCGCTGACGTCACTTGAGCTCGCTTGGAACACGTCCCAGTCTACGTCAGTCAGAGCGTCCTGAAGCGCAGCCTCTGATTGGTCCGTCCACCGCTTCACTTCCCTCGTCATCACCAGATCCCGCGCGATCAGAGGCCTGTAAACAGGAAGCAGCGAGATCGCGGCGTGATCTGATTTCCCGAAAGCAGGAAGCGACACGGGCTTGTATCCGTTCTTGTAACGTGTGTAACAATGGTCCAGAGTTCTGTCTCCCCTGGTGGCACACGTGATGTGTTGGTGGAAATTAGGCAGAACTTTTTTCAGGTTGGCCCTGTTAAAGTCCCCAGTCACCACCACAGCCGCGTCGGGATGTCTGTTCTGGAATCCGCACAACACATCGTGCAGAACCGACAGAGCTGCGTCGGTGTCCGCTTGCGGTGGGATATAAACGGCTGTAATGATGACCGTGCTGAATTCCCGGGGGAGATAAAATGGACGGCATAGTATGGTCAGCTGTTCCAGGTTCGGCGAGCAGGAGTGGGAGAGGAATTTGGTGTTGTTGGCGTTACACCAGCGGTTGTTTACCATTAGGCAGACGCCTCCACCTTTGGATTTCCCCGACTCTCCCGTTCTGTCGCCGCGGAACACGGAGAAGGCCTTGTTTTTTAAGGAACATAAACTGTTGTTTTCTGGATGGCGCTTCTACAAGTAAAGTAAGTGACTATTCAAATAAACAAACTGTTTCAGGTAGCCTCATGTACATTCGATTTTGGCCACTGGGAGTAGAAAAACTATTCGCTAGAGATATTGTGATTGCCCACAGATAGGTTGGTGCATCGCTAATAATAATAATAATAGAAATAATAATAAATATAGCTGCAGGCAGCAATACACGTGGTCCAGTTAAGTCACGTTAGGTACGGATTAGAGGTTGCCCAGGCTCCTTAATGCGAGGGTCCCGAATCTGCGCTCTGCGATTATATGCAGGGACATATGGAGCCGACCGAGGGACCCTCTCCGACCGTGTCAGACCAGAGATTACTCAATATCACAGATTCTTTCTTAAATCGCTCTCCTTTTGCGGGGATAGCGGCCGCAACTGGCTTGAGTTGGGGGGAGGGCGAGTTCGAGTTAAAATTGGCGTTTGAGGGAGACCCGCCGCATCCCCGCTGTGCTCTGCCGGCCGGAGAGTGCCACGGGTGGGGAGAGCAGCATCAGCTCAAGTTGCCTGTCTTAAGTGTCACACTCGCAAGTGGCTGGATGTGAATGAGTTCCGAGAGACGAAGGGTGGACTTATGTAACTTCGGATGCTGATGTCACGAAGCGGGCCGCTCCTGAAACTAATCCAATCGCCTCAAGGCTCTTCCACTCGCAGTTTTTCACTAATTTCTGCTCCAAATGTAGATCGATATTGATCAAACTCGAACGGCAAGACGTCTGAAG
This sequence comes from Zeus faber, assembly GCF_960531495.2. NCBI lineage: Eukaryota > Metazoa > Chordata > Actinopteri > Zeiformes > Zeidae > Zeus > Zeus faber. The sequence goes on along the minus strand of NC_137194.1, from coordinate 16,137,521 downwards.
CATCCTGGTACTAACGAGACCTCAACCATGTCTCTGCGTAGTGCCATTGTCGTGTTCCAGACGTGTTCCACTTTTATTTCAAAAAACGCCAAGATTAAATATTTTCAAAAAGTTGCAGCAATAACAATAAGGGCTGGACCAATAATAATAATAAATATAGATGCAGGCAGAAATACACAGGGTCCAGTTAAGTCGTGTTAGGTAGGTATTACAGTTTTCCGAGTTTCCGTAACGCTGGGATCAGACCACACAAATTAAGCCCGATACTGACCCGACTTTGTTGGGTTTTGTTGATTTTTGTCTGTCATTGGGAAATGCTGTGGGATTTCTTTGACATGACTTCATTCAATTACTAACCCTTTGACTAGAATATATTAATACTAATGTTATAACTAAATACAAATCAAGATGACATAACCAAGTTGTCCAATTTAACATGAAAAATAACCAATTAAATGATTATTTCATACAATCTTGTGTTATTGCCATTATATCTTGTGTTATAATTGCAAGAAATCTGGCTTTGACGGTGACATGATGTCATAGTCAAAGCCAGATTTCTTGACAATGAACGGTATCTGTTCATTGTAGACTACCATCACTTTGGAATTTGACTTGTTATGGAAGGACTCATACATTTATGTAACTGCTTTCGCAGACGTGTGTTTCTCCACGTTATTCTCTTCTCTGTCGTCATTATTTAATGTCTTCTCCTTTTTCAAATAAAGCCCTCTAAGTTTAGCCGCTAGAAGCTGCATGTAGATTAAATGCCTTTAAAAGAAGAGACTATGTTCACCAGCACCTCTCATTGTTGTAACTCACTGTGTTGCCTGTGGAAATAGAGCTGCACTTTCCACATTGTCAAACGTGATGTAGCGGTGAGCCACTGTGTTCTACTTTCTGCTCAGACAGTTCATAAACTGCTTGAATTTCGGTAGTTTGTGTCTCATGGTACGTACATTTACCTAAGAAGTCGGAATATATTTCATTGTGGATTATATTCTCTTGTGTGCCGTGTTGCACAATGATGACGCAGTGACGGACTATTTCATGCCGTGTGGGGCAACGATGACGGAGTAATGTAATGACGTGGTGATGAATGTGATTAATTCAAGTTTCCAGAGTCCTAGTTTTCTGATACGTTCCGAGCACATCATTGACTCCTACAGTTTGTATGTTACGAATGGCTCAAATCCCGGAAAATAAGGAGGGACACAACACCGCATCTACCACTGGGTTCGATGCAAACAGAATGCATTAATTTACAAAAAGGGCAAAAGAGATAAAATATAAAGTGAAAAGCTCCGCCGATATCAAGCAGGCAAGACAACGCACAACCGCACCCGTGTGCGTGGACACACACACACACACACACACACACACACACACACACACACACACACACACACACACACACACACACACACACACACACACACACACACACACACACACCACGATGGAATCTATCTACACCACGCATGTTGCAAATGCAACGAGGATTGGATGATGTCACAAAGCGCACTGCTCCACAATCTGATTTCGCTCAATTTTAGAACTTTGGCGTATAAGCGATGCGCGAACGTTCCACAACTTCCGGTAGATTTTTCGTTTTTTTTACCAATTTCTACTCCAAATGTGGATCGATATGGATCAAACTTGAGGCACAAGATGTCTGAGAGGTCCCAGAGACCTCAACCATGTCCATGGGTTCAGAGATTATTGTATTCCAGACACTTTAACCCCAAAAAATGCCAAGGAGAATAATAATAATAATAATAATAATAAAAGTAAGGAAACACACAAATACAAAGACAGGAAAATTGCCACGGGACCACACGCACAATGCAGGGCTGTCAGAGTCAGGTTTATGTTTTGCCTCAAATGCAAAGTATTTCCAAACAGCACCCCTTCTGTTTTCTTTCAAAACTGGTCACGTAGGCTCTGCACTTGCCATCTTTAATAAGTAACACCATAACAACTGAATGAGACAGTGAAGACAGCGAGTGAGTGAGAGGAGGTGACCCTATGTAGCCGTTACATGCAGTGTGTGTGACTCCGTCAGAGAGAAGAGAGAGCGAGAAAGTGCAGCTATTACAGGTATATCAATAGTGCGGAAAATGAGTATTGAAAGTTTTCAATATTCCAAATCGATATTTTTGACACTAATTTGCAGACATTTTTTGTTTATCTGCCTTATGAGTGCAGGCATCAGCTGAAGCCAATTATCTCAAAGGGCGCAAATATCAGCCCAATCAATCGGTCGACCACTAGTTTCAGCCTTACAGGCTCGACCCCTAATTAAAACAAAATGCAAGTTGTCCCTACCTCAGGTGCCATGAGGCGGGCATTTCCCCCTCTGTTGACCCAGACAGTGTTGAAGGGCATCTGCAGACTGGAATCGTCCTGCGCCAGGCAACAGCCAAAGTCAGTGATGACCAAGCGAGGGCAACCATCTGAAATGAGATTTTTACACTGTAGAGCCTAAATAAAATAAGTGCGAGGGATAAGCTCAGAGGAGCATTGGCAAATTGTGTAAGTTCAAGAGCAAATTCCCAGAACTATTAACACATTATCTATCCAATGAGGTTGTGAGAATGTAAATGTAATCTTAAAAAATGAATGTACAGAGAGCTCCGTAACTGAGATAAAAGTGAATGTTGTAATGTTACAAACATGGGCTTTACAGGGTGAAAGAGCATTAGCAAAACACCTCTTCATAATCGGCTGCTGTGAACTTTGATTGTTTATCTTATTAACCAACTGTAACAGCCCATTAATCCTCAGACCTGAGTCAGACTCCAACAGCACGTTGTCGGACTTGAGGTCCCTGTGGGCGATACCCGCCCTGCACAGGTGATCCACGCCCTCCAGGAGTTGCAGCACCAGCAGAGTGCCCTCCCTTTGGCCTGGCGTGGACACCTCCAGGTACTGCCGCAGCGTGCGCGGATAGCTGTGGCACAGGGAGGGGGCGGGGGTGTATAAATAATGATGTACAGTGTACGCACTTTGCATATTAAAGTATAAGTAATTATTATCAATCATCCTCTGAAAGACTTCTTACTTTTTCATGACGAGGAAGAGAGTGCGGTTGTTGCCCAGGCCCTCAGGGTTGAGCCTCGGAGGGAGCACATCCGGATACTCTTCCCATGCACCTGACAACAGGGGGACATCGGCTGTGAAAGCCCGGTGCACCCTGATCACATTGGGGTGGGCTGACACAGTCTTGGGCAGGACTCCAAAATGTCTGCATGAAGAGAGACAGCAGCTGGTCATGTCCATCACGGAGAACCCTCCTGTGGCGTCGTGACAGGCCTATTATTATCCCCTGAAAAGGAGCAACTCTGTCGCTATGAGGGACGACTGAACACGTCACCTACCCATCGAGAGCCATTTGTTTTGTTTCCCTTTTCAAGGCAAGCGGGCCAGCAGGCACCAGCTCCTGGGACATTGATCGAAGTATGGCCTCACTTGATGACCCTGCCTAAGAAGGATAGAGAACCAGGATAGAGATTAAGAGGAATAGAGATTGAAAAAATACAATACTAAATTGAGACACATTTTGTGAGCTGGGCTAAAGTAGGGGAAAACCTTCAGTTCATCTTGCTGGTTCACTGTTTATTTAAGTTATTGTATAGGGCTGTATATAGGGCTCGGTGAGATTTTCCCAGCTAAATAATGATTAAAATACAAAATAAAGATTTTGGCCATGGCCTTCATGTCTTTTCCCTTTTTCATCTTTATTCCTTTATTTTTTCCATTATTTATTGTTGATGTTTTGGTTATGTTTGTTGTTTATAAGTTCAACTTACCTTAACTTACCTCCAGTACTAAATTATGGTTTAGTGAATATTGCCATGAATTTGATTGTGTACAGTTGTCTGCTTATTTTATATTTATATTTTACAATTTTGCCATTTTATTTTTAATATTTGTATTAGTATTATTTTTTACTAGTTTTATTCTTATTATCATCTGTGAGCACCCAATCTTGGTTGGGGGTTACACGAAAAATATTTGAATACCCACCCCAATGTTCCACATCATTTTGACGGCAAGGGGGAAGTTTCTCAGGGAGCAGCATCCCAGAGATGGCGTTGTCTCGACTTCATCGTCACCGTCATCCAGCTCCACCAGGGAACACGTGTTCCTCTCCTTGAGTGGGGCCAGCGGCGCAGCAGCCTCATAGACCGCCGCGTTGGAGCCTTTCCCGATCTGCTTTCCAATAGCGTAGTCCTCAAGCTTGTATCCCGAGGGGAACGGTTTGAGCGGACTCTGGAACTTCTTCTTACTGAACACGGCCTGGGTGGGTGGAGGGCAAGAGGTTGTTCCAATTCAGTGACTCTGAACCGTTCTCATATCCAGGAACCTCAATTTGATACGCGCTAGGCCACGGACAACATTGGATAGGATATACTGCTCAGATTGTTATTGTGAGACATGACTTAGTCCAAACTTCCACACCTGTCTATACTAAAATTAGGGAGGTATCAGTGAAAATATGATGAAACAAGTCATCCTTGTACTTTCACTAACGATGAGTTTCATGTAAACTAAATAATGTTGAAGTTTAACTGTTAATCATTTTGCTGGGGACCCCCTGGAGCCTCCTGGAGGACCACTAGGGGGTCCCCGGGCCCGACGTTGAGAACCACTGTTCTAGACGCTAAAAATTAAAAGTACATAAGTAAAAGTAAGTAAAAGTACATAGTAAAAGTACAAAGTAAAAGTACATAAATAACACTACTACGTTATTACAAATACAAAACAATACACGGGTCGACGTTACCTGGATCTCCTGGCAGGTTGCCGCGCTTCTCCTGTCATCTTCCAGCTGCTGCTCGATGAGCCCGACGCCGAGACCGAACGCCAGAAACACGGCTCGGTTTCGTGGCGAGCCGCCGCCGAAGCCCCTGAAGCCCCCGGCCTGCAGCCGAGCGGCGAGGCCCCGCAGCGACGTGCGGAAGTACCGGTAGCGAGCGGGCAGGAAAGACCGCGGCTGGAGCCCGAGGCCCTGCTGGCCCACACGGATGTTCCGCTCGCCGCGGAGTTTCGCCGCGACTCGGGCGGCGGGTTTCAGGAGCCCGAGCTTCAGGACGGACCGCCCCAGCTCCAGCCCCCGGTTGACGGCGTGTTTCACCGACATCTTTCTTACCGACAGAAGGTTGAAGACGCGCACGGTGCGCGTTTGGCGTTCACGTCGTTGTCGCTCTGACGGCGTGTTACGTAAACAGATTCAGAGCGTGCGCGGTGACGTCACGCGATGGTTTTGTTTATTTTTATTTTAGAACCTTCCGCATTGCTGCGTTCCGTTTAACCTCGGAAATCGGCGCTCCTGTGTCGGTTGTCCGCTTCTGAGCTAAATTTGCACCATTGGCCGCAGCAGCTGTGCGTTTCTAGCAATACATACTATAGAACGTGTAGCAGCGTAACACAAACAATTCAGAATAAACTTAGATGTAAAGTTAGACGAGTTTTCAAATAGAAACCCATGCGGATGGGTCGTAACAGATTAACGGGTAACCTTTAAACGGCCGTTCCTTTGCGTTCCGATTATGAGGTTTACATTTTTTCGAGTTCAAATAAAATGCAACGCAGCACCAGTTGGGACGGCGCGCAGCTGCTGCGCATGTGCAGTCACACATGCCTCTACGCTGTTGGTAAATCAAAATGTTTATTATCACAATATCATAATTCGTCCTTAATGTTTAGTTGCTATTGAAATATTTTCGAAATGATTAAGTGTTCATTCATTTGCCTTATTGTTATTATGTTATGATTGTTATGATTATCATTTTTATGATGATTATCAGGATTATGATCAGAATCAATTAAATAATTATTACAACATGTTACCACAATAAAAATAATGTGTTATTATTATCGTTGTTATAATTATTAATGCCGATGATGATGATGATGATGATGGTGGTGGTTGTTGTTGTTGTTGTTGTGATCTTTTTTGCCTTTTTTGGTGCACCAGATATAATAACATACATTAACATACAGATAACATACATTTACATCTGCAATGACACATTATTTATGCATTAATTGTCCATTATGTCCATCATGGTGATCCATTCTCAGTTTTGATGTGTCTTCGTTTCTTCAGGGAATCGGGGCCAAATGACACTGGAAGCAACTCCTCTACTGTCATCTCAACATGGGAGCCATCGGGTTTGGATAGGAGGACAGACCACTGATCACCGAACTGAAAGGGGAACATAATGTGTCTTGTCAAGTTAGAACTGCAGTATTATTGCCATGGCTGTGTAAATACCGAAGTAAATACAGTGTAAATAATGTAAGCCCCGTTCTTTACCTCACTCATGAACTGTCGACAGCCGCCGCAAGGAGAGATGAACTCATCTTCCAGGTCACTGTCGGTGGAGATTTTGTTGTTTTTCCGTTTAAAAGGCAGCATTCCCCCCACTTCATAACCATCATTAAATTATCCTCAAAACTGCTTTACAGGAGGGTCTACAACTCTTTTTTTAAAATGAGTGGTGGTTGTGATAGTAGTAGGTCATTGCTATCGCTTAGTGATTTTTTTTTTTTTTTTTTTGTTAATCTGTCACAGAGTAAGTAACCCATAACAAACAGTGACCAAAGGATTGATTCATTTACTTAACCTCAGAGCCATGCAGGATCAACAGAGTGAACAAAATACCTTGCGATGGCAATGGCCTTGTAGCTCCTGTGTCCTTCAGATACAGCCTTCGTTATAGCCGTCCTCTCTGCACAAATACCAAGGTTGTAGCATGCGTTCTCAACATTGCAGCCTTTTTGGGAGAGAGAATCCTTTTTTTAACTGAGAGGAATAACCACAAAAGTCCGACAGTCCAATGGATTTGTCATTGCCTTCACGTGAGACGCGCTTGTGTGCTCGCTCAAACGGTCAAGCAAAGCATTGTGTGACCGTCACCGTGGTCAGTGCCTCTTGAAGTTTAGGCTGAGACGAACAAGCGGGATTGTTCTCGAGCTCGATTCACTTCAGAAAATCACCGTAGGTTTTTCCAAACCGACGTCGACATTTCACAACCAGAATGCAACGAACACAAAATCAAAACTGACTGTACCTGTAAAAACGGTTCCGTCGCTCGCCATCAGAGCTGCTCCGACTCTGAATTTGCTGTAAGGACAGTAGGCCAGTTCTTTGGCTTTCTGGGACTTATCAATAAGTGCCGTGATCCAATCCTCCCTCTCGACAAGGAGCCTGTTTCCACCTTTGGCGGCTCCGGTGATGTTTGCCATGACAGCCAGACAGTGGTGTTGCTTGGTCTCTTGTGTTTTAATGTTTCTAATAAGTTTTTTTGTTTTTTTTTCCGGTGAGGGGAGGGGAGGGGAGGATAAAAGAGGAGGGGACAGATGAAGGGGACGGATAGACTACGGGACACAACAAGCAGGCTTTTCAGCGGACTCATGGTGGTGTTGTTTGGTCGCCCGGCCTAAGCTGCGCCACACGTGGTCCACATGGAAGGGACCGCAGCTCTTTGGGGTAAGTGTAGCATACGTAATGAGTTCTTACTGAGATGCTGCTCTGCTGTGGCGGGCCAGTGCGGATCCATTGAAAACAACATGAATAGGTAAAAGTTTATTCTTTATTTTTTCAAAATGTTATTCTGACAGATACTTTTAGATTTAGAATTCTTACAGCCTCATAAAACATTTTTCAGTCAAATATTGTCGGGCAGTGCTTATGTGTTGGTGGTGAGAGAATCCAATACAATGTCATGATGTTAAAATAAATGCTCCTTCGGTTTGTTTATGGTTATTTTCTAATGTTTTTTTTCCCCCCAATGTATTTTCATAAAATGGATTTAGTCTCTACCTTTTTACCTGTAAAAAATATTACACTTAAATAGGTCTAATTTATTGCTCCGATTCAGATGTTTTCATGCCCATAATACATAAAGATTGAATAACTAGTAATCGGAGCAGTTATAGTAGTAGTAGTAGTATTGAAGAATAATGACGAACAGAAACACCATAGTTGTAAAACAGTAATGTCAAAAACAATAATGATGATAATAATAATAATAATAATAATATAAACATTTTAAAGGTAATCATATACAGACTGCGATGATCTTATATTAGCTTTGTAGAAATTTCCTTTAAAATTAAACAATGGATGATGATGTTATATGTGCGTGGCTGTTTCGCCACCACATGCAACCCAAGTGGCATTTTCAGGGCCCTCCAGCACAGAGACACAGACGGGGGGTTGTTAACACCAGTTTATTGTAGAGAGAAGGCTAGGTGGAATTAGCCCAGGAGCCGATTGACCATGTCATGACACGGGCTCCTCCTGTGTGTGTGTGTGTGTGTGTGTGTGTGTGTGTGCGTGTGTGTGTGTGTGTGTGTGTGTGTGTGTGTGTGTGTGTGTGTGTGTGTGTGTGTGTGTGTGTGTGTGTGTGTGTGGCGTCGAACCTCAAGCTCGTTAGCCCAACCAGCAAGCGTCAGGTGTGGCTGCTCAAACCACCCCATCCACACACCACAATGTGTTATTCCTTGGAAGCACAAAATATATCCACCAAAAACGAAGACTTTGTATTATTGATGCAACAGGCCTATTTTGTGAGCCGGTCCATTTTAGCAGGTCAGAAAATCCTAGTTGAGAAAAGTAAAATCCAAAGCGATGGCAGTAGCCCAACATATACGGGTGAACCAGCGAAAGTGAATCAATTGTCAGAGGTAAATTACCTCTGACAATTGATTCACTTTCACTGTTTCACCAAGTGGCTTTTGAATTATAAATAATCATTTATTATTTATAATTAAAAAGCCACTCTGCACGCTTCTCAGCCGGACCGGTGCGACCGACCCTTTAGGAAGTGTTGTTGTTGATAATCCAGTCGATCCATGTGGAGTAGTTCCTTACTTTGGTATAGACCCCAGGGAAGCGTGGGTTGGCGCAGCTAATACCCCATGAGACAATGCCCTCAAAATAGCCGTTGCAGATGAGTGGTCCACCTGAGTCGCCCTAAAGAACACCGAAACAAAGGATAGTCTATCGTTTTCCCACTAAACAAATGCATTCTTATTAAGTGTGCTGGCAGCACTGCATATACCATTATTGCAACTGTTATCATTATTATGCTGGCCAAATTTCACCATGCTACTCCTCCCACAGTTGCGCTGTCGATTTTTGTAACGTTTTGGCCTGTGTTTAACGAAACGTTCCACTTTTTGTGCCAAAATAAGATGCGGCAAACACTGATGTGCACACGGGGCCAGCACACTTTCACAATTTCATCGAGAAATGTTCTAGTTGAATTGGATCTTTATTGTATCCCAATGCTAACACAGCGCTTGTTCCCTCGGAATCTGAACCAAAAAATTGGTAATCTCTCTTCTTACCTGGCAGGAGTCCTTGCCTCCAAACGGGGATCCTGCGCACAGCATGTTGTCAGTGATGTGGCCCCGGTAATAGTAGTTGCAGTAGGGGATGATGTGCACGTTCACGGCCCGGAGCGCAGGTGAGAGGAAGTAGCTGTAGATGCGAGTCACGCCCCAGCCGCTCACCGTGCAGGTGGTCATACCGTGGACCGGAGGGGTGTTGTCGTCCGGCAGCCGGGCCGGCTGGACGTTGGTGTTGAGCTGCGCCGGCTCGCTCAGCTGCCGCAGAAACAAAGAACAACAACACAGTGGCACAGTGAGAAGCAGGCTGCATTTTCATGGAGAATATAGAAGATGGTAGACTTTATGGATGCCCCTGGGGAAATGTATCCCCTGCATTTTTCGGTCCATCTCCAGGTCTAGGGCCAATACCTCTGTCATTGCAGGAGTATAACTCTGACATGCATGACTTTAGGGTGCGAGGAAACCCTTGTGAACATGGGGAGAACATGCAAACTCCACACAGAATGTCCCCGGAGCGTCCTCGGGTTGGAACCCAGGCCCCGTCTTGCTGTGAGCCAGCGGTGTGAACTACTGAGCCAAAGCGCCATCGATTATGTCCGACCATCGATTGGGTTCCGCCAGACATTATTCAGCCTCTCTCACCTTGATGAGCATGATGTCACTGTCGAAAGTCCTGTAGTTGAAGTTGTGTACGAATATCCTGGAGACGTTGAAGACCTGTTCTAAGCCCTCTTCCACCGACAGGCTGTGCTCGCCGAGCACCACCTTTATCAGAGAACTCCTGGGGTGGAAACAGAACAACACAGGGATATTTTGGGGTCTCACAATAACGGCTGCCCTCTCTTGAGAGGGATGGTGGTGGATGGATGATGCTACTCAAGGACCACATGGCTACAATTTTTATTCAGGGCCCCACACGCCCGAAAAATCCATCCCCCTTACCTCGTAAGGGGGATGGATGCATGTTATATAGCGTTGTATTTAATAATTATATTTGTAATACATTTTTATGAATGGATATTAATATTAATATAAATTTACGGCAGATCACCAGAACAACTTGTAGCTGAACGCTCTGAAAACTGTAGAGATGGTGTCAGACTTCAGGAGGAGCCCAGCCCCAACCGCCCCCCTCATCATGTGTGACTCCCGAGTCAACACTGTGGAGTCATAGTCTTTCAAGGTTCCGGGACCTCGGGTACAGTAAGTGGAGAACATCACCTCCACCATCAAGAAGGCCCAGCAGACGATGTACTTCCTACGACTGGGGCTGCCTCTGATTCTGGGACTGCCACCCCCCGCCGTCACACACGGACACACACGCACACACACACACACACACACACACACACACACACTGCACCACCAATAACTCTTACCTCCCATGTACGTGCAATACAAATGTATATACATACACACATGTAAATTTATATTTATTCAAATTATAGTGTACTGTACATGCCTCATACCCATTTCATAGCCTCTGGCCCCCTCATTGCCTCTTAGCCTTTCATAGCCTACATAATGTATAGTTACTGACTTAGTGTGTAAATATTTGTCAATATTTTGTTTAGTTGTTCTTGTTCAATATTTTGTTCATATTTTGCCTAAATCGTGTTGCTTTTTGTCTTTTATGCACCAACCTCACCAAGTTACTTTCATTGTGTGTGCAAATATACTTAAAATAAAATAATTCCGATTTCTGATTCCGATTTTTAAATGTGCATGCTAAGGCTTGTGGTTAATAAGTACGTAAAATGTGTTTATACAGCACTGGTTCAGTTCCCCGACATAGAAGGGTTACATATGCACCGACACATCAACAGATATTCATTGAATGCCAAGGTACAACGTTTTTCCGTTGCAAAAGCTGTATGCTGGCAAAATAACTGCCTGGTTTAGGGTTTTGGCCTTAAGCTAATCAATGCATTGATTCAGACCTACCAATGATATTAAACACTCAATATGTCTCAAATTAAGCTCCAGCTTCACTCCAGTTCTGTGGAGTGTGTGTTTCACTCACGGTCTCCAGCAGTGGGCGGCAGACACCACCCAACTGGGGTGGACCAAGGTGGCTCCACAGTAATGCTGCCTCGTCACATACTGCAGGGAGGCTTGGTATTTGATGGAGTATGGAACCACCTCCTGGCCCCCGATGATCCTCTCCGCAGAGGCCTCTGCACACAGTGGTTGAAGCATATGTATCATCTTGGACTTTTGCTTGGTTTTGGCTGCAGAAAACTGTCATGCCACACAATTTCTTTAAAGACACCATATTAAATGATTCTGCAATTGAATGAATAGCGTATGCATCTATCTATCCATCTATCTGTCTGTCTGTCTGTCTGTCTGTCTGTCTGTCTGTGTCTATCTATCTATCTATCTGTCTCTGTCTGTCTGTCTGTCTGTCTGTCTTACTGTCTGTCTCTGTCTGTCTGTCTGTCTGTGTCTGTCTGTCTGTGTCTGTCTGTCTGTCTGTCTGTGTCTATCTATCTATCTGTCTATCTATCTATCTATCTATCTATCTATCTATCTATCTATCTGTCTGTCTGTCTGTCTCTGTCTGTCTGTCTGTCTGTCTATCTGTCTGTCTATCTGTCTGTCTGTATCTGTCTATCTATCTATCTGTCTATGTATGTATGTATGTATGTATGTATGTATGTATGTATGTATGTATGTATGTATGTATGTATCTATCTATCTATCTATCTATCTATCTATCTATCTATCTATCTATCTATCTATCTATCTATCTATCTATCTATCTATCTATCTATCTATCTATCTATCTATCTATCTATCTATCTATCCATCTATCTATCCATCTATCTATCTATCTATCTATCTATCTATCTATCTATCTATCTATCTATCTATCTATCTATCTATCTATCTATCTATCTGTCTGTCTGTCTGTCTGTCTGTCTGTCTGTCTGTCTGTCTGTCTGTCTGTCTGTCTGTCTGTCTGTCTGTCTGTCTGTCTGTCTGTCTCTGTCTGTCTGTCTGTCTGTATCTGTCTATCTATCTATCTGTCTATGTATCTATCTATGTATCTATCTATCTATCTATCTATCTATCTATCCATCTATCTATCTACTGCATGTAGTTTGGATATGTATTGTAATTGAACAGTTTAAAGAGAACTGCCTAGTTTAGCAACTTTCAAGGTTCTTTGTTCTTCAGTCAATTAAATATGCAAATTCTTAATAAAACACATAAAGCTGATCTCAAAATAATTGACGATAAAGAAAAATATTCTATATATTCAAGCGTAAAATGAGCAAGAGAAGGTCTTTTCGCAATCATAATTGAGAAGTTACCTGTTACTAGGACCGCCAGAAGTGTCACCAATGTAGATCCCATTGGTTGACGCATTTTCCAATTTTCCTGTATCACAGAGAGAAAACCGACTGTTTTGCAAAGGATTTATGACTTAAAATGTATCTTTAAAAAAAACGAAAAAGCGAAAAAATAATATAATAATAAAATAAAATAATAATATAAATAACAAGCGAAAAAACCTTTAACATACTTCTCCTCTATGGGAAAAGAAGAACCTCAATATGATTGTCTACTCACATATGACTGTAATCGCACGCACGGCGCCCTTCAGGATATCTCCATCTGGTGGACCCCAGAATCTCCTCGTTCCTTTTATAATGTAATCCCTGTCCACTTTTTTTCTTTGTGCCACTATCTTTTAGTGTTATTATGTGTGTGGGCCATCCCACCTCGCAGCACAACATAGCTGACCTAGTACACAACAAAGCTGTGGTCTCCTCCTCGCTTTCACAGCTTTGTCTTCTCCCCACTCTTGCACTTTGGGATATATTGCAGTGCTGGGGGAATGGGGGGAAATGAAATCAAACACCTGCACGCTCACAATCCTCAAAATACTGTATGGACGGTACGTGGACAGTCCCTGGCTTTATGATCGAATTGCCTTAAAGTGAACTATGAGGTACTTTTCCCCCCAATAGTGCAGTGAACAAAACATAGGCGTACTTTGACAACGGCAAGGTCTGACCTTTGAATCGCTGGGAACTTTTGTTCTGTTCTGTTGCTTCCCATAAAGTACCATCACAAATTCTGACTTTTAATTTGAAAAAGTGAAGTCTTCACGTGGAGGAAAGCTATGGTTTCTTCTTTAAGGACATGGGCTGTAGTATGTTCTGCTCCGTCACTTAATGTAAATATCAAGCTCCACCAGTATTGAGGAATAAAAACAACGTCAGGTCAGGTTGACCAAGAATTGTGAGCCCAATTGAAGAACATGCTTTAAAGTCCATAGTTTTTCACTCTGATGCTGTCAAGAGTCCATCCACCGGGTCCCATATCTCTTATTCAGGTAATTGCTTTGTCCTGTCTGAAAGGGGGGAAAGAACACAGTTGGTGTCACGTTCCCTGTCTTCTCAGGGTCAGACAAATAGGCCACTAGGCACTCTTGTCTATTTAATGTATAGCGACTATTGTGCTGTACTGCACATTGTGGTTCTAGGACGCCCACCGCATGTGCCATTATATCCGATCGAAACAGGAGACATTATTTTAATAGCCAGGACTTCTACTCTGTGAGGTAAGTGCTGGAGGTCCGTAAGTTCAGGTAAGTTTCATTTAGGAGGATTTAAATGTATATTTAATACAACACAGTCAATTAATTCTATTATATAATTATAGAACCCAGAATTGCGATTGTGGCACCTCCCCTTGTGGCTGCCTGCGCGAGCACCTTGTTTCGATTACGCACATTTTGGTATTTTTTAGTATTTTTAGAGCTTATAGAGCTTATTGTGCGTAAACACCGGGTGTCATGACATTTCACTGCATATATGTATGACCGCATGTATATGTATGTGACAAATAATCTCTTGAACTTGAACTTAAATGTGATTTCATAAGGAAAAGATTAACAATGCATTATATCAATTTATGATATGGCTTTAGTTACAATGTGTGGCACAGTGGCTGGCCATGGTATCAGCATGTCATTGTATCGCCACTTCAGTACTTTGTCATTAGTTCTACTAAGTTGGTTGAGAAATTAAGACCTTGTTAAGCATAATTTGGTCCAATCAAATAGACTTTAAAGGCCACTGTTGTTGTTATTATTATTATTATTATTTTTATTTTATGTTATGTTATTTATTTGTTTGTTTGTTTATTTATTTATTTATTTATTTATTTATCAAAAAATTATGGGGATTTAACTTTCTGTCATTGTTATTATATGTTACTTTATGCTATTACTTTGCTATTATTATTATTATTATTATTATTATTATTATTATTATTATTATTATTATTATTATTATTATTAATAGTAGTAATAATAATAATAATAATAATAATATTATCATCGCTATTTTATATTTCTATACAGTCTATTTTTATCTTATCTTATTAATGGAATATATATTGAATACTAAACAAAGATGTAATTTATAAGACAGAATTAAAATCATTGACTTCATTTTTCTCAATGCTCACCATACACATTGTATTACCAAACTAAAAATTAGCAAATACAATTACCAAATACTATTGCCAACCATCATAACAGAAAAAATGAAATATTGAATGTACTGTGGGAATTAATTGTTATTGTGTTAATGCTGTTGCTCAGTGAGAGGATGTGCAATAAAAGTGATGGAGAAGGACTCCGGCACTTAGTTGAGACTGAGATCTCAATAAATAAGTTGTTTGTTTTATTTGCATTATTGTTTTCTGAGACCTGAGGTCAAGATATATAGATAGATAGATAGATAGATGGATAGATAGATAGATAGATAGATAGATAGATAGATAGATGGATAGATAGATAGATAGATAGATAGATAGATAGATAGATAGATAGATAGATAGATAGATAGATAGATAGATAGATAGATAAATAGATAGATAGATAGATAGATAGATAGATAGATAGATAGATAGATAGATAGATAGATAGATAGATAGATAGATAGATAGATAGATGGCATTATGCAATCAATCCAAAAATTAACAAAAAGAAATAGAAAACGTTGCATATCTTGTATATTGCATAATCAAGATTATATAATATATTTTGTGATTTATTCTGATATTATTTGATATTAGTAAAAAAATAATTTGAATAGTATTTGTTACGGTATTGACTATTGCATGTGGTACAGTATTGATTTTTTTTCCCGATTAATGCATTCCCTTGGTATATTTGAAGTGGTTTATTTGGCCAAGTGCCAAGTTTTTCCATGGTTGAGGAATGTGAATATGGGTCAGTGCATTGTTAGAGACATTTGCATGAAGCCAGCCACCTAAGCTCTTAAAACCAGACCCACGGATTGGCTGCATCCTCGACAGTCTGACTTTAAAGGCAAAGTCTCCATTATTAATCAGGAGGGAAAACCTCGGAATTCAGAAGTCGGTGAATCGAGATTGAGCCTTGAGTTCAGGGGGTCAGGCCAACAAGTTCCCGGATATATCAACCAATCATTCCATTGCCAGAGTGAGAAATGAGAGAAAAGGGCAGAGTAGGCTGGTGGTCAGGACCTGGGGGACTAGGGGGTAGCTGCAGAGAGACGAGCCAGCCGGCGGTGTCAGACACAAAGAGAGGACCATTCGCTGAACCCAGGTCAGGAAGCCCTGGAAGGGGAGGGCTGCGGAGGAGCCGCGCTCCATTTTTAATGACAACTGTCCCTGAAATAGATGTGTGACGGCCGGGCCAGGTACACACACTGCTGCTGCTTTTTCCAGTTAAGATCCTCATTAACCCTCTCTGGTGAGGAGGAGATGAGATTTAAAAAAAAGGAGCTTCTTTGGTCTTTCGCGGAAAATCACAATGCCCCATTATTTATGTGGTGCTTTGATGATAAAATCTCTCCGTGGGTGTAAAATGTTACCCAAAGAACTTGTATAGCATTTCACTCCACAATGTATAGAGAATTCAGTCCAGGTGTAACTGACTGACAGTCTGAAACAATCACATGAAACAGCGCTTTATTCACCTTTCACAAAACAATTGACGCGCAGACAATAAGCTTGATCATCAAATGAGCAATACACAATTCCACTTAACGAGGACAATGTCAAGAGGTATACTGGCGACGGAACCCAAATGAAGACACGGGAGGACGACAGAAGGTTTAACAGTTTTTACTACAGACTGGGGAATGGTACAGGTTCAGGTGAATCCAGGAAGAACAGGCATACAGGCTGGCGGAGGAAGCCGGTGGGTGACAAACAGGATCAGGACAGACTGGAAGAGCTGGGTAACACGGAATCAGCAAACACAGGATCAGTAAACACGGGATCAGGAGACACGGGATCAGGAAACAAGGAAGGCTAGAAGCGTGGTCCGGCATCAAAGGAAGGGAACAGCAGAGCTTTTATGCAGGGTCACTGTTTGCTGGCAGATGCTGCACTCAGAGTGGAGTGAGCCTGATCGCTGACGATCATCAGGTTGTGGAGCCAGGTTGTGGAAGCAGGGAAAAGAGGGACAGACCAAAAACCAGACACTCACATTCACACTGAAACTGATAATGAAAGTAAACCCCATTCACATAGAGCACGCAGGTCATGGGGGAGCAGGCTGGGCAGGTGTGACAGTACCCACCCCCGGGCACCCACCAGGATTGTCCGGGTGCTGACGGTGGAAAACCCGGACGGGGGCGGGGTCCAAGATGTCCGAAACCCTCCCAGTAAACAATATAAACATTTATAGCTGTTTATACAAGGTCATTTTCTCGTTCTGAGAGCTCCCCTCGTTGCGTATTGGTCCAAATACCGTTGCATCTTGGCAAGGGATGGACTCCAACTCCCCTTTCCGGGTCACTCAATCTTCTCCTTTTCCCGGGTCAACAGGTTGTTTTTCCCCCCAGAGACGCAACAACCGGAGCATGATTTATAGATACCTTATTTCCTCAAATAAAAACAGGAAAACAAGGCTGAATCTGAGTCTGTGTGTGTGTGTCGGTTTTCCTGTGTTTTCATTTTAGATCCATTTGTTTTTGTTAGTTTATACTTGTATGAAACGAACATTTTAAACCCAAGGGACGTTGCACCTTGGGTCAGGACAGTGGGTTGCGTAATGGAGAGAGAGAGCGATCTGTGGTCCACTGTGCATTTCAGGAGCATGACACCCACTTGGCAGTTTGATTTAAAATTCAAAGTGAGAGTTTTGGTTTTTAGAAATAAAAGCCTGCTACCAACAAAAGCCTGGTACCCACTGCAGATGAGGTAAATAAAAGCCCCAGTCAGTATTTAAGGAAATACGGGTACTGTCAATAAATAACCTTGTGTGACACACTGTTTGAGTTTGATTTCTTTATTTCCATCTTTGTGTAAAACAAAGCCAATGCCACCTCCTCTCGCTGTCATGTTCATGCTTCTTTGATCGCCGAGTTCTTATTGAGTTCTATAGTATTAGTATAGAGTATTCTGCTGACTGTGTTCTGGGATTTGTTTTCATGCGGTTATTATGTCTTTTGTTCTCACATCTTTTTATGTTTACCTCCTGCCTTAGCCTTCAAGATTCAAGATTCAAGATTCAAGAGGTTCATTTGTCACCTACATATACATACTTTCATACATATATGCAGTGAAAAGTCTTTGCAACGCACCTGGAGATTATTCACTAACCCAATTCATACCTAGCTAACTAACTGAAACTAACGGATTCCTAAAACGCGATACAGTTAGTGAATAGAATAATATAAATAAAATAAAATAAAAATACAATTTTAAATGAAATAAAAAGAAAGAATGTGGGGGTACAAAATAGAAGGGAATAGAGTTATGTATATGGGATAGGCTATTTGGAACTTCACTAGCCGGAGTTCTTTTTGCCATGCCAATTGCCTACAGTCTGCATTGCCACCCTCTTTTCTAAGCTATGTTCTCAGTTCCCTGTTCTGGGTCCTTATTTTATTTTCACAGAGTTAGGAACAAACAGACAGCCAGGGGACCAGTACTCGGGTCAGGTTGTGCCTGTTGAGCAAAGTCCACCTCTTCTCAATTCATCAGGTGACAGCTGCAACGACGCAGGAAGTCGGCAGGATGGTTTTAGAGCTGGAATTAGTCTCCTCCTTGCTGTGCAGGAAAACAGTGCATCACACCTTCTTTGCCACAAAGAATTATAAGGCTCCAAGAGGTGAGACTGAGGCACGGATGAGCCCTGCAGCCAGACAATATTTGATGTGTCTCTCAATCACCTCCCGCTCCGGCCTGGAGATGTTGTAGAGCCTGCCTAGTGCACCACTCGGCAGAGGTGCCCTGGGAAGGAGCTTGACGGTGCAGTTATACTATATGGCCTATTCACAGGCAGGGACAGCGCATACTGCTTACTGAAAACCTCCTGCAGGTCATGGTACTTCCACGGAAGCAAGACACTTCGGGGGCTTCAGGGCTGGGAACAGAGCTTGGAAAAGAGGGGGGCAAAGCAGACTGTAGGCAATTGGCATGGCAAAAATAACTCCAGCTAGTGATGTTCCTGTGGGCAATGTGTGGGTCGTGGGTCTCAAGCCATTCATGACAGAGAACAATAGGTATATGAGGTGACTTACGTACATGAAAACACATCTCCTTCTTGTGGTTGCCTTACAGGAGCAGGTGGACGGGCATGGTCCAGATGCTGTCACGTGCCAAGAGCTTACCGTCGAACGCGTTGGCTTCCAACAGCTTTTACAACTGAATGGTGCCCAGGCCCAGCGGCTCAACTAAAACAGTCCAAAAAACCTTTGAGGTCAAGTCAGGAGGCAGCTCCTGCAAAGCAAACTCATCCTTAATGGAGTCTGACAGCACATGGTGGAAGGCTTCAAAGAAGGGATCAGAGTTCCACACGCTCGCCGTGTCTTGATGCCGTAGACTGCCACACTCCGCTGACCCTGCCGGAGATGGAGGAGTTTCCCCGCAGCCTCTCTACTGGATAGCGGATGATAGAACACCCTCCTCATCTCGGTGGGGAATAGGGGGAGACTAGAATAGACCGGAAGCTGACTCTCCTACATGGCCTAGGCCTGTGCAAGTGCTCTCCCAGTCAGGAGTGTGAAGATGTAAGCGATGCAAGGACGAAGAGTAGGGAAAGAGGAAGGCTGCAACTCAAACACCAGGGAGCACTGGGAGGGGAATAAGCAACAGGTTTCTCGATCACCTGCATAACGCTCAGGTGGAGGATGGCGGGGCTCTCTGGCAATGGGTGGGCCTTGATCTTGATCCTAATCTCATGAAGTCATGGCTGGAGTACGAGTATGACAGATTTAGTAGCTGAAACCGAGATAGCTGGATGCCATCCAGGGTCAGCCAGGGTCCGACTCCATCAGATTACTGAAAACACAGTGGTGGTCTGGTGCCATCTCTTGGAGTCCATCGGGAATGATGGTCAGCTGTTGCTCATGCTATCCAATGGCGACTGCTTGAGCAGCAGGCGCACTGCTACGGTGGTCTGCGTCTGCTGGGCCCATTCTTGGTCAGATTGTTCTTTCAAGAGGTATATTAGCAACAGAACCCAAATGCAGACACGGGAGGCAAACAGAAGTCTTAAGAGTTTTTATTACAAACTGGGGAATAATACAAGTATAGCTGAATCCAAGAAGAACAGAGGCAGACAGGCTGGCGGAGGAAGCTGGTGGCTGATAAAGAGGAGCAGGATGGATTGGAAGAGCTGGGAGTGGTCACACGGGATCGGGAATCACAGGATCAGAAGAGGAAGGCTAGAAGCGTGGTCTGTAGTCAAAGACGATCTGGCACGAGAGGAAGGGAACAGCAGAGCTTTGATGCCGGGTCACTATTTGTTGGCAGCTGCCGTACTCAGAGTGGAGTGAGCCTGATCAGTGATCAGGCTGTGGAACCAGGACCTGAGCGGAGGATAGCGATGGAGAGAAAAGAGGGACAGACCAAAAACCACCAAACACTCACATTCACACCAAATTGAAAATAAAAGAAAACCACACTCACGCAGAGCACACGGGTCATAGCAGAGCAGGCTGGGCAGGTGTGACAGATGAGGCCAGAGGGGCGTGCTGCTGTGCGAGCTTCAATTATATATTGTTCCAGGAAGCCAAGGTGACCATGGAAACGGAAATAGGAACTATAAGAAACCCGAGTGCCGGCGAAGTCTCTACCCCTTATGATCGGACAGCTACGGCTCCCAGGTAAAGCCGCTCTCCGTGCAGCCGCGCTCCTCTCTGGCTCTGTCTCTGGCCATGAACCTGCCCTCTCTTTTGCCATGTATACTGCTGCAACTCCTTGCTGTCAGCTGTAAGTATACTTTACTATGATGTTTTGTTATTGTAGCCAAGTCTGCTAAAGATTCCAAAAGTTACTGTGGAAGTCAGGTCACTCCACTCTGTGGTCTCAACTTGTTTTTTGGTCAGAATATCCAAATACTAACATGTTACTTTTAATAACTAATTATAGTCTGGTACTCCCAAGAGATGAACAGTTAATAAAACCTTCGGAACTTTGTCCATTAAAACATTTTATGTAATGTCTATCAGAAGTGTACCATGTGAATCATCAACCTCCTGTATCAATCTTGGTCTCGCTCCTGAAGTTCCCCTGAGACATTACTCTCAAAAATAACATCTCTCTTGCTGACTCAAGGCTGTTTTCATAGGACACGAGTGGGTTTACTGGTAATATGAATCCTGAACTTGAAAGAAAGGCGATATACAAAATAAAATTAAATGAAAAGATTGATGTTCTCAGTGAATGATTTAATGGTGTGGTAATAGAGGATGAAGGTATTAGATTTAAAGCTTTTGACGGTAAGATGAAGTTACATTTGTTCCCGAAACTTTAAAAGGAACCCTCAGGAAGAACAAGTGCTCGTGTCGATATTGATTGAGTCATTGTGACAAACGCACTTGAAATGTTGAAAAGACATATGAGATCCTCATAACAAGCCTTGAACGTGTATATATTAAATAATTCTCTTTACTAAACATAATGGTGAGTGTAGCCGACACTGAAATGCTTATCTCATCTACCATGAACTAATTCAGTATTCAGTTTATGAAATTTTGAAATAACAAGTCGTGTTTATTTCTCACAGCCTCAGAAAAAAGTGTTATGCCATATCAAATGTGATATATATGATTTGGTTCCAATACAGTTTTTTTTGGCTTTGGAGAATTCCAGAAATACACAAAAAACTCAACTGCGCCTTCAATGCAGCATCTCATTAGGATAAATCATTAACACTTAGACATTTGGCAAATTTCTATTATAATTTGTTAGATATTATAGATTTACCCCCACCCTCTGAAAAACCACCTTAAAGCGACAAGTTTCACCTTGCAATTTTCAGTCCCCATGCAGTTATAGACTGTTGATGGTTGAATAGACTGTTGCATAATGCTTTTGAATGGACCTTTCCGTAATGCATGGCTATCAAACGCCCAAGTGATATGCTCCCATATTGTATACGGTTACATTTCCTTCTAGCCCTTCACGCAAACCACTGCTGCTAATTATGGTGTGAGATCCCTTTCTGAGGCGGTGAAGGGAATGTATCCCTCCTCCCCCGGGTACTGTAACGGACTGGACATCTGGAACGTTTCCGAGTCACTATTTCGGGTTTTGTACAGTGAGATTGTTGGTGATTTTATACAATCCAGACTAGAAGCTTTAAAATCCTGGAGAGTGGACGTAACAGAACTCCCATACAGGGGCGTCATGCAAGCCAAAATTATGAGGGGGTATAATTAGAGTGCTGGGGGGGAGGGGGTTATAGATCTCATATCTGGCACGTCACGGCAACATGGTGGCGCATACCGTTAATGGTGAACAACGTTGCCTTTGTTTTGATTATAATTTATATACATTAACATGTATTTAACATGTATTTTTAAAGCCCAAAGTTGTGTATTATAAGTGGACTTGGCAACTCTGGTGTGTACCTGCTGTTGATGGTGGTTTTGTACATTCTAGTCACCCATGAAACAAGGTGCATTCGTGCTATAAAGCCCCCCAGTGCTTTTTTTACGACCAGTCTTGGGGTCCATCCATCCCAGACGCTGCAGTCATAACATTTTCTGAGCCTCGTATGGCCTGTGGAAGGGCTAGAGGAGGGAGGTCTTTATGGCCTCCGCTTTGGGGGTTGGAGGATGAAAAGATCCAATCCCATTTTGATGTTTTCACCTTGTTTTTTCAGGGCAGGAGCCGATGAACGTCCGGATAGTGGGGGGATACGCACCGGTACCACATTCCATTAAGTACATGGTATCAATACAGACAACGACGGGTCAGCACTTTTGCGGCGGCTCTTTGGTCAACAAATACTGGGTGCTCACGGCTGCGCACTGCAATATCGGGTGAGTTGATGTTTGCTCTGGTGTCAGGTTTTTGTGTAGTGTCAAGGCGGAAAATTGTACTAAAATCTACACATGGTCACAATCTCAAACCTGATTGCTATTTCCCATGCAAACAATAGCACCTGTACCCAGAAATGGAGCGTTTTTTTTCTGTGGCTTCTATTTCTTCCTGAGAACGAGACAAAGTCTTGACGCGACAGACGTTGTGTGCAGCGATAAAAAGCCGGTTGACCAACTTGACATTTAGGGTTTCATTTACAGATTGGGAGGAGGGGGTTGTAAAGACTTATCAGAATGTCAATCCTGTTACCATATCATGGCTGAGAGAAAGTACAGTAGATGAAATGTGATACAGGCTTGGTGCTCACAATGAGACGCATTGTGTGCGAAACATTCTAGCCCTAGATTCTGAGGTCAAGCATCTTATGACCATCATGCGGATGTCAAAACACACATTGGCTGGGAGGAACGCAGTAACGGTGGTACTGGGCATTAACCAATACAATTATTGTAAACTAGTAACGAGTTACATCAAACATGGTAACAAGAATCAATGGCCTTTTGTTCATTTTAATTATTAACCATTAAGCGGCTCTGTGGAATATTCTATTGTGATTTGTCAATAGTAGCCATTAGTGGCCAGTTATTTCTGAATAATGACCGCTGCCGTTGTCACGGGCAACCACTTCTCTGCCTGGATTCACGGCTCCCACGTTATGCTGTCTACATGCTAATGTTAACACTAGATAGTGGCAACATCTAGTGTCCTCCCCCAAATGGACAGATTGCCCAGAGAAGCAAACGGCCTAAAACAGGAGCCGGGGGTCCGTGTACCTTTTCTTTATTTTTTTGTTGTGGACTACTTTCCTTCACAGGGTCCTGATCACCCTGTCGGGGTTCTCTTGCGATAGTTACCGTCTGGCTGCACATTTAATCTTACTGAGTCCCAAAATGGGTTCATTTGTAAGAGGGAAAACTGTGCATGGCACATACAATATAGGTGTTGAGATTGTAGCAGAAACCTTGGTGTGTCCCTGTATTTGATTTCCGCGACTCTCCCTTCCTCGATTGTGTCCTCAGCGCTGATAAGATGATAATCGTGGCCGGAGACTACTCCTTGAGCATGTACGAGGGCACAGAGCAATTCTTCATCCCTCACCTTTTAATCCCACATCCCGAGTACAACAGCGACACAAGCAACAACGACATCATGCTCATAAAGGTATCGATCTCAAAAAGCTGCACTGGTGCAATTTGTGCAATACGCACAGGAACACCTCAGTAGCATCTGTAACCCAAATACCCTTACCCTCCGTCCCTCCAGCTGAAAGCTCCGGTCTTCCTGAACAGCTACGTCGCCATCGCCCCGCTGCCCAGGCAGGGCGCCTCCGTGGTGGAGGGCAGGGTGTGCCGGGTGACCGGCTGGGGCCTCACCAGCTCCGGCGGAGGCCAAATCCCCTCCTCCCTCCGCACCGTCAAGCTGCCCATCGTCTCCACGGCGAGGTGCAACAGCAGCGACTCCTTCAACGGCAACATCACGGCCAACATGCTCTGCGCGGGATACAGCGCTGGTGGGAAGGACGCCTGTAAGGTGAGACCGCAGGGCTTTTTTGTCGAGCGGTGGGGGAAAAAAACAAAAAACAAAAATAAAACATGGTGGAGAGATGTGGCTGGCAAACTTGTCTCTGAACACCCACATCCGAACATGCCTGTGTGGGCAGCAGCCACTTTGTGAAAGGCTTGGAGGAAACTTTCTTTATTCTGATGGAGGTTTTTGCAGGTTTGTTTACCTGGATTCTGCAGGATGAGGGACTGAAGATGCCAGCGATGATCAGGGATGAATGGACGTGTTATTTCACGTTGTATTGCGAATGCTGGTAGTTGATGTGTTGCCATACGGATGTTGACATGTTTCTAAGAGAACCCCCATGGCCAAACACATTTCGTTATTCAGCCTTTCAAAAGATTTGTTTCTTTTTATATGATGTTGTACCTCCAAACAACATGTAAACAATGTCGGTTGTGTTATTTCATGCAACTCAACAGGAATTTTGTCCTCTTGAGAAAGAATCACCGAGTTTTAGAAGCTAGGTTCCTTATTTGTGAAGCCAGCTACACAAAAGAAAGCTATAGCTTTAACCGCTGACAGGCTGGAAAAACATTATCTACACTGTGAGAAATTATTTTCATTCGTGGCGCTATGAATCTCTTCCATCCCATATTTCTAACGCGATCTATCTCTAGATATTGTTCTTGAAAATTGTCTTTCGACAAACAGGCAGTTTTGCTTGTTGTTGCCTTCCATTTCTGTAGCCATGGCCTCCAAAACATTGCAATAGGTTGGAATGCATTTATTTCTTCCTTTTCACTGAAGAAATTAAATAGTTGGTTTGTAGTTGCATGTTAAAAAAAAAAAAATAATATAGCAATGAAGTCATGTTTTTAGGAATGACCTTTACCTACTTACTCTTATACAATTCATTGATGACTCTTAAGAGGTCCATCGAACAATGGACAAAGTTAGATGAAGTCACCTCAAGCCAATGAAGTTAAGTCAACTTTATTTATAAATCAGATTTTAAAACAACTAGTGTTGACCAAAGTGCTGTATGGCCTCAACGAATTCATTAAAGCAAACTCTATGACAATGAAGATTTAAAATAGCCAATGATGCTTCAGTGAGTCCATGAAGCTGATTCGTCTGCAACACCCCTTATCCGGTCTTTCCAGGGGGATTCGGGGGGCCCGCTGGTGTGCGAGGGGCGGGTCTACGGCCTGGTGTCATGGGGGAAAGGCTGTGCCGACGCCCAGTTTCCCGGCGTCTACACAGCCGTCTCCAAGTTCCGCAGGTGGATCGACCGCACCATCTTCAGCTACTACAGCAGATGCTCCAAGCCCTAGACACACAGCAGCGCTCCAGTCCCCAACCTGATGGATGGAAGTGTCCCAGCTTTTGTCGCCTTAATATGTTGTAACTTGTAAATTATAAATTACATTACAAATTAGCTTTATATATAACAATATATGATGTGTAGCAATACAATGGTTTTCTGAAACACTTTTTTTTTATCAGCACAGAAATGGTTTACTGTTTAATACTTAACATGTTCTCACTAAAGTGCCATATTGCTGCTACTTGCTGTATTTAAAAAAATAGGAAAACACTTTTGAGGAAGTTTTTCGACTATTCGTACAGCAACGTGCACAGATAGAATCCGTAAAGCAGCTCCAGGAACAATATTGACATTTAATATGCAATAGAAAGTTAATTCAAGATTATTACTTGCATTTCTACAAACGCACGTCCAGCCATTTTGAAAGAGTAATCACACCTATTTTAGTTTATTTATTTTTCTTTTAATTTCTTTTATTTTTTTCTAAGCATTTCAATAAGCATCCACAAACCCGACTCCATGAATTTATTATTTCCGGCAGCTGGTAGCCCCAGAATGTGTCATATTTAATATAATTTCTGCCAATATTGTAACAAAAACAATTACAGGGTTAGGGTTATGGTTATGGTTAGCCCTAACACTAACCCTGAAACCGGTTTATTTACTTTAGTCAGTTATTTCAATATAATTTGTGCTGTTATACTAATACAGTATGTCTTCCGAGTTTTTTAGTCTTTCATCGTCTTTCTCAGTCATTTTTTCAGTCATTCTTTTTTTAGTCCTTTATTTGGACCAGCCGATCACTCTGTGCATGATTCTTTGAAGGAGTTTTAGTGAGTGAAACAATCCCTGCCGATTCCAGGTGGTGTGTTTCAGTATGGATTAGTTTTATGGTATTAATACGCAGGCACTGTGCAGGAAGTACCTTTTTCGAGGTACGAGAGTTGAGCAAATGCAAAAAAAACATAAAATAAGAGATTTCAGTTGTAAGTCTGTTGTAAAACATTGACATAAACATAATGTGTTATTCTTGTTTTATATAGTAAATCACTACTCAATCACTTCCTGTGGCTGTTTCATCCATTTCTTCTCCGTTGCAGTTTTGATTTTGCTCTAAATTCCTCCGCCATCCCGCTCTCTGGCCTCTCCCCCTTTCCTCCCTTATTCAGACAGCTGATTAATTATCCCACCCCCAAGAAACGGAATGCCTTCATTGAACATGCATGGAGCCGGCGTCTTCTGCAGTGTCTGGCTCTCTCTGTAGCGCAGGGACAAGCCCTGATTGCTGAGCCCTGGTGAAATCTGAAATCACACCTGATAGGTCAGTGCTGAATAGCTGATGTCCTACTTTGGGATGAGGCTCGGGTTCCAACACTCGCTCGGCCCTCACACATACACACACACACACACACACACACACACACACACACACACGCGCGCGTGCACACACACACACACACATGTGCACATGACACACACACACACACACAGACACACACACACCGCGTCCTGGGTGTGCCCACTGTGATTGATGTGATTCCTTCGGCCTTTATTGTTCTGATTTGACAAGGAAGGCTTAGTCACACAAAGAGTGAATTCTGCCTTGTTGTTCGTGGGGTGACACCTGACAAGGCTGATCCATAAGCTCCGTCATTTCAAAGGAATATGAGGGATACAGGCTTTGTGGCTGGGAATACAAAAAGTGTTGTTCGATGGTTTACCCTGAAAACAAAAAAAGAAAAGAAGTTAGAGCACTGACATGAGTTAGTTTCCATATATGCTCTTTTACCAGAAGAAAATGTACATTAATGTAGGTTGAAAACATTTGGGCCATAATGACGCCGTTTATGGTCCGGATTTGTCAAAGTTACAGTCATGGCTGAAGCTATTTCCCATAGAACAGTATGGAGTGGAAGGGGCAGTGCTGATTATGTTGAACCTAATGTTTGGGCTCAATTCAACTCCATATATAACAAAATGTTGTTAGGATAAAGTCATAATAATAATAAATATAGCTGCAGGCAGCAATACACAGATCCAGGTTAGTCGTGTTAGTTATAAATTACAGTTTTCAGAGTTCCCATGAAACGCAGCATCACTTCCCACCGACACTAATTACAAATTTCCGGGTTCACATGGAATGCAGAGTGGACGTTCCGCCTACTGCTTCTTTATTGTCCTAGACTTTCGGGTTTTTATTGGCATCTGGAACGCAAAAACACGCAAACAATACAATTATTTCTAAACTCAACAAAAACATCTCTTGAAATAAACAAAATATCTGGTGGAAAAGCCCACAAATGACAGTTATCCGAGTTCCATCGAATGCAGCAATACTTCAAAGATTTCCGATTGCCTTGAACGAAAGACCCAGACCCACGCTTGAGCCGCGTCTGGGTCTAAACAGAGAACGCGTCCCCTGGTTAATTGCACCACGGGCATTCACACCTCCCCGGGTGCGAATGCCCACGCAGAGTCAAAACCTGAACATAAATGACATATTGGATGATGATGTCACAAAGCGCCCACTCCACAAACAAATCGTTGTAGGCCAACCTTCTGTAATTTCTGTTTAATTTTCATCGTTTTTTTCAGTAATTCCGGCTCTAAATGTAGATCGATAGGGATAAACCTTGAACCGAGAGCGTCTGAGACGTCCCGGTTCTAACGGGACCTCAACCGTATCCATGGGTTCGGCTGTTGTCGTGTTCCAGACACTTTCAGCCCGAAAAAATGCCAAGGAGAATAACAATAATTAAAATGCCAACAATTACAATAATAAATGTAGCTGCAGGCAGCATAACGCGGGGTTCATGGTCAACACCAATTTTCGAGTTGTGAAACACAGCGTCTGTTTGTGCTGTCGCTCGTCTTTATATCAGCATTACATCCAAAACGAGCTCCAATTTTCCTAGTTTCCAATGAACACAGTATCGGCCGACGTAATGATGCGGTGGCGCAAGTTTTTAAGAGTCCTGGTGACACGCCGAATTACCACCACAAGCCAATACACTTGTTACGTGTTGTGACTTCATCCTAAAAATGCGAAGGTTGGCTGCCTCCTAACTGTAGTCCACGGGGTCCAGCCTCACGGTGTGTCTGTGGAAGGAAATCACTCCGTGTGGAAGTTCCCGACAACACGGTTCCATTGAAACGGCCTCGAAAGCCACATAATAAGGCGGAACACGGCACCAGGTTAGATGCGAACCGAACGGAATCAGTCGAAAAGCCCTGCTGACGTCATGCAGATAAGACCACACACACACACACGCACACACACACACACACACACACACACACACATATACTGTACACTTACACGCACTGTTTGCAACTACTACAGCCCAATGGAGTCTACACCACGTAATTGTGCATTCGAAGCCACAACCTGCACATATATAACAAATTGGATGATGATGTCACAATGCGTCTTGTTCTCCAAACTCATCTCGCTCCGCTACCCGATCGGGAATTTTAGAACCTTGGCGTGTGGGCGGTGCATAAACCTTCGGCTACATACGGTAAAATGTCATTGTTTTTTTTCACTAATTCCGGCTCCGTATGTGGATCGATATGGATGACACTTTGAAGCCTGAGATGTCCGACACGTCCCGGCATAATTCCAGCGTTTTTTTTCTGTTCCACATACTTAAAGCACCAAAAAATGCCAAAGAGAGTAATAACAGTAAAAATCCGAACAACAACAACAGGGTTCCATCTCTGCGGAAACTCTTCGTAGTGCTGCGGGCATTTACACCTCATTCATACAAGGCGTCCAGTTCAGTCAGGTATGACAGGTTTTCGAGGTTCTGATAGTTCCTCCCACAGAGCTGCCGTTCTGCTGAGACGGATGAGGTCCCCCGCGCTCTGTGATCATATGCAGGGACGTTTGGAGCAGACGGAGGGACTGTCTCCGACCGTGTCAGACCAGACCTCACTGAAAATCCTGGATTCTGTCTTTAATCGCCCTCCTTTAGCAGGGATGGGGGCTGCGCCGGGCTTGGGTTTGGAGGAGGGCGAGTTCGAGTTCAAATTGGCGTTTGAGGAAGACCCGGGGCCTCATCCCCACTGCGCACTGCCGGGCAGGAGGGTGGCACGGCGGAAGGAGGAAGTAGCTCCCATGCTCCAAATGTAGATCGATATTGATCAAACTCGAACGACAAGACGCCTGAAACGACTCAGTTCTAATGAGACCTCAACCATGTCTGCGTACGGCCGTTGTCATGTTCCAGATACTTTTAGCCCAAATAACGCAGCAATAACTTTCACAATAGGGGGCTGCGGGCTGGACCCCTAAATATAGTTTCTATACTTTAATTAATATAGCCTAATAATGAAGTGTTTGAAAAGAAATGTACATTTATTAAAAAATATATTTTCCCTTTATTAGTGTCAATTACCCTTTATATTATCATCACATAACTAAATGCACAGGTAGAGGGCATTTCATAATCAAATTTAAATGTGAGATAGATATATAATAAAATGCCATTAGGTCAGGTATAACACAGAAAACACAACTATAGTCAGACAGACAAATTGTGTAGTTCAACTTTAGTTCTATACCTGCAAATAGACAGACAGACAGACAGACAGACAGACGGACATGATATAGATAGATAGATAGATAGATAGATAGATAGATAGATAGATAGATAGATAGATAGATAGATAGATAGATAGATAGATTTGAATATAATGTAATGTAATTAAATATAATGTAATTAAATGTAATGTAATTTAAGGTAATGTAATGTGTGATGTCTTCAATGGAAAGTTTTACTGTAAATGCAAATTCAAAGTACTGGAAAGTTATTGATCCAATCGATTCCTCAAATATTAAATTACTCAAGAGTGTTTATTACCTTTAAAACTCCTAATGTATGATCTTTGTATCCTCATGTAAAAAGTAGCATCCGGCACAACATTCAAAATCTCTGTATTAAAATAAAACAAAATTATATAAAAGAAGAGAATAATTACAATTTTTTTTATCATTATTTATTTTCAATTTTATTCATGAAATAATGTTGAAACGAAAAAAAACTTTTTATGAGTGTAGACTGTAGAATACTCGGGTAGAAAGGAGAAAGTAAGAGATTCCATAACAGTGAACATGATTTTAAACACAGCAACTTAAAAAAGTACAGTAATCCATTACTTTCACTCATCCTGTCACTTTCCATAACTGTAATCCGTTACTTTCCCAAATATTGTAACTTTCAATTGTAATCGTTGCTTTCCATAACTAGTAATCCCTTACTTTCACTAGTAATCCATTACTAATATACAGTACATATATAATAAATAAATTCAATAATAATTTGTATACTACTAATAATTTCATAATTTTATATTCAAGATTCAAGATTCAAGATTTTTTATTTGTCACATACATATACATACTTTCATACATATATGTAGTGAAATGTAATAAATATATATATATATATATATATATATATATATATATATATATAAACTTTTATATTTGAATAGTATTTATTAAAATAATATTATAAGGTTCTAACAATTATAAAATAATAATAACAATAATAATGGTAAAATACAATAATGGTGACAACAGATTTCCCCAGTCTGTTTCTCACTCCACTAGGGGGCGTTTGAGCATCAAGGGATAGGCTGACCTGCTGAATCTGTTTCTTTTTGTCATTCCTATCGTCATTCAGTGACTCATTCAGTACTTTATTTATTTATTTATTTATGTATTTATGTATTTATGTATTTATTTATTTATTTACTTTGATCTATTTTTAAAATCAACTAAAGGTAGAACAAGCAAGCACAAAGTGGTTCTCAAGTGGTGGGTCGCAGTCCAAAACTGGGTCCGGGGCCTTGCTGATAAATTATGAGGTTATCATTATCGTTATCATTATCATTATCATTTCATGCTGCCTAGATAAAACATGCCCAAATCCATTAACCAAGACATGGTGTGGTCCCACTGAGTTCTCATTTAATGCTTGGAACGGAATTCGGGGGTAAATCAATGTGATTGGGTGCACAAATTTGTTTAATTGGACTTCGTCTAAACAAACAAGTGAATGAGCATTAAATTTATAATAAATCGATCATTTTTAAAAGCATTGCGTCCTCAAAAGCCCCCGTGCCCTCCCTGGCATTTCAGCCAGCCGATCCGGCGTTCAGTTGCACGCTGGGGGCCACGAGGCACAACTCGGTGAGGACCGTGAGCGACCGTCCCGCTGTCTCCTCGGAACCAAAGAGCCATTCAGCTTCGCTAAAGTAGGCCTACTCTCTTTTTTTTTCAAGTCCCCCTGCGCTTCTTTTTCTCTTCCAACCCTGCGGAGACACATGCACTTTATTTTTTCGCAAATTTATCTCCTAATTCCTTGCCATGGAATTAGCCACGAGGCTCTTTTCATGCCGTGAATCTGGGACAGCTGGCATGTTTAAAATATGCACGGGGCCTGCTCAGCGTTTTTGGCGGAGATGGAACAACCGGGAGACAGAGGCCGTATTAAAATTGTTAAAAAGTTATAAAAGGAAAGAAATTATACAGAAAATGGTGTCGTATCATGTGACCCTAGCCTGCATCTCCATCAACCACCTCACTAGTGTGCCGTGAACAATGTTTCCAATTCCCCTTAAAATACACACGTAATGGAAAATAGCTCTTGTGTTGCGAGACAAAAATTGCAAGGCTGCACTAATTCATCCGTCTCAGCAGAACGGCAGCTCTGTGGGAGGAACTATCAGCAGGGATGAACGGTCGGACTCCTTTTTTTTTTTTGAGATTCACTCGGTAAAGAGCAAAGAGTCATGAAATGACCTGTCTATTAAAAGCCATTACCTGGGAAGTGGGACCTTTTCTGCTGCTCGCCGAGAGACGCTCGGAGATTGGCGCCCAATGGAGATAAATAAGCCCCAACTCTGTGTCCTGTCAGTTTTTGGCAGTTCGCTGCTCGGGATGTAGATTAAAAGCGTGACATTTATAGAGGCTGTAAAGTTCCGGATGACAGGCAGGAAATGATACGTCGTCTCCAGGAACAGGGGTGTACATACAGATGAAGTAATAAGTCCCCCTGACACATCTTGGTAGGTTTTTTATTTATTTATTTATTTATTTATTTATTTTTAACCACTACTGAATAACAAAACACAACGCAACGTTTAACGTGGTTGCTGCATCACAAAATGTCCATCATCCTAAAGCGCTGGGCAATTTGTGCACACTCGGGCAGGAATGCAGGGAGGATTAGATTGCGTAACCCCCTCAAAAAAAAACCCCGAGAACAAAACAGGCATCTGCTCCGGCGCCACGCAGGTAATTAGCGGTACGGGGGGGGGGGGGGGGGGGGGCGAGATAAAACAGATAAAAGATGTTTGACGGGAGGGGGTAAAATGTCAGACTCAAACGGCTCCCGTTGCCGTGGGGGAAGAGAGGGTCGGCTCGGAGAAGCGAGAGAGACGGAGACGATTATTCCAAATAACAAGGCTTCAGAGCTCAGGAAGGACACTCCAGTCTCCGAAAAGATGAGAGAGAGGAGGTGTGTTTGTGTGTGTGTGTGTGTGTGTGTGTTCATTTTCTACCCAATACGATCTCTCCGTCACATGGACGTCTGACCCGAAAAGGACTTGCGGTCAAACACTTTTCTCCCGTTTTCTTTTTCCATTTCCCCTCGTCCCCCCTCTCTTGTTCTTTTTTTTTTTGTTCTCCGCGCTCCCTCCAGATTCAATCAACTTTCCGGCGCTGCTCGGAGGATAAGCCGGAGAGTAGAGCGCTTTAATCGCCGTTTCCTAATTCAGGACTTGCCATCAAAGAGGTGGCGGAGCCGCTTTGTTCCGCGGGGAGGAGACATCGCTGCCAACTCGCCCTCTGGCTGCGAGATCAGAGGCCTCCGTGACACCGACCCGCTCCGGCCGCTCCGAACGCATAATAAACCGCGGCGTCCTCGCCCCCCCCCGGGGAGAGCACTCTAGCCCGGTCCTCGCGGTTCCGACGCCCGTCTCACCCGCGGCGAGGACGCTCGTGATGATGAACGGCTGAGATAATCAACGTCTCTGGAGATTTGCCACTTTACGAGTGACTCGGTAAAAAGGTCTGACCATTTCGAAAATGTTGGGATTTGCGTACATGCACTTTGTGGTTCAGTTCAAGAGGGTCGATGTTAATGTAATGTATTTATTTTTGTTTAAGACCCTTGGGACGGGGAGGGTGTTGGGAGCTGTTTGTCGTTCGTCTCTTTTGTTTCTTTGTATTTGTACATTGAAAAAAAAACATAGCGTTCCAAACGAATAAGATCCGTTCAATTTCCCGACTCTTCCTTTGTCTGATTCAGTCAGCGAAACAAGAGTCAGAAGAGTCCATTCCGCCTTCGATTCTGGGATGGAATTCTCAGAGGAATCATTTCATTTTGTCCATAGCATGTATTTTTGGTGGAACGCGAAGCGTGAACCGGGTCACCGTCAATGTGAAAGATTGTACTCTTTTCAGTTGTCGTCAAAGATTCACTCACTGCTCCAATCCAACATAAATCCCACCTCCGACATTGACTTAAAGTGGCGATCCGTCAGAAAGCCTGCGTCGGGATTTCGTCTCAAGTCCCAGAATTCCAGTGGAAGCTGTTCCGCTGCGTGTCGTTGTGGTCGTCTTGCAAGCCTTGCGTCGCCCAACCCCTGTGAGTTCTGAGCGACTGTCGGATTGGACGGCGAGACCTGGGAACGTCTGAGCGATGGAGAACACGGGTGGGGTCCGGCGGGGGTGGGAGCGCTGACGCCTGAGATCCCGGCAGAGCTGACGGCGCGAGGTCTACGTATCACTCTGCGCGGGCGGGCGCTTTGTTGTTTTGGCTGAAAGATGTGCTCCGGTTGAGATGGATACCGTGATAGACGTGGGGGAAAAGAAAGCTCACACCCACCGTGCACGATACCCATCTCCCTTTAAACACGCTCAGTGTGGGTTCTAAGACGGAAAAAAAAAAAAAAAAAAAAAAAGTCAGAAGACAAAGGCAAAGACGCCCAAACCAGCAACGGAGGAATGGCCGTCCTCCGCAAATCTAAAATGCCGTGCGACAAAAGTTAGCGAAAGTTAAAGACCAGTAAATTGATCTCCCTCTATTACGCCTTTTCACATTGAACCGAGGGGAGAAGGAAGGGGATTTCTGAAGCTGTCGGGGCAGAACAGCGACCGGGGGCGGCTTTGACGGTGACGGGTGGGTCGTACCGCCAGTTGCCCCCAAAATTCTCTCTGAAGTCGAGCAGCTCAGATGGAATTTTAAACGTATTTGGAAAACAGTTGGAATGCTCCCTGAGTCTCGCCTCACGGAAAGAGAGAAAACTTACTTCACCCAGGGGCTTCTCGCGCATATTGAATGAGTAAACCCAGGACAAAATAGGCCCCTCGTCGGGTCGGGGCCACGGCTCGACCCTCCCGTCTCGCCTACAGACGCGAAAAACAGTAGATCCATGAAGATTTAACGAAGTTCGGCCAAATGTGCTCAATCGCTCTCGATAAATAAATCCGCGATGCGAGGAGGGAAAGCTGCGGCTCCTTCTCATGTTCGTGTTCGGACTCCCAAAGCGTCGAACGACGTCGGCGACGTCGCCTCCACGGCGAACGGGCGGAGGCAGCGACCGGCGAGAACAGAGTTATTTCCCTTCCCCCTGCTCCTCGGCCGTCAGACGCCTTCCAGCCGGAGATGGAGGACGGATTGCCCCTCATCCGTATGCGGAGCCAGGACCCTGCTGTCATTCCGTCGCACAGCTCGCCTGTGATTACAAGGGTGTGGGCAGGGTGGGGTGGGGTGGGGGGGAATCTATATCGGAGATGGGATGTCGGAGTACGCCACTGGCCCGATCCACGTCACTCCCGAATACGCACCAACGTGATCTGATGGGGATGAGTTTGTTGAG
Source organism: Zeus faber (assembly GCF_960531495.2). NCBI lineage: Eukaryota > Metazoa > Chordata > Actinopteri > Zeiformes > Zeidae > Zeus > Zeus faber. The sequence goes on along the minus strand of NC_137194.1, from coordinate 16,102,072 downwards.
CCCTCACAACAACGAGGAAGAGAGCGATCTGAGTGCAGTCAAAAGCATCGGGATACTTTGCAAAGTGTCAGCTGTCAGATCGGGTTCCGTGGGAATAAGAATCCCCCTCCGCGACGGAAATACATCCACTATTATAGTCCGTCAGATGGTGTGTGTTGGGTGGATTACAACTCAAGTCCCAGAGTTCCATTTTGAAACGGCAACGTTTGGTGTGTTTTTTTTTCAACATCCAGACCTACCCTGGCTTTCGCTTTGTTCACCTGACTTAATCCGCTGTATTTTGTCGAAAAACTTTGCCCCCGTCTGATCTGATTGATTTTGTTTTTGTTTTCCTCCGTCGCTTGAGGGGGTCGGGATATTTTTCCATTCGAGGGCGCTGTTCGTTTTTGTGTACGTTCAACCACGTCGACAGTTTACTGACCACATGTAGCTACGCGGCTTTCTCAAATTCACCGGGGCTGCCTCTTACTTCATGGATGTGCCCGATATTTGCATTAATTCATGTCAAAATGCGGTGGACCCCGCCACTGACAATCTAAACGGCATGTAGGGAAGCCCATGCACAATGCGGCAAACACTGCATGGGCCGTTTCTCACAAAGTGCTAGCAAAATAAAGAGTAAAATATTGGGTTTGTTAACCAAACAATGTCACGGATTTACACTTGAATCGGAGACAGGATTAGCCATAGTAGTATTGGTATTAGACAGTATGAGCCATCTGCAAACACTTTACATGGCCTTGATTGGTTTGGAACGGCTTTTGTTATTTCCACGTCTTCCATTCCACATCTGACTTCATTGCACGGCAGCAGGTCCTGACGACGTGCAGCCACTCATTAAGTCCCATCTTCCTTGTTGCGCTCGGGATGTGACTCATTCGCGCAGTTGGTTCCCTCGTGGCTTTCGTGCTTGTACGCCACCAATGACTTGCTTTATTAAATCGAGACGCACAGATCTGCTGCCAAGCAACACATTTCCCCTTCTGTTCACTTGTGATTTGTGTCCATCATGGATTCATAGTTATTCACTCCACAAACCAGCTGTCACTCTTCTGCTCGTTTTACAAGCAAATTACCCCAGAAACCACAGCTCCACAAGCTCCCCCTGTCCCAGACAGACCACCTCCCGCACCCACCATCAATATGTGCTTCTCCGAAGTAACTTGATTACCAAGTCGGCTTTGACATCGCGGCCAGCAGCGAGGGAAAAACAATCAACAAAACTAATTTGCTGTATAATGAGGGTGTCTGATTCTGAGTCATTTTTTCCTTCATCTCCAAAACCCCATCCTGATAACGGTTGACGTCCACGCTCCATTAGCGCTGAGGCGTGTCCTCCGTTTGGTTCTCTTCCGACTTGATTGCCGTAATGTTCAGTTTTAAGAAAACGCTTTTTTAAATGAATGCCTTTCACCTTCTATCAAAAACCTTTAGCGTCTTGGAAAGGGGCCCGCGTCCACCCCGTGTTCCCTCGCTCCTATCTTCATCATAAAAATATGGACAATGTCCACTCCTCTGGTCTACTAATGTTGACTCTAACCCGAATGCATGTGTGCATGTACTTGAAAAAAAAAAACAGTGGTTCTCAAACTTTTTTTGGATCTTATTTCAGCCAAGTACCCACTTCACTGGCATTGGAGAGAAAAAAAGAAAATGAACTGTATGTTCTTTAAATGAGAGAGATGAGATAAGATTCAACTTATTCTCATTGCACAGAGTACAATTATGGTAAGTCATATTTTTAACATTATATATAACCAATATGTTTTACGCATTTTTATATTATTTTTTTAACCTGCGCTGTCAGCATGCTGGGCATACACCACAGAGTATTTGTATGTTATTGCATCTAGGACAGAGTTGGCCTGTAAGTGAAGTTCAACTTCTCAACCTGCAATGCAACTCTTTATTCGTTCTTTAATCGTCAAGAACTGCTGCAATAACTCTGTCCCGTGGACGACCTGTGGGAGGACAGTTTTTTTGTTACATAGAACCACCACCAATCCCGCTCTTTGGAGAGGTTCTAAACATAGAACCAAACAACAACATGTTCATGGGAAAAACATAAACATCGGATGACAACATGTATCGAAAAAACAGAGTTAATCAGGTCCAGGAAAACTGAAACAACCGCAATTTGGCACGTGGCCTCTTCCAGTCGTAGTTATGGCAGTAAATGAGGAGGAAAAGGAGAGGGATGCAACCAGGAGGGTGTTGGGGTCAAAGCAGGTGTTTGTGGTGTGTGTATGCGTGTGATGAGACCGCTTGTATGTGTTTGTGTGTGTGTGTGTGTGTGTGTGTGTGTGTGTGTGTGTGTGTGTGTGTGTGTGTGAAGTGTCCACCGGTGAGTGTACAGGACTTATCCCAATTGGTTCGGTCGGTATTATGTCGTGGCGTTCCGCAGCCGCATAGACACCCCATGGCTGCAGGAAAGGCCTATTGTGTGTATGAGTATGAGTTTTGGCACTGGGAGAGATAGGCAAAGCGCAACCAGATCAACGCAGGAGCGCGGCAGGCCGGGGAGTGGCTATGCGGAGCCCCCGGACCCGACCGCGGCATGGCACGCCCACCTCCTGCACCTGGAGCCACCCAACCCACAGCAACCAGCCACGACCACAGAATAGAGGGCGGCAGACGGTGCCCGCCACCCACAACTGGCCCCCCCAGCGACGAGCGCCCTGCGCACTGAGAGCGCCAGAGGACAAGGCACCCAGGCACCCCACCGAAGGAGGCCACATGGTAATTATTTTTTTATTTTTTTATTTTCGGAATACCCCCTGCAGTACAACTGCAGTACCCTCTGCAGTACCCTTGCAGCACCCCGAGTGCCCTCGTTTGAGCAACACTGGAATAGCGTATCTTTGGAGGCACCCTCTTCATAAAAAACATTTCAGATATTAATTACTGCACAAGACGGTGCATTTTTTCTAAAAGTATGGACATTATCCACCTTTGTATGTCGAGGTTACATGGGGCTGCAAATTAAACTATATTGAGGGGATATAGGGTTTGATGGGAACATACTGTATACACGCTCCAATGTGGAGAAACCAATGTGGCGCATGTTTCGTTCATTCTCACCCCTCTTTATGGAGTCTCCCAAATTCAAATCCCTCCCAAATCAACAGCCCCTCACCCTCTCTTTCTGCCAACATGAGGGAGGTAACTTCACAATGGACCTTTCCTCCGGCTGCCCCCGAGCCCTGTCTGTCTGTTGAGTCCCTCACTTTTCTCACCCCCTTCCTTCTGCGTGGCTTTCTGAACGACACACGCACATCTTCAGAATCCTCCGCTGGTGTCCATCTGCTAGTGTGCCGAAACGGAGACAGCCATCGTACATTTCCTCACATTTGACATATCGGATGCCAAGCGGGCCTCTGTCTCCTTCTCGAGGAGCCATCCATCTTTTTATAACACAGAAATAACATAGTAAGTAATAGTAGTTATAACATAGTTAAAAAATAGTAGTCATATCAGCATCATTGACGTATACAAATTTTGTGAATATACTCATTCATTATTATCCACACCCGTGTAATTGTATCCATATTTATTCATCCCGTTCAGTTGGAATAAAGAGTATAATATTAGAGTATAGAATGCCGTGGCCCAATTTGAAATCCCACCCGAACCTTTAATCACAACCAGTGCTCAATTTGTAAATCAGGAGGAGTGGGAGTTACGGGTGGGGGTTGCTGGTGTAAGGGAGTGACTGAGAAAGTCTCCCCGTTACACACGGAGCGTGTTTTGTTTCATTCAATTAGAAATATGAATACATCTACGATTAAAAAAAAAAAAGAAAAAACACGGGGAGCGCTCTGATGGCGCAGACGGGAGAATCCCGGGAAAAACGGAAGAGTTAACAAGTATGTGATTGACATCTCCGTAGAGGTGCCGTATCCAATAAATACGTGAAGATTTTTTGTTTTTTATTTTTATTTCATAAAGCTTTGTTTTATTGGTTCTGATTACTTTTTTTATTTTTATGCAATTGCATATTAAATTACAATGTTGAAAATTAAAAACGTTTTATTTTGTTATTGTAAATGACCTGCAGTACCGTCACTGCCCAACAGGGAGCGGCAGCAGACACTATGGGATATATACAGTATATATACAACTCTCTTTGTATATTTGGATATTTTCGTTTATTATATTTGTTCACAATTATATTTGTTTATTACATTTTTTTTTCAGAATGTCTTAGCAAGTTTTTGCTGGAGTTTACGGTCGATCTGCGTTTTCCCCTTCAGACTCAAGCCTGTGATTAACAGCGACGTCGATGTCGAATTGACCCACCGATGCTAATGGCGAAGATTGTATTGTTCCACACACTACAGACAGTGACACGTGTTCTCTTCCACTCATCGTAGACAACTGGGACAAGAAGACAACAGGTGCATTAAGTGCAGCTGCAGCGTTTTGACCAGAAGTGCCTTGAGCTACACAGCAGGGCTAATGGCTTCGTGGGACACCAATTGGGATTAATGAGGCCTCTCAGTGACAAGAAAAGTCCAGCAATTAGCTGTTTCCATCCGTCACTTGACTATTTTCAAAGTGGGATGTGTGACCCCCGAAGTGATCAGAATACATTCTATTGGATGAGAGAATATTCCCGCGTCGCAAAGGATTTGGAAATGTCATTTAGAGTGAGACTTTTCAGCATAGGGGAACTACGTCAAAGACTGTTGACGTCTGTTTTTGCATTTATTACATTACATTACATTACATTTTACACCTGTCGAGGACACTCCACATTTATACACCTTTTTAAGTTAAAGTTAGATTTTTTTTTTATACAGTATACCGGTTCTATCGATTCATTTCTTTCCATTCCAAAAATTGTGCCCACAGCTGATATCAATCCGCCCCAAAGCTCCCTTGTCCTTCATCGTGTGCATCATGCGACGACACGTCGCTCTGAGAGTACACAGCATAATGTAAGTTCTGCTCAAGTGTAATTTGTCCGTGACAGAGGCGGAAAAAGCAGCTGGCGCTCCAAGCGACCCCACCAGTGGTCAGCAAAGCCTCACACAGCACAGTCTCACACTTTTTAATAACTGGAGCTGTCTCACAGCTCAGTGCCGGCCTTAAAGCCACACAGCACGCTGAAATAAGAAGTTCAGCTCAGGCTCCCGCTCCCCAGACGATATTCTGGAAAAAGCATCTCACGGAGATAGGCCACCAATTGCGCCCCGATTGCTCCCTCTTTGGTGGTACCGACTGTGCCAACGGCGTGCCAGCGATAGGGTGCCACTGATCCCAGCGCCAATCAATGTGTTTTTATTTTAAATGTAGGTTATTTTATTTTACCTAGTTACCTTATGGAACAACACGAGCACCGTGCGTAATGGGGACACTTTCTCCATCACTCCCATCCCCATTACATAAATATATATATATATATATATATATATATATAGAGTATATATAGAGTATATATAGCGCTTCCTGCTAGGCCAGCTTTAATAATAATAACAATAAAAATAATAATAATAATAATAATAATAATAATAATAATAATAATAATGTATTAATTCATTTTCAAGTGGAATACTGTATATATATATATATTTATATATATTTATTTATACATTATACATTTATATATTATATACTTTTTTTTAAGTGCTTTTTCCCTGCTAGGCCGGCTTGATGTGAGCTTACAGTATTCTACACAGCGTTCTGTGTGCCTGTCATGCTAGGAAATTAATCCTGATTGTTATTCATGGCAAAAAAAAGCATGAGCTCGGGCCTCATTTCGCCGTGGAAACCTCAATCACTGTTTTAGATTTCATCAAGCGTGTGCGATCCCGGGTAAAGAGCGTCGCAGTTTTTCACCTGCAATTAGAAGGGTCTTTTCTTTCCACTCCGTTGTTGATTTATCGCTTGGAGGATTTATGTTATTGTCCAAAATACCCCTCCCACCTCCCTCTCTCACTCCATTCATTTTGTTCTTTCTTCTTTTTTTTTTTTTCTACGTGACCTTTCTTTCAGACGTTCTGACAAAAACCAACAAAATATTACCCCCAGAAAGATAAAGCCAGGGAGCTTCGTCTGGCGCACGTTCCCGTTCGCCATTGTAATTACCCTTCATCATTTGAAGGAGAGACCATACATCATCACAATAACCAAAAGTCCACCATCCAAAACTCTTTTCACTCAGCTTTTCTGTTTATATTTTACAAACTCGAGCTGTAGTGCCGCCGTACAACATGGCTTTCTGATGTTCTTCATGCTGGCGGGAGATTGAAATGGCTGCGGCGGTCCACAGACATTGTTCCAAGGTGTCATTTTAGGATTCAGAAGACGAGGGTATGAAGAAGCACTCAACTTGTTTCATCATGCACGCTTTCTACCATGACTGTATAACTGCAAAGCAGTTGTTCGCATCGAACAAATCTTTCAGTCGGGAGTCAGAGAAGTCAATTTTGTTTTGGGATTCACCCTCAACATTTATCCGCTAAAAATAAATATTTTTTGAACGAATCGGGCGAAAAGATTTTCGGGGATCCACAGTTTGCGGTCTTCCCGCCTTTCATAAATCATTTTGACAGAATTATATGATTCTTGCGAGGATGCCATTCATTCGTTCTCCAGAAGCCCCCCCTTGCTAAAAGTCGGAAAAAACTGTTTGCACTGTTTTGGCTTTGACTGAAGGACCGAATCTCAGAAGAGAGTCAAACCATCCATCACAAGCTCTGTTGTGCCCTGTACTATAGCGCTGTTCAAATGGGATGTAGGGGTTACTAGGAGCAACGGCGTGGACTACTTTCAAATAGTCATTTGTGTCGGGGCCAATAAAACAAAATGTCAGAAAAAGTCATTTTCTTTTTCCGCGGACGCGGCCGCCCCCTTTTATTACTTGTTGTCGTAGGCGTGTTTATCCTGAGTCTCTCGAGTCACTTAAAATGAGCCGCGGGTTTTGGGCTTTTAGCGAGGCAGAGTAAACGCGTGGGTCTGTAGAGCGAGTTCATATGAGTGTGAGTATGTGTCTGTGTCTGTGTGTGCGTGCGTGTGTGTGTGTGCGTGTGTGTGTGTGTGTGTGTGTGTGTGTAGGCGAGCGTACGTGCAGTGAGCAGAGAAAATTGCAAACCATTCCTCTTTCCCTACGCTCAACATTAATGTCTCACTTGGGATCTCCGCGGTCAGATCGCTCTTTGTCCAGCGTATGCTCTTTTAATGGGATGTCTATCCTCCCAAGATTGGACAATCGGGGGGAAAATCCAACCGTGCGGCATTTAATGAGTTCGGGGCCTTATTGCGGCGTGCACGTTACATCACAAAAGCCGTACACTACGGCAGGTATCTCTTAGATGAGCTGGGCGGCTGGTTTGCAGACTGTTTGCAGCAGAGACTCACCCCTGTACAAACAATGCACAGTGAAGCAGATAAAAAAAAAAACCATGATCCCTAAACATGAAAAAAAAGCGAATTGTTTGTCGCATTGTTCTGGTTAAACAAAAGCATCAGGATCAGAATGAGCTTACTCCGCCAGGTACATTCATTTACGTTTGCCATGGCGAGGATTGGTGCGTTGCTACGGACGATTAGCATTTAAAAAAAAAAATGGATTTAATACCGCTCACCAGCCTGAATACATAACTAAAAATAAAAGTGAATAAAAGGTTTAAAAAAACAAAAAGCCAAAAAATACAAAACAGAAATGAACTTGAACTATACAGTATACAATCTACAAATACTCAAATGCAATACTATGCACAGGATCATTGAGTTATGGGTGTATAGGGTAAACATTATTGCTATGTAATCTGTGATTTATTATTCATACATTTACTGCTCGCAATCAAATTAGGGAGATAGGGAAGAACACAAGGATTTTTATTTGCAATCGTAAACCTACTGTGCTATTTAATGATACCCAAAACCTTTAGGAATCTGTCGCGAAAAATGTTTTGACATGTCTATGTATAAGTCATGTTGACAGGGGTTTCGTGAGGGGGAAAAATCTGTTCTTTTTTCGGTGCGTATGAGGAATTCAAAAAATGGAAGTGTTTTCCCAGGTAGTGAGGGAGGTTCTATTTCGAATCCACAATTAACCTGACTTGATACCGGGCCGACCAAGCAGCGCCGTGTCGCTTAATTACCGGCTTCTAAATAGAAAAGCTCATTCCTTCCTCCCTTCTTCTCCCACTGAGAACCCGCCACCCGCCTCCACGCCCCAACAGTCTGCCGAGCGGGCGGAAGGCGAGGACAAAGGAGAGGAACAACGGTGCTTTTAAGACCGACTTCAAGGGTGAGGCGTCTCACTTCCCCAACACGTCCGCCGCGTCCAGGTGCCGATAGCCAAGAGCAAAGGAGTCTTTGAGGGACGGGGGAAGCTCGCGTTCGAAGCCCAATCTGGCGCCTCTGAACGTCGACGTCTCTTTTGAAAAAAAATAACCAAAACAAAACAAAAAAAAAACAAACCCCGAGAGAGGAAGTATTATTTGCGTGAGGCGGATGAAACGACGTTTACACCATTTAAATGTACAATTCAATTAAAGCCCCCCCCCCCCCCCCCCCGCACCGTGCATCCAGCTGCGCTCTCATTTTTACGCTCTGAGTTATTGGAGATGGAAATCACATCGGTTTTGCTGCAGATCGCTGGAGTCGGTCGGGCGGCCGGGGCGGGGCCGGCGGGCCGGCAGACGCTATCCTGTTTATCCCGCTCTGTCAAAACAGAGATGGAATTCATACATTCATAATTCCGACTTGGAAGCCTTCTGTTAAATATTCCTTGGCCCGGGCACCAGGGAGGGGATTTGCATTGATTTTCACAATTTTGTTTTTCATGCTGCGTTGAAGCGACCGCCCTCTTTTCTTTCTGTACGAGATACTTGATACTTGTCTCTCTGTCAAACATTTCGACCCATTCGATGTTGTTTTTACTGGTTCATCCCTTTTTATTTACTAATTTGTCATTCATAAATTCAAAGGGCATTAGGCCTCGCCGTTAATTTAGTCAAAGCGGAGGACAGGTAGGAATGCGATTATCCTGTTTGGACACAGGTTTAATCCCATGCAGCACACACTCGAGAGCAAGGGAGCCCGAGTTTGCAATTCAATAGCGCTGTTGGTTTAGCACCATTTGGGGGCTGAAATTTTAATTACAAAGTAACCCCTCAAGTCAGCCGCGTTCTCTGGGAAGTCAGCAACTCATATTTTCATTTCAAATATTTTCATTTCTTCTTTTTGCAGACGGGTTTCATCATCAGTGAGCCAGTGTGGCTGCGATAGTACGGCAGTGATGAAAAAGTCTTTCTCAAGATTAAGGGATTACGAATGGATTCCATCTGTTTCGACAAACACCAACGGGAACCGTAGCAATACAAACAACCTGCATAATGAATGGCAATCAGACAAAGTGAAATTCAGACATAGTAAGAATATCATAATGCTGTGTGAGCCATGTGTCTTTCATCTTAGAAACTCTATACAGTACTGTATACACAGAAGATAGTGATAATCCTAAATTTCATAATTCACTAAACACGGTGAGTACTTGGGAAATAGGAAATAGTTTGGGTGCTGTCCCTAAAGGAAGTCATTGCTGTACAACCTCAGCACCATGATCCCTCAATGAATCTTTCTCCAGTTATTTCCTTATTCTCCATCCACCAATTGCTCCAAGCTGAGTCCGATGACTCCCCACAAGGCCCCCTTTGGAGGCATCCCAAAAATGGAAGTGGGCGTGGCCCGGGAACGTCAAACCACAGTTGTTCCTCGGCCTGCGAAAAAAAAGTTTGACCACATTTCTGTTCAGAATCGGTACATTTCAACCATGGATAGTCACTCACTCAGCCAGTCATTGGGGGAGGTGGGTGAGGTTGAGGGAATATGGGACCTAAATTTGTGTTGAGGCAACATAGGGCTGAGGGAATACAGAGATGAGGGAACATGGAGACGATCCCCGCTATCTGTAGTAGGAGCTTTCTGCTGACTGCCTGGACCGAAACCTCCAGAGAGAAGTACGAGATGCATCCTGAAGAGGCCGTCTGTAACGAGCAGCGCTGGCTGTTGAGGCCTTCATGGTCCCCGGCTGAGCAGTCTGGTGTGTCAAATAAGGAGAGTTGTGCTTACTTGTGCATTTTCTGTGGAGACATGCCCACGTAGGCAGTCCCTGCCCCCCCCCACCGCGACAGACAATATTAAACCGGATTTCGAAACAGCCATGCTCTCGTTTGATTCCCGATAGCCTCAACCTTAGCTCTGAGAGGGGATTCTCTTCAACAGATGTCAATGTACAGCAGGAACCAACCTTCTGTGATAACAGATCATGAGGGATCATGAGGGATCATGAGGCAACATATATCTTTGTAGGGGTTCACAATCTTATAAACCACGAAAAGTGCAGAAAAGTTTCTTTTTGAGAGAACTGTGTCCTCTGAGACAAATGTCCGCCCCGTCCATACGACCCTCTATGATGACGCCGGTGTGTACGTACGTACAGTATGTCCTCGTTTCCGACACAACTGTGACTCACCCATCATGTCACTTCGGCAAGTCTCATCTCATGAATAACGACGTGGGCAGGCAAATGTTGGACTATTTATGGACAGCTATCAATGAGAGAGTCATGATGAACTCTATCAAGCGTGGGCGGACATGCTTTGGCACATGACAGCATTCGGGCTGTGCTCTTGGCCTCATCTGATATTGCCCATGCAACAAGGCCACATGTGACTCATTTGACGGTCTTGAAATTTGACGATAAACAATATTATCGTATTATCCTATAAATGTATCGCTAGGCACACTGATAATTCCGTATTGGCTCACCACAGGCCCGGCGCCAGGATGAAGTGACTGAGGGGGCAGTTAAAAACAGACAGGGGGCAAATCATTTTACATGGTAAAACGGTTGGTTATCATCCTGCTATGCCTCTTTCTGCAAATTCTCAACATCGAGATTTCGTTGGATACAGCTGTATCATACTGTACATGGACCAAAAGAGGGCTCCCCAACCCGACAGAGCCCTGTTTTAGTCAGACGGTTGGTGGGTGGGGGTTTGGGGGGTGGGTGAGATTAGACGCACAAAGACAGTGCAGAAAGTTTTCATTGTGTGTATTGTATGGCGTTTTTTTTTTTTTTCTTATGTTATATCAATTGTCAACTTTTGATCAAATAGAATAAAATAAGCCCAAACAACAAGACACTGCGTGGCTTTAGTGGGGAAAAGAAGACAATAACTCCTATCGCGACATTGTTTTTTATAATCACGGCAGGAGACTAACGGAGCAACTAAGCAACTATAGTGTTTTAATGAGTTGAATATTCCAGAATAAATGACTTCATTTAAACAGGAAGAGAAGAGAAGAGAAGGTGCAGACGACCAGCGGATTTATTTCCTTGGCAAGATATAAATATTCATGATGGACGCCTTCCGAACCCGTCCTCAATGGTTGAGTCCAAAATAGTCTTTATTGGTGGAATTGGCGTCGCTGAATGCCGCTAGAGCAGTGGGAAAGGAGACTTGAGCGTAGAACAAGCTTCAAATAAGATGTTTCATTACTGTCGTCGCCACGACACTTGTATCTCCGCCAATATTTTTGTTGTTTTAGCTATTTTTCCTATAGGGTACATCGAACTAAAACCAGTTCCAAACCAGTTTCAAACCAGTTTCTCAATAGAAAAGCATACAGTGAATTTATTTTATGAACAGTTATTTAACAGTTTAACAGTACAAGCTATCCTTCAAAATAAAGGACTTCAGCACTTTAGTCATTCATATGACATTTTTTATATATTTTAGACAGATATGTATGTACAAGTCTATCCCAGTTCCAAATTGATTTTGAAATCAGATATTTCTTTATGTGTGCTGTTGTGATGATTTTGTTATCATAAACCATTTGCCCTCTGGGACTTTAATAAAGCTTAAAACCGGAGCCGGAATGAAGGTCCCAGAAAAAAAAAAAAAAGAAAGGTTCAAACTAAAGCCCTTTTATTCCAACCTGCACCGGGTCAGACATTTCAATTGGACAGATGCATTTCACCGCGTGCGCTCACCGCACTCGAACGTGTACTGCGTCAAAAAAATCTGTCTGGGAAAAGTGCCTGGGCAGGGGATGTTTTGTTGTTCGCAGAGTGGGCTTAGCGCTCGGCAGCTTGGCAGCCCCCCGGCTTCTGACAACCACATTGTTTAAAGCTTCGGGAGATTAGCTCAGCGGCAAACTGCTGTCGGGTCCTGATACGCCACCGCTGACGAATTTACAGCGGACCGGCTGAATTGAAGTGGGGGCTCCGGGGTCGTACTCTCTCACTCTCGCTCTCGTTCTCACTCTCACTCTCTCTCTCTCTCTCCCCCTCCCTCTCTCGCTCTCCCTTGTTTGGGGGGGGGGGGCGGCCTCTGCACTTATTCCAACTCACCGCTACGAACCGGGAGTGCAGCTGTTGACGCCCCCCTCGAAAAACTCTCCGCGACGCTATTAGAGCTGCGTGGGATGGAAGCCAAAGGTCAGACCCCTCCGGCAATGCCCTCCGCCCCCCCCGCCCCCCGCCCCCGGGCTACCTGACAATCTCCTTCTAAACGGCTCAGGTTAACCGCCCCCCAGCCACCCCGATCAGGGATGCCAAAATACCCCAAAAAAAAAAAGATATATCGAATTGTCGTTGATCATTGGAAAGCCACATACGCGTTCTCATTCGGGCTGTGTTGCAGTGTCTGTGTTTTCTTCCTTCCAGTCGATGATCGCGGCTGACGGAGGAGAGATGTGCTGCTGTGGTCACTGGCTTTTCTGTGGATCCTGCTGTATAATTAACTTCCTTTTTACTGGGTGGGAGGGGGGGGGGGCAAACGGGTAATGAAGTCTTTTGGGTGGGCTGCGGTGTGCAGCAGTTGGGGTTTTATTGTTCCCCGTTAAATGCCTTGTTAGCGGCACATCCCGCCTCCCCAGCATGATTTGGGGTAATTGTTTTCGGTATGCATCAGTGCAATGCTCCCGGGAAACAAATACAGTGCCAGGGAAACAGCACGCCCACAAGGAGAGGATCGAGTGTCTCCCCCCACACTCCATATCTCTCCCTCTCTCTCCCTCTCTCTCCCTCTCTCTTTCTCTCTCTCTCTCCCTCTCTCTCTCTATCTTTCTCTCTTTCTCTCTTTCTCTCCCTCCCTCCCTCTCTCTTTCTCTCTTTCTCTCTTTCTCTCTCTCCCTCTCTCCCTCTCTCTCTCTCTATCTCTCTCTCCCTATATCTCTCTCCCTCTCGCTCTCTCCCTCGATGTCTACTCCTGCTGCCTATTTACCAGGTGACTGATTTGTCTCTGGTTTTTGGTGGTTTTTTTTTGGTTCCTTCGTGATCAAGTTGCTGCTGCTGTGCCGTGACTTACTGCAACTAAAGGAACCTTAAAAGTCAAGTCAAGTCTCAGTCTTTCTCTCTCTCACTCTCTCTCTCTCTCTCTGTATGTGTTTGTTTGTTTTTCTGTCATTGTTGTGTTCTATTTATTTTATTTTTTTTAATTCTTGTTCATTCATTTATTTATTTATTTGTTTGTTTGTTGATTTGTTTGTGTATTTATTTATTTATCTACTCTTTGACTATTTCCAACTCACTTTTTTGCTTCTTTGGTTGCGCTGGATGTTTAATTTGTCTCTCATGAATGCTTATTGTTGGAGATATCCTTTGAAAATATGCAAATAAATGTTTTTTAAAAATAAAAATAAAAAATCTCTCTCTCTCCCTCTCTCTCTCTCGTTGTGTGCGTTTTTTTAATAGTTGTGGGTGTTTGTGTTGTGTGTGGGGAATTTGACCGTACTCAGCAAGAGCATATTTAGTATTATATTATATTTCAACAAATAACGAAGAAGAAGCCAGTTGCCACATTATGGGGATGGTTTAGGGTTTAGAGCTGTTGCAATTATTACGTAATCGGCCGATCGCAGTGATTTCAGATGAATTATGTGCGATTCCATCTGTTTGGCTTGGGGAAATTGACCGTCAACCTAAATGTTTACGTTACAATATTCAGTACGGATAAATGGCTGCTCTTCATGACCTATGTGTTTTATCACGGCCATTACAGCAGGGGTCCAAAACTACTGGCCCGGGGGCCATATGCGGTCCACGAGACAATTAAACGCGACCCACTACATGTTTATAATATATTGTTAAATCTAGCCCACAAATTATTTTAGCACAATGCAAATCCAAGCATTCTTACAGTACTTAATGAATATAAAAAATGTTTTTATTATGGTTGTCCATTTTTAACAGATGTATTATTACCAGTTTTATTAAGCACATTTTTTTCTAAATTAAAAAAACACAAGACCCCTGCATTAGTGGCTTAAACTATATAAACTAGACACTCAACCACACTGCCACTTAGCCACTGCCATAGCTTTAATTTATCCTGTGCAAAACATTCAAGATTCAAGATTCAAGATTTTTATTTGTCACATACATATACATACTTCCATACATATATGCAGTGAAATGTAATATTTCTTTATATGTTTATATGTAATAAACATTTTCTATATTCTGTATATTTCTGTATATGTTGTTTATTAGGGACTGTCCCAGTTTCGAGTTGTGTGTCACGAGTCCCATATAGTGCTTTCAGGGGTGTGTGCGTGCGCGCGCGTGTGTGTGTGAGTGTGTGTATGTGTGCGTGTGTGTGTGTGTGTGTGTGGGTGTCGGGCCAGCGCTCCCTATAGGCAACTCCGCTGCACACCCTGTGCCTCTACATTAACTTATTGAACGAAGAAAAAAAAAAGCGCCGTGCATAAAGGGGGGACGCTCATCTGTGGTCCCAACAACAGTGCCGAATGTGCGGTACACTTAAGGTTCCCAGTCTGGGGGTTTCAAAATGTGGTCACCCTACCGTACAACAATGCACCTACCCTCACCAAGACAAATTCCTTGTATATGCATTTGAACTTGGACGAATACTAAACAGATTCGGAGATTTACCACTTCCCGCTCCGCTGCTGCTGTGTAATGAGGTTATGTGGAGCTGGTTGTGAGCCGCTGAGCGGTGTGTCCGTGACGCCGGCGGTCGCTAAGCGTGGCATGGCAGCTGCTGCTTATCTGCAGGCTTTTCCAAGGGGCTGGAAGGGCCCTGCAGAGCTACTGTAAGGCTCGGCTCGTGGCTAAACGCAGCCGTGCCATTCGTGCCATGATAGCGCAAGACCGCCGTAGGAAGCAAGGCCAAGTGCTCACACGTGATATTTAAACCACGTCACAAAAAGGGACGAGAGGAACCACAGTACGAGCAAAGGTCAAGATGGGAATTGAACAATGGTGGAAGAAGCACTCTCGAATACCCTGACATGATTTTACTGTAGTACAAGTCGAAGTACCACATTGACATTTCCACTTGGGTATATAATTACTTGATCTTAAATGTACTTAAAGTATCAACAGATAAAGTACTTGTCATATCCAGTACCATGATATAATAGAGTCTAGAATATTGCACATAGTGCTTATGGAACATATTTTCTGATCCTGATTACAATTTACAGTAAATTTGTATATATACGATGTATTTTTGCGACTATCCTATTGGAAATATATTTCATGACAGGATTTTTCATGTTAGAAATGTAAGCGGAGTAAAAATCAAACGTCTCCAAAATGGAATATACTTAGGTAAGTGCAGATACGTGAAAAATTAAGTACTGTAAAAAAAAAGTACTGGTGTAAAATGTTTTTTTATGACCATAATAGGCCTAGTCAGGTGTTTCTCCTGTTCAGCTTCATGCAACAAAACACTGGTACATTATACATCACAGACAGTCCTCGCTGCCGGAACACAAAACAACTAGTGTACACCCTCAGCGGCAGTGAGGGTGTGTGTTGCCTGTTATGTAAGCCACCCAGCATTTGCGGTGTTTTTTTGTTTCTTGTTTTTTTTCTTTTGATTTGATTAGCCATGGTAAATCACTCTGAAATCCCCCCCCGGGCCGAGCTGTTTGGTGCACGGTTTGGAGCTGATACAGCAGAGCTGCACGGAGCTCGCTGATCAAAGGCCAGAGCTCCACTGTCAGACAGCCACGCCTCAGAGACTGGCGACTCAACCTGAGCCCCAGGAGGGGGAGAAGTGAGTGGGATTCCCATTTCAAACGGCAGAAAATAGGAAAGAAAAAACAAAATGCCGTCTTATGCGTCATCGTTTTCTTTTCCTTTTCTTCTACGTATCGATCTTTTTGCGCTGTAGAATACTCGATTCTGATTGGCCAACGGTGGCGATCGGCAGTTATTTCTGAATAATGACCACTGTATGTTAATAATCACCCTTGTCAGGCTGGGCAACCACTTCTTCCTGCGTGTATTCACGTTCCTCACATCGTCTACATCCCAAGGCTATCACTAGCTCGTGGTGACATCTTGTGACATTACATTGAAAACACAATGGAAGACTTGAAGTATTACATAGTACGTAGCATATATTATTTTATTTAGTGCATACCTGTCAACATTGGGATTTGGATGAGAAAGTCTTCCCGTTAAGCACAGGGGTCTTTTTTTGGTTTTGTTTAATTACGAAAAGGAGGAAAAGGAGGAGCCATGTGATAACCGGGATAATGTGAATGTGAACATTCGGAATCCTGATGACCTTGTTGGGGGTTATTTTGCAACGTTTCGCCCTTACTTATTTTATTACTGTGCATTTTCTTCCTTGGCGCACATCACTGTTCATTGTCGGCTCTTGAAAAAGTAAAATAATCACCTCTTTTAGCAGCCGCTGGCTATGTTCCCAACTTACACACCTCAGATCCAGCACATTGGTCTTCTGCGTCTGGGGCTGACAGATCTGACGCACCAGTAGGTAAAACCAGGCTGGATTTTCGTTTTACGAGTGTCTGTTTTATATAAAAACAACACTACGTTGACAATGACACTCTCTAATCCTAGAACTCGCTCATCTGACAACCCAGTCCTTTTATGAATATATTTTTTCAGGCAAAATAACAACATAACATAGAAGCTTAAAAACACACATGTATTGATTTACTATTGTTTATTGTTCAAGTTTGAGGTTCTTAAGGCTGCTGCATGGAGGCTTTGAGTCTTGGCTTCGGCAGCTGATTTACACGTCTCAATAGCAGCAACGCCGCTGGGGACGAGGCTGTTTGCCAGAGTGAAGAAAGCCTTTCAGTGTCCACAGTGATGCTGTGCAATATTAATGTTTGTGCAGATTTGCAGAGAGAAGAGGATTCACAAAGCAGGGTTATTTAATCAGGCCGTCCATTTTTGTTGTCCGCGTCGCATTACACGGTAACATCAGAGCGTCTTCATGCAGCGAGAGCACTGCATGAAGAGCTGCTGAACTGGTGATAAGCATCAAATGTGAGCTGGGCAAAAGAAGAGTGATGCCCGATCTCTTTTGAGGTTCCAGTTTTAATCTGCTTTCTGCCATGTCTCTCTGCATTACCACCGCCAAGGAGACGACAAGTTTCATAGTTCATTAGCTTCACAGTGTGTGTCTGAGAGAGAGAGAGAGGGAGAGAGAGAGAGAGAGAGAGAGAGAGAGGGCTGCATTTGGAGCCCGCATCAGTATTCCCCTCCAGCTCCTATCAAACTCCTCAGATTGGGCTTGTCATGTGGTGCGTGAGACAGTTGGTAAAATGGATCCTCACAGCTCCAGAGGAACTCACTCACTCACGAGGGCATCCACCCCAAATGCGAGCTAATGAAAAGTCACAGTGATGTGGGACGCTGAACTTTTACCGCCGCGGCGTTTGCTCGGCAGCTGAAAGGGGAAATTATTTGAGCATGGTCGTGGATTCATAAGCGCACGCACAATTAAAGACATGTTTTAAAAATGAGTTATTTCCGGAGCCCCGTCCTGTCGGACAACTCGACGGCGCCACATGCTACCGGGCCCTTAATTGGCCAGGCTTTTTAAGCAGCCAGTCATTCTTGCTCTACCTGCATTGCCACGGAGTGATGAGCAGCAGAGCTTAGATCTAACAGTCATCTGTCAGAAATTAATTTAAATCCACATCAATACGTATCCAAAGGCATTTTGATGCTTGAGAATTTTTAAAGCGATGATTACATTTTTTGCCGGGTCTGAAAACAATTGCTCTTGGCCTTACTGATCCCGACTCAGACCCTGAGAGGACGTGTGTAACACGAGCTTTGATTCTTTTAGATCTCAGACAACTCGGCCAAATGAATACAGATTTATCATTTAAAGTGCACCCAAGATCATTGGGTGGATAAAATAGAACTTTGGTTTCCCTTACCCACTTTTCTCAAGACAGATATTGAAAAAGTATCCAAGAATATCGCATGAAGCCCATTGTTTGAAATCATTTAAGAAACAATGCTACCGAAACAAAATATGAAAATTGTTTCTGTATTTTGATTTGAAAGGACTGAGAATGGGGATCATTTGAACCTTAATGGGACATACCAAAAGCAACTCTAAAAATAAAGTCTGAAACACATCCTATATGTAGCCTTGGTTATTGGTTATTTGATCATTAATCAATATTCACTTTAATTTATAACGTCAACTACAACCGATACAAAACAGTGAAAAACTTAAACGGCAACTTCACTAAAGTTTAGCTGACAAGTCATGGAACATTAGGTAATGTTAATATTATTACAGTTTTCTTTCAGTCATGATATTTTCAATACAATTGCCTTTCTTCGACGTTTTAAACTAATTCCCATTTACAGAAATGCAATTACAATTTCTTTGAAAGCAATTTTAAGGAAAACATTGAAAAATGTTTTAACCTTTTAACCTTTTGCCTTCGACCCTCAACCTTCGATCGCTGGGAGACAATTGGCATTGGAGTCTTTTAAATTGATTGATTTTGAATTGAGAGAGTCAGTGATAGAAAAAATAGATGTTTGTACAGATAATCTATAGATTGATGAAATACATATAGAGGGACCCATGCTGCCCCAAGGTGCATTTTGGTCGCAGTCAAACCCCCTCTAACCCGATGTTGTGGTGCGGTGCATCTTTAATCGACCTGATCCTTTATTGAAGCGCGACTCGTGATGAGGCCTTACTTAACAGCGTCTCCTGGGCTGCACCCTGTGGAGATTGACAGGTTTTCTAATGGCTTCTCAGTTCTACCATTGCCCAAAATGAACGCATGCAGACACCGGCTTGGGGGGGTCGTTGTGCATGCGAATCGCCGATGAGCCGGTCTACCCGAGTGGAACGCAGTACCCACCAACCCAGGAGCGTCATTAGACCCACATAACGGCATAGGAAGGATGGAGAGCCCCGTGTCCCCCTATACACTGCAACAAATATGTTTTATTTAAACGTGGATGTTGTATTAAATCAGCCAAATTCCCTTCAGCTCATCGTTGTTTTTGTTTGTGTGTGTGTTAGTGTGTGTGTATGCTAGCCCCTAGTGAGTGTGTGTGTGTGTGTGTGTGCGTGTGTGTGCGTGTGTGTGTGTGTGTGTGTACCCTTGTTTATTCACGTGGCGCTGCCCTTGGCCCATGTCCATCCGTGGCCGACTCTGTGGCATATGCCAGCGTGCTCACACGCCAGACCCGCATCCAGTCATGTTCACCCACCCGACCGTCGCCTTTATCCACCTGCCACTTCCTGTAGCCCATCAAACACAGGAAAAACCCTCGTCCTGCCCCGAAAACACAGTCCGTCCACCTCAATGAAATGGCTCTCAAGTCCGTGCGCGCGCGCGTGTGTGTGTGTGTGTGTGGTATATTTGTGCCTTGGCCCAGTTTTACTTGAGTGGGTGAGAGAGAGAGAGAGAGAGAGAGAGAGGGATAGAGAGAGAGAGACTAAGTGATTGCTCCGCTCTTCTTTCTGTGTTTCATCCTTCCCCAGGTAATAGGAAGCCCAGGAACAAACAGGACGCAGCACTGATTGGCTCTCGGATTGTCTGACAAAATGTTCCGGAGGGGTGGAAGGAAACAACGAATCTTTGGAGTGGGCTGTTGTTTATTGCCCTTTAAAAGTATTTGTTCTTGAAACTTTGGCCCGCTGGAAAAACAACTTGAGAGAAAGAGATAGAGCGAGAGTGAGGGACGCCAAACCCGCCGACCCTCTGGAATAATGACGGGGGGTTCGTGCGGTGAATGCCAGAAAATCTGATGTTAACTGTGACCAATTACGTCTCGCTGCCACCCGGCGTTACGTAAGAGCTGGATATGTGGAGCCCTGTGCAGGGTGCGTACGGTGTCTGCACGGCCCCGCCCGCAGCACCGGGGCCTGATGACAAAAGCCAAGTCATGTGCATTCATAGGAGGTGGCGTTTAGTTTTATTGGTGCACCGCCGCTGTTGTAGTATCTTCTAGTTCGTGTTTGGGTTTATTGCAGTGAAGTTACGAATTTTCTAGTTTGTTTTTTTTTGGTTCATAATATTCTTCTTTTCTATATCATCTACTATCTTCTACACTCATTTAGATGTTTATTGGATATCACATTTTTTTCCAGTTTATTCTTAATTTTATTGTATATTGTCATTTTCTTTTTTCTATTTTTATTCCTGCCTATCTATCTATCTATCTATCTATCTATCATCTATCTATCTATCTATCTATCTATCTATCTATCTATCTATCTATCTATCTATCTATCTATCTATCTATCTATCTATCTATCTATCTATCTATCTATCTATCTATCTATCTATCTATCTATCTATCTATCCATCCATCTATCTACATCTATCTTTACATCTATCGACATCTATCTATGTCTCACCAATTGTTTTCATTTTGTTATTTTGTTATTTTTTAATCGAATCGTGGCTTCTTGTTTGGTGCGGGAAGAGAAGGATTACAAACACAGACACTTGGTAGGTGGTGTAATTGGATCTGGCCAGCACAATAAGCGAGGCGGCTGACGCACATACACGCCGAACTGTCGTAACAGACCACAAGAAGGGGACAGGATCAACACCTGTTACGATTAGCCGCCGCTACAGGTGAACACGAACCCGCGTTTCCAGGCTATTGATTTCACAATTAGCCCATGGAACGTTGTGGTGACGTCAGCGGTCACCATTTCCTGGCACTTGGGAGCAGACATCTGCCACCTCTACTTCTCTGTTGCCTCGGGATGGAGAGAAGCTGAGGTCACACTCTCTCTCTCTCTGTTTCAGGGATAAAACTTTCACTGGTTGGATAATAACCGGGTGATCAAACGTCTCTTTTCTTTCACTGGCACATAAGCAGAGAGGTTGCAATCGTGGGGCTCTGATGACTGAAGGGACTCTACATATAGACACTACATATAGACACTACATATAGATACTACATATAGGCACTACATATAGACACTACATAGGGACTCTACATATAGACACTACATGGGGACTCTACATATAGACATTACATATAGACACTACATATAGACACTACATAGGGACTCTACATATAGACATTACATATAGACACTACATATAGACACTACATAGGGACTCTACATATAGACACTACATAGGGACTCTACATATAGACATTACATATAGACACTACATATAGACATTACATAGGGACTCTACATATAGACACTACATAGAGACTCTACATATAGACATTACATATAGACACTACATATAGACATTACATATAGACACTACATATAGACATTACATAGGGACTCTACATATAGACACTACATAGAGACTCTACATATAGACATTACATATAGACACTACATAGGGACTCTACATATAGACATTACATATAGACACTACATATAGACACTACATATAGGCACTACATACAGACACTACTTATAGACACTACATATAGACACTACATATAGGCACTACATACAGATACTACATATAGACACTACATATAGACACTACATATAGACACTACATAGGGACTCTACATATAGACACTACATAGGGACTCTACATATAGACATTACATATAGACACTACATATAGATACTACATATAGACACTACATATAGACACTACATAGGGACTCTACTTATAGACATTACATATAGACACTACATATAGACACTACATAGGGACTCTACATATAGACATTACATATAACACTACATATAGATACTACATATAGACACTACATATAGACACTACATATAGATACTACATATAGGCACTACATATAGACACTACATAGAGACTCTACATATAGACACTACATAGGGACTCTACATATAGACATTACATATAGACACTACATATAGACACAACATAGGGACTCTACATATCGAAACTACATAGTGACCCTACTTAGAGACACGACTTATAGACACTACATATAGACACTACATATAGACACTACATATAGACACTACATACAGACACTACTTATAGACACTACATATAGACACTACATATAGGCACTACATACAGACAATACATATAGACACTACATACAGACACTACATATAGACACTACATATAGGCACTACATATAGACACTACATATAGACACTACATATAGACACTACTTATAGACACTACATATAGACACTACATATAGACACTACATATAGGCACTACATACAGACACTACTTATAGACACTACATATAGACACTACATACAGACACTACATATAGACACTACATATAGGCACTACATATAAACACTACATATAGACACTACATATAGACACTACTTATAGACACTACATATAGACACTACATATAGACACTACATATAGACACTACTTATAGACACTACATATAGACACTACATAGGGACTCTACATATAGACACTACATAGAGACCATAGGCACCACTCAGATTCAGATTAGGCAGGCCGTTCCTCCCAGTCACCCCCTTCCAGGTTTCTCCATCGTTGCCCATGTGAGCATTGAAGTCTCCCAGTGGAACTATAGACTCCCTAGGCGGAGCCCCTTCCAGGATGCCACCCAGAGACTACAAGAAGGCCGAATACTCTGAACTGGTGTTCGGGCATAAGTACACACAACAGTCACATAGAGGCGACCCTCTCATTCACTGGGGAGAACTCCAACACAGCGGCACTCAGTCAGGGGCTTGTGAGTATCCCCACACCCGCCCGGCGCCTCTCACCCTGGGCAACTCCGGAAAAGGAGAGAGTCCAGCCCCTCTCCAGGAGTTTGTCTCCAGAGCCAGTGCTGTGCATAGAGGTGAGCCCAACTTTATCTAGTTGGTACCACTCTACCTCCCACACCAACTCTGGCTCCTTCCCCTCCAGAGAGGTGACATTCCACGTCTCTAGAACTAGTCTGCAATGCCGAGGATCAGCAGGCCCAGGCCCCGCCCCGGCGTTGGGGCCCGGCTGGCATTGCACCCGACCCTAACGCCTATCTCTGCAGGTGGTGGGCCCACAGGGTCTGAGGCCATGATTCTCTACCGGAAAACAGTGCATTGCTCCCTCCGGGTTGGGAGCAAATTGCTGCCCCAAGTGAAGGAGTTCAAGTATCTCGGGATCTTGTCCACGAGTGAGGGGAAAATGGAGCGTGAGATGGACAATTCATTTTCAACTAAATTATTATTATTATTACTATCATAATTATTATTATTATTATATTTTTTATTATTGTTATTATCTTTGTTTTTGTTGTTTTTATTTGTAGTAGTACAGTATAAGTAGCAGTAGTATTAGTAGTAGTAGTATGTCAGATTAAACCTTATTTCTGTTATTATGTCCTACTGTGTGTTACTTTTTACTGTTTCATTCAAGTTTTGCAGGACACGCTGCAAAACTTGAATAAAACAGTAATAAAATGTGTAATGAAATTAAATGAAAACCCATCCTAAGCTGTGAGACACATGTCTTCTCACTATCAGAAATTCAGCCGCACCATGTGTCTCGCTTGTGGAAAACATCTGTTGCGGGGAGAAGAGAGAATGACATGATTGAAATAGTTCCCTTTGTTTCCGTGTATCGTCAGCCCGGGAGCTACGCAACACACTTCCAAAGTCGGATCTCATCACAACAATCCTTATTCCCAGATACATGTTTGCGTTATGGGATTGTGGCATCAAAATTTGATGCCGGTAACTCAGCCCTGGATCTCATGAATAAGTGAAGTGTATGGGCAGCATGTTCCGGAGCGCTTCAAGGCTTTCAGGGCATTCCGGCGCTGTGCGGTTATTTAACGCTCTGGTGTAATAATGAGCTCCGGCTCTCTTTTAGACCATGTTGTAACATCCTGTTAAAATGTCAAGTGATATTTCACACCAAACCTCCCTCATTACATACGGTAGGATTGGGTGAGATAATTAAGTTTCACCATAGCAGCGTTTTTAATTCTTATTTATATCCATTTGCTTTTTCTGCTTTTGTACAAATTGTCGTGTTGCTCAACAGCAAAAGGGAAGGCACATCGTTTACAACCTGTAAGTTTGCAAATCTCTTCCAACCCTTGTGTAATTGTGGTGTGGGGATGGTGTGGTTTGAGCAGCCACACCTGACCTGGGTCTAGGTAATTGGGGCCCAGAGTCAGTGGGCTGCGTACCTGTTGCTCGTTGGTTGGTCTAACGAGCAACAGGTAAAACCCCCATCCCCACACTCACTCAGGAGAGGAGCCCTGTCATGACACGTGTCCATCTGCTCCTGGGCTTATTCCAACCAGCCCACTCTCTACAATAAACTGTGCGTCTGAAACGCCGTCGTCTGTGTCTCTGTGCCGACGGTTCCTAAAAAGGCCACTTGCGTGGCGTGTGGCAGGCGAAACTGCCACAATTATGTTTCAGTGTCTAACCAATGAATACCGTTTCGGCCAGAAATGGCTGGTGCTATAAAAGTCACTCCAAAATTGTGAGATATGGATATTTAACCTCCTCAAAAAATAATTATATCAAATTATCATCATGTCACTGACTATCATCACAAACTTGACAAGATATAAGTAGATATTGAGCAGATATTTCTTTTTTTTTTGTACATAAAGGACAGGCTTCCCTTGATATTACACCACTTGTTTTTTATTACAAAGCACACAATATGCACTGATTATTCATCAAACTGGCCATGATGGTCATAATGTGCATGTTCTTTAATTTGCCGGCATGTTTTTAGTATCTTACACGTTTTGTCTTGCATTTGATGAGGGGCAGATTTGGCACAATAACATTCACTATGACGAGCTGCCCCAGTGGCCTCGACGTGATGATGACAAATGAACAGTCATAGGAATAATTGAATTTGATGTGGTTTTTAACGACGAGACAGCACAATTTAATGAATTTATAAGGAACGTAAAAAGCATCAGGTTTGTGTTGTCAAGAAAAATCCTCTTCCCTGACTGTGGTATGAACAGTTTAAAGGCAGATTTGATGTCATGAACTTGTGTAACTGCAGATCTGGTACAATGTAGGTCCTGGGGCTATTCAGATAATGCAGGGGGCGGGTGCGTGACAATGCTTCAGTTTGTTTCCATTCCATCCATTCCATCTTGCGCCTCTCTTTCAACCTGTGTGTTTTCTTCTTCATCAGAGGATGATTCATTGTACTCCGAATTATGTTCATCATTGTCCTCAGTTTCGGACACTTCCTCCTTTATCACTGTCTAAGGCTGTGTTTACACCTGGCATTAACATGCGTCGTGGGTGATCCCATCACATGTGGAAACTGATGTGCACGTCTGTCCACACCTGGCATTAAGAATGCGTCTCCACATGTGCCTCAGGTAACCACTTGCGATCGGATCTCACTTCCCTGCTCTATATGTGAATAAACACGTACATCCTTATTGTTTGCAAAGACCAAATGCGAAGACCTTGGTGTGCAGGCAAAATCAAAACAATAAAGACTGAATTGTTGGTGCCGTGTGTACGGTATGCAGCGCAGGGTTCGGGCTGAACAGATTTATATAGTTACATGATTTTCTTCTTCTTTCTTGTATGGAAAATTAAGAACCTGAACATAACTCAGAGAATTGGAGTGGAGTTTAAGATTTAAGGTACGTTTAAGATTAGAGCGAGGACTTCATCGACTGAGAATCTTCTGCTCATGCTCCTCTTCTGACAATTGCTTCTAAGTGACTGAGTGAGTAATTGCTGAGTGGAAGCTTCTTATGTCAGTGTGTTGCCCCTCTCAGACAGTCACTCACTCACTCATCTCCATTGCGCTGCCTGGTGCATAGGGCAGCAACAAAGTCCTTCCACTTCCTTCTGTCTTTGGCCATCTTCTCTCAGGTCCCCAAACTCTGTTGGTGTGGTTGGAGTTCTTTGTCTATTATCCTGGGCCATGTTATTTTGGGCCTCCCTCTCCTTCTTTTGCCTTCTTGGGTCCAGTGTTATGCGACTCTTAGAATTGCTCTCAGGTAGCTGAGGTGTCTTGGAATGTGTGGCGTCCCAAGAAAGCCCCATCGTATAAGATAATTACTAAGAGACGGTGCCAGGGGTCCAGAGAGAGAGAGCACATCACCAGGGGTCCCGGTGATAAGGAAGGTGAAATGTGACCTGTGACCTATGTAGGCGAACCAAATTGTCAACATTGTCTGTGGGCAAGCATAATAGAACCCGCCCAAGTTTAATTCGACAGAGAATCCATCCGGCTCGGTTCTCTCCTGGACGTCCTAGGCAAGTCTGGTCTGATGCTGTCCTTTTGTAATAAACCTATTATTTTACTCAAGTCAGCGTCAGTGGTCTCTCCTTCTTCATCAACACATCAAATTCATCAAGAAACTACATAGCAACAATCAATTCTCCCATTGTAGATCTGCAGCCGTCTCATGTTATGACTATGAGGCGTTAAGCTTTTTGAAGATCAAATATATTCAGTAGCTTTTGTTCAAATAAAAGGGGGGATGCATGCTTGTGTGTGTGTGTGTGTGTGTGTGTGTGTGTGTGAGAGGGAGAGAGACAAGAGTTTCTCTATTCTATCTATCTGATCGAGATATTGCATAATACATTGAATAAACGACTATTGCCCAAACTCTCAGTATCTCTTTCATCTCTTATTCTCTCTTTCTTTCTTTTCACACACACACACACACACCCACCCACACGCACAATCACACACACACACACACACACACACACACACACACACACACACACACACACACACACACACACACACACACACACACACACACATACACACACACACACACACACACACACTTCCATGAGTTACTTCTAATTTCATTACCTTGTTTGACTTTTTCTCCGCCTCTCCCGTGCATCCTACCCCTCACCCACACATTTTTTGTCTGCCCTCTCCTCTCTCTTTCTGCGAAGCGGCTTTCTCATTAATATACAGCGTACTGCCCCCGGCACACCTTGTTTTTCATGTCTGCCTTCATTGTGTGCCCGAGCCACTCAACACATTCTCTGCACAAAATCTTTGTGTGCAACTCAAATCCACTAGCTGTTGCAGAACGCAACATTTTGTTCTCACCATTCTCCCACATGATGGAAGTGAGCCAGCCTGCGAGGCTGCCATTTAAATATCACTCTCACTGTCCTGGTTTGGTAACAGAGAGAGGATCTGTTAAATGAGAGGACAATATGTGAAAGCGAAGGCCTACAGCTGTACATGTACATTTAAACTGTACATTTAAAGGCACCCTGTAAAGACCCCATGTAATGCCACCCTGTAAAGACCCCATGTAATGCCACCGTGTAAAGACCCCTTGTAAAGACACCCTGTAAAGACCCCTTGTAAAGACACCCTGTAAAGAGCCCTATGTAAAGACCCCCTGTAAAGACCAACTGTAAAGCACCCCTTTAACAACCCTTGTAATGACCCCTAAAGCCACCCTTTAAAGACCCCCTATAAAGAACAACTATTGTCTAAAGATCGCCTGTTAAGGCCCCCTGCACAGACCTCATGTTAAGACTTTATAAAGACCCCCTGTAACCCTGTAAACACACCCTGCAATGACACCTTTTAAGCACCCTGTAAAGACCCAATGTAAAGACCTCCTATAAAGACCTCATGTAAAGACCCCAATTATAGTCACCCTGTAAAGACTTCCTCTAAAGACATAATGTAAAGGCGCCCTGTAAAGACCACATTTTTAATGTAATCTCTAAAGGCACCCTCTGAAGAATGACATAAAGACCCCATATAGAGAAAACCTGTGAAACACTATCTAAAGAACCCTTGTAAAATTCCCATGTAAACATACCCTGTAAAGACCTCCTCTAAAGAAACCTTGAAAAGATCCCAAGCAAAGAAACCTTCTGAAGACAGACTCTAAAGACCCCATGTAGAGCCACCTCTCTGAAGACCAACTCTAAAGACACCCTGTTCCTTCCATAGCAGAGCTACATCAGGAACCATTCGGCGGCCCAGAATTTGCCACATTCCCCTTTCTGTTAAAGAGCATCCCTCAGGGCTGGCCGGGGTCCAAATCTGCATTTGAATCTGGGCTCAGCCAGAGGAACTCTGGAAAGCGATGGTGGAGTAGCCGAGCACCTTGTCGCTACCATCTGCTGCCTCCCCTCCGCTTGGCTGGCGAGAGTTGTGTTTACATAAAAACATTGTGGTGTCTCTGCCAACCAGCCAGCTTTACCATAATGCTTGCTCTGTGTCAGATATGATGCCTTCCTGCGAATGTTAGGGGGTTTTAAGGTGAGGCAACATGATACTGTGATACGTGGTTTGTTTTCTCTTTGTATTCAGCCCCCGCAGGCTGCCGTGCTGTGAGTGGATTTGCGGCAAGGACAAGGGGAATCCTTTATTATCTATCACCTGGCATTGGATCCTGTATCTTTTCAGAAGCAGTTTATTTCAGGGGAAGGGAGATATCGACCCAGAATGTTCCGGCTGAAAGTTTCCCTATATCTCAGAAGTGTCAACCTCCGTGACATTGGACAGATTTTTGTTTCACTAAATTCAGTGGATTTTTGTATTCAGCCACGTCAATATGAACGTGTCTTCTTTTGGTTTTCACTCCAAACACTCCAGTTCATATTTCTATATCACTGAGAGCATTAAAGGTTGCTTGCAATAAAACATAGTGACATTGTACTTCTTGTATAGATTTTCCCTTAGTTGGTGAAAATAAACTCATGTGCTGTCAGTAAAATTGCTCGTGAAGTCTGTTGTCGGTAAAATGGCTGATGGCGACTCAACTTCCTGCTTCCCGTTTCGGAACAGTTGGTTGTGTAAGAGCCCGACAGCAGACTTGCCAAGGCAGTACTTTCTGTCCGTCTCTGGGCGTCAATCTGCTGATTAATTGCTCTCCTCAGAGTAAAGGGCTGAGAGGAGGCCGATACTGGCCCCGGAGAGATGTATCCATCACATCCACATCTCACTGTGCAGAAGGTTCCCCATTTCTATTTGCCTGAAAAGAAAAACATTGCATGGACATTCTGGTATCAAACTGAGCCATCTGCCATACATGGGGGCTTTTTTTTGGGGGGGTTAACATTATAAAGTATAGAGTATAAAGTATGCAATGCAATCTTGCTATTTGACCAACTAACATTTTCTAGAACTACCCAAGGAATACCCCCCTAAAAAAGTAGTCCAATGGATGGTAATTTTTATTCAATATTCATTCATCAAAATAGATTTTTAATTGATTTGTCTCATTGTATGTAATCAGAATGATGATCCAGATGGTTGCACAAATTGCAGGAAATTAGCTAAGTCAGATCCAAAACATTTGCTTATTTCATCAAACTGTAAAGATTAATCTGCATTTTTGCCAGGGCTCATCTTCAAAAAAAAAAAAAAAGAAAAACAAATGAACAGACAAAAAAAATGGCCTTGCAATACGAGGCAAATTGTGGCAAATTGAGATCTGTTTTGCAGGCAGATTCAAAATACAACCATTTTTTGCATTGATTCATTACGGAAATACATTTTGTGTATGTTGCTTGTCAAAAAATGTATCACAGTGTTTAGTTTTATAAGCCCGAATATCAAATATGTCACATATAAAAAACAACAAACCTCAGCACTAAATGTTGCTGCTGATTTGTCATGCATAAATGATAAGGAGGACTGTAACAAACAGTGGCAATAAACGTGTCGACTAAATGGCTTGCTTCCTCAGTTACAACCTAATTCATTAGTTGGCTGTGGTTAATAAACGCTGTTCAACTTCCAGGTTGGACGCACTCCGAAAGGTCAGTTCATGAATAATAACACTGAAGGTTGACAAAAATAGAAAGAATAACATATTCATTTACAAACAACCTCCCTGATGAAAAAATATTACAAGTCAATCCAAAACTATCCCTGCTGGCCGACACCGCATCTATTTTACTAACAAAAATATAGGAAACACATAGCATTACTTGACACGTCCTGCTTTGAG